>NC_041398.2:110575197-110883947 GCF_900747795.2 Erpetoichthys calabaricus
TTAGGTTTCTGTTAGATTGCATCTCATTGTGGAGCTGTAGTGGAAGTCTTGTGTATCATGCCAGAGAAAAAGAAGGCAATGGTGCTTAATTGTGTATCAAAGAATTCCAGCTCATTGACAGTTCCCATTTTTTTCTGCTTTAGAGAAGTAAAGAACCACTCATTGTTATTTTGGTATTAACCCTGTTAAAATGACAACCATTAGCTGTAATAAATGGTTATGCAAAAGAGTCATTTTGTGATGGATAGAGAAATGGTGTTCAAGGGCAGAAACATTAAATTAATAATGACTTTATTGTCTTTATGGTGTAACAGTTTAAATTTTTGTTTCCAATTTATGGTGTTTTAGAGTCGGCTCTGGTCCACCCACTTTTCTTATTTTCTCCACATGACTAGTTGAGCAAGCCTACTGTTATGATACCATAAATCCTTACTTTGGCAGCATTTCAGTGGACTGACCTAGAAAATAGTCATTTTAAAATTCATACGCGGCCAAGTGAAGCTTGACAGAATGAGTATAACTATTAAAGTGTGTCACAAGCATGGATCACAGTTCATTTTTAGAATAGTAGTCTTAACTGGGATGGGAACAAAATATTCATTCCCTATAACACTAGCAAATAACTAAGGCTGACTCTTGATAGAGGGTGTGTTCAATTTGAAAAGAAAAAGTATTCAGATGAAATAACATTTTGTCAGCTACTGTTCACTGTTCATGAACAAAAAGGATCTCTTCAAAACAAAGATTCCACATTTCTTTTTAAGCATGGCTGAGATACAGTATGCTCATTTTAATCCATGCTCTTCTAGAACTTCTTAATGCAGAGATAAACGTTTAAAATTTGCTGGTATACAGTATGTGTACACTGATCATGTTTTGACTGTTGCAGCCGCTTAGGATTACACAAAACTACGTGTATTCACTTTGTGAATTGGACATGGAATTGTACACATGTAAGACCATCCTTTAACTCTTCAGTGAGAAGGCCTCATTATGTTTCACTTTCCTTTGCAGGATATGAGAAGACAGAAGACACTTCAGAGAAAACATCGTTGGCAGATCAAGAGGAAGGACGGCTAATATTTATAAATCAACCTCAACTAACCAAATTTTGTGGCAACCACGTCAGGTATTTTTACAATAATATCAGCTTGCAAACTTGTAAATGGCTTTTGTAAAAATTAATGTTGTTATAGGGAAACAATTCCTCAAAGTATTGTAGAAAAAAAATTGAAAATTACAGGTAATTAGAGATGCTTTTTGTCATGTACACATTAAAGTGCATATTTGGGGCAGTTTGCTGCCTTACGCCATCAGATTCCTGGATGCTCTTTGCATGAATGTTGTCTGTGGAGTTTGTATGCTTTCCCTATGCCAGGTTTTTCTGGTTTTCCATCTGTATTCAGTTCAATTTAGTTTTTTTGTATAGCTCTTTTTCAGTAAAAAGTACACTGACAAAATCCAATTTGGAACTTTGCAATTTACTAATTACGTAATTCGCACACATAAAGTATTTCCAACTGAATGATGTCAAAGCATACTAACAGTTTATGCTCTTTAATATTATCATATAATGACAAAGGAAAATAAAACTTTGGAGGGTCCACAACTTGTTATAATGCAAAGTCCAAAGACAAAGTCAGACACTGTTCCAGTTCTGGAAGCTTAGGAAAGCTGGGCAGTACTGGGCAGTCTAAATAGATGACTGAATCCTTTCATCTTTGAAGTACAAGGCTCCCAGTATCTTTTGTGTCTTTTCCATAGACAGGAAAAACAGCCTGGATGTAGTGCAGATACCAGGAAAAGAAGCATAATATAGGAGGCTCAGTAACATTTCTTAATTATTGTAATAATTATGTATGTTTTTAATGACTGTGAAACAGAAATACAATAGTCCGGGTATGCTAGACTAAAATAGTGAGTCTTCAGCTTGGATTTAAAAGCTGAGACTGAAGAGGCATCTCTTGTATAAACAGGCAGATCATCCCTCAGCTTTAGAGCCCTGTAGTTAAAAGCTTGCCTTCTTACTGTTTTTATTAATTCTTGGAATCTTTAGTAGACACTAGTAGCCCTTAGTAGAATTTGTAGCATCTTGAGGTGCACAATCGTATTTATAAGCTCAGATAGGTAATTAGGGCCTGTGCCATTTAATGCTTTATATGTAAGAAGGAGAATTTTGAAATTGGTTCTAAACTTAACTGGAAGCCAGTGTAAGGACTTGACAACAGGAGTTATGTGTTTATGCTTTCTTGTTCTTATAAAGATACTTGCAGCAGCATTTTGAATTAACTGAAAGCTGCATATAAAACAATTTCAACAGCCAGTATATAACACATTGAAGTGGTCAGTGCTGCTTGAAATAAATCCATGAGTTAATTTCTTGGCATTTTCTCTATTTAGAAATCATCTTAATGTTTAAATATTTCTTTTAGTAATTTTTTTCATCCATCCATCCATCCATTTTCCAACCCGCTGAATCCGAACACAGGGTCATGGGGGTCTGCTGGAGCCAATCCCAGCCAACACAGGGCACAAGGCAGGAACCAATCCCGGGCAGGGTGCCAACCCACCGCAGGACACCCACAAACACACCCACACACCAAGCACACACTAGGGCCAATTTAGAATCGCCAATCCACCTAACCTGCATGTCTTTGGACTGTGGGAGGAAACCGGAGCGCCTGGAGGAAACCCACGCAGACACGGGGAGAACATGCAAACTCCACGCAGGGAGGACCGTAATTTTTTAATTGATTTTATTTAAAATGAAAAAAAAAGCATTCCATATGATCGAGTTTAACTTATACAACAGAAGAAATAACATTAAATACAATCAATTCAATCTTAACAAACCCCCACCCAAGAGAAAGAAAGGAGAGCCAACAGCAAGAGCAAATCTTTAAAAAAAATAAAGAAGGGAGAATTTCCTTTTCATGATATAAATGCTTATTCTAAAACGTTTCTAATTAGATCTTGACATATTTTTAAAAAAAGTTTTGAATGGATCCTCTAAGTGAAAATTGTATTTTTTCCAATATTTAAAATAGTATAGAACATCATTTACCCACTGACTTATAACAGGTGGGCTGGGATTCTTCCAGTTCACCAAGGTAAGTCTACATGCTAGTAGTGAGGTAAAGGCAAGTATAATCAATCTGTCCTTCTCCACTTTAAGCTCATCTGGGTGTACACCAGACACAGCTGTTAATGGGTTTGGGGTGATAGTGACACCAACGATATCTGATAGGCATTCAATGATTTTTGTGAAGAATGATGTTAATTTTGTGAACGCCCAAAACATGTGGCCCAGTGAGGCTGGAGCTAGATTGCAACATTCATTGATTGAATCTTGGCCTGTATACATTATGGACAATTTTAAATGAGATAAATGTGATCGATAAAATATTCTAAGTTGGATGATTGAATGCTTTGCACATATTCTATGCACAGCTGCCTTCCACTCCTTTTCAAAGTAGTTAAGTGAAGGATATTTTCCCCAATATACCCTGGGATCTTTGAAAGGAAGGGACTTTAAAATGTTTTTATATATTATTAAGATGATGTCTGAGTCTTCAAGACTGATCAGTATTTCTTCTAAAATAGAAATGGTTGGGAGGTGAGAAAAATTGGGCAGGTTCCTTTTTGCCAAGTTTCTAATTTGCATGTAGTAAAAAATTGTGTTGATGGGAAGTTAAATCTGAGGCGTAATTGTTCATAAGATGCAAAGACATTATCTATATACTGTTCTGTAAGTGTTTTAATCCCGGATGTTTTCCAAAGATTAAATACTGTGTAGGTTTTATAGGGTAGAAAAAGGTGATTATCATGTAGAGGTGCTAAGATAAAACCTTTTGTGCCTTAAAATGTTTCCTACATTGGTTTCATATTGATGGAGTCATTGATGGACAATTGGATTATTAGTATATTGACAATAATTTGTATTTAGTGGGGCACAATGCAGGGAATATAAAGAAGTACAGCAAGATTTCTTTCTATTTAGACCTGGGATGTGTATATTCATCAATTAGTGTCAATGTCCAGGTCTTTATATTTGCCACCTAATAATAAAATTGAAGTTTAGGGAGTGCTATGCCACTTTCTGCTTTAGGTCGTTATAAAGTCGTCATTTGCATGCGTGGGTGTTTTGAATTCCAAATTAAGAAGGTTATATTGAGTCTAATTTCTTAAAGAATGATTTGTTAATGTATGAAATAATTTCATAAAAAATAGGATATGTGAAATAAATACATGTTAAGATAACTCACATATGAGTATGTGTGAGTAGGCAGTAGCTTGGTTCCCTGTGCTGCTGGAATAGGGGCCAACTGTGTCTGAACCAGTTTGGATAAGTAAATTAGAAAATGAAACGATGGATATCTCTTTTTATGGCTTTTGCCTTGTCAAATACAGATGCAAATCAGCTCAATCAAAAAAAAAAGAGTTTTAGATGTGAATGCCCATTAGTGTAACCTTAACTGCTGTATTTAAAGTTGTTTAATAAATTTAAAATAGATTCAGATAGATAGCCATGCCCTAAATCTTGGGTCCATGGGGGTTCGGTTTTCATCAGGGTTTTGTGTGCTGTCCTTGATCTTAGTATACATTTTCTTTGTGAAATTTGTTTCAGATTGATCATTAATTCTAGAGTGTGTGTGTAGGTGGATGGCTGGCTCACTATGTCTCTCATTCAGAACATGTTCTTATCTTCAAGTAATTAGTTCTGGGATATTCTTTGATTTTGTGTAGCCCTAATTAATATAATCTCATAAAGAAATGGATGGACCTCCCCACTGTTATGTTATTAATTCTTGGAACCTTTAATGTGCCATCATCTTGAGATCTTAATGTACACTCTGGTTTGTATATAATGATAAATTCAGATAAGTAAGCCAAGCTTTGGCTGTTTAAAGTTTTATATGTAAGAACGTGGATTTTGAAACATACAATATATATCATGTTCACTATTCATTCTTGAAAAAGATCAATTCATGAAACCAAAGCTTTTATTATGGATATTTAAATCAGGACTTAAACAACAAAGTCCGTGTTTCAATTCTGTATCTTCTTGTGGAGTGCCATTAGTCATCCCTCAGGTAAAGTTCTTATTTCTTCTGAGGAAGATAACATACTGCCTTTTAAGGTAGGAATCAGGAGATATCTCTCCATTCATTATTACAACAGGTTTTGCCTGCCAATTCGATATATTTTGAGATTTTTAAAGTATTGCGATTGTGTATGTATTTCAATTCAATGTTGTGATTTATTTTTTTTTTATTGAAAAGAGAATTTCTCTCCAACTTCATATTTTCAAGTCATTGTGAGTCATACAATTAAATTTATATTTTAAATTGAAAGTGTTTTTTCATTGTAAATTTCATAACTGTATCCATAACAATAGAATTGTATAGATTGATGAAATTTCACACTGGCAGTTCCACTGGGTTGGCACATCCCAGCCTATGCTGTGGAAGAAATGAGTGACACATCTTATTCTTCCTAGGAGCTGCGCAACAGCTGGTAGTATAAGTACGTGCTGAGCCGCCAAGTTTATTGCGTGCGCATAGAATTTAACATGAGGAAAGCTGGCCACCTGAGCTGCAGCAAGTATATTTGCCATGTTATCATGAACTAACACTGACCCTTTTTCTTACGTTCCCCATTCTTAATTGACAGTGCAAAACAGCTTGGCCATTTTAGCCCCAGTATGACTTTCATGCATCACTAAGGTTTGTAGGACATAAGAGGATAAGCACCCTTCTTCATTATATGATGTGATGTTACTGTAACACAACACTGTGTGCCTCTCGAAGTCCATGAATCACACGTCAGGGCCACTCTTTATGCTTTCCCGAGTAACTGTCTTAATTCTGATTTGTATAATTCAAGAATTGCTGCATTTGAGAAAAAGTATTGCAATGGAATAACTTACCTCAGCTCAAGAGCATGTATCATCCTGCATTCTCAAGTACAGTGTATGGACAAAGGTCTTTACAAATAAAATATTTAATGGACTTCATTATCTGTTTTGCCTTATCACAGCTACTGGGGAATATATTTAATATTGTATCCAGAGCTTGCTGCTTACTTGGCATAGCTGTGGACTTAGTGCCATCAGAGCTTATATCTGGGTGTTGTCGAATGAGATGCTGCATGAATATTAGTGGTATTACTACAATAATTCACTTTACTGTGGCAACTTTCTATATGGCTGTAGTGATCTTATGTTCTCCATTTACTTTGTGCAATTCAAAGAGAGTGCAGGGTTAAAATTTAGATTGCATGGTGCTGCATTAAATCTGACAACAACCTTGAATAGTTTATGTTTTCATTTTGCACTGTTTTCAGAGCATGTGCTCCGTGAGCAAAATGTGTCCATTTGCAGCAACCACGTATGAACATTATTGCAGCAGCATGAGTGAATGTTTGTACTATGCATTCCAATTACAATAACTACGTCAATAAACTGTTATCAACTTATATTTAACTGTGTATAGTAATTAAAATTAATCGCTTAGTATGGTTTATATATGTGGTTACACATGGTTTCATTTTGTTGACTAGAATGTCAGCATTTTTTTTTTCCATACTTCAAAATTGCAGTTTGTAAATGAATCGATTTTTTTCCACATCCCTACTGCTTTTACATGTTCCCCCAGGATTCTGTAACCAAAAAGAGTGAGTAGTCCTTATCAAAGCGGTATACCTTCTTAACTAGATTCAGTTCCCTGGGTTTTTATTGCAGCCCTTTATTAGGTTGTCCTTGGTACGCCTTTCTGATTTCTTCATTGGTTTCCCAATTACCCAAAGGTTTCAACAACAAACAAGTTTTTCTGGCTGGCATGGAATTGCCTTGGACAGCTAGGTCATAGCACAGAACTGAAAAAGGAGAGTGGGTAGTACAAGATGTTTTGAAAAAGAAAAGCCCACATGAGTAACTGGAGACTTTTGCAGTCTGTTTAAACTCCTGCTGTGCCTTTAAATATGCTCCTTCTGTCCCTTTTTATCTACCAACAGTTTTGAATAAAGATCTCATAACATTTATTATTATGTAAAAGGACATATCCAAGCATGCATGTTAGGTTAACTGATAACTCGCAATTGTCATATTGTTAATTATTGTGCTGTTTAACTAGGGTGACCAGATTGTCTATAAAAGTATCCAGGAAAGTCCCTCTGGGTAAATGAGGGGATTATTGGGGAGTGGGGACTGGCGGCATTGCACTGTTACAATGCTGTATACAAAAACATCTACACAGCTAAAATACACAACAAATTTAAAGAATAAAAATGAAAAATACAGTGTTCAAAACCACTCATATAATCAGGCACTTTATTATGTTTGTACTTTAAATAACAGTGCAATTGCTGGGTGCATATTGCTATATTACAATGCTATCTATAACCACTGCTTGCACATACAGAAATCCCTTTTATTTATGTTGCTGAATAATATACTAACAGCTCTACACTTGCATAAATTGTGTCAGATTCAAGTCATGGCCTAACGTGAAACACTTACTCTTTTTGGTATTGTCCTTTTCGGTATTAATATGCTGAACAATATCTCTGTGTTCTCCACTGGGAATAGAAAGTCTACTTCCACATGTTTGGCATATCAGTTTGTTGTTCTCAGAACCAAATATATCTTTCTTTAGAAATTTAAATTCTCTTTGAAGTTATTAAACAGACAGAAACGCATAGTCCACTCGATGGATTAAGCAAATGGCCAAAGCAAGCCATCTTAGAACTAAGCACCTGGAAATCACACTTGCACAGTTTCCACTTCATAAATACGAAATATCTGATTGGTCTGATATTGCCTGTTTTGAAACAAATTATCAATAACTTCAATGTATTGAAAGATGTATGCTCCAAAGTGCTCTTTCCACAACGACTTGCCTAGTGCTTTTCCGATGACCAGAGAAATTACTCATTTTCAAAATAAGGGAAAAATCAGGATTTTTTTTAAAATAAATCAGGATAACAAAACTGGGCAAGAAATCTATGACTGCACTCTGAAAAATTGGACATCTAGTAACCCTATCTTTAGTGGACTGGTCCCCTATCCTGGATTACATTACATACTGCCTAACTAGGTTTAGTTTCAAAAATATATGTAACAAAGCAGTCATGTAATATAAGGTAAAACACAAGGTAGAATTTTAGTGTTACTTTTATCATTTTTTTTTATTTAAATGCTATAGCCTAAAGCAGTCTTCTTACTGGTGTGACTCCTGTGCTAGCCCACTGTCGGTACGGAATTGGCACATTCAATCCTTAGGTTTTCCTCCGGGTTCTTAGATTTTCCTTCTACATCCCCATAGATGTACAGTGTAGGTTAGGTTGATTGGGGATGCCAGATTGGCCCAGTGTGAGTGTGGATGTTTGCGTGAGTAAGATGCCTGACATGGACTGGAGCCTTGTACAACGCTAAAGCTGACATTGCCAAGACAACCTCCAGTTCTTTGTGACTCTTTGTGACTCTGTTGAATTAAGGTTTGAAGATGACATGGGCACAGGTATCATGTGTCTCTCCTGTGCCTGAGTATGCCCTGTGTTTGTTTGCTGTCTATCCTGTTTATTTTCAGTCTTATGGCTTGTAACTTCCCAGGACTCAGAAATGGAAGGGTGGCTTCAGAAGATGTTTTAAACTGCAACGATACTGTCCAATGTCACAGGCAATAATAGGGGATCCACTTAATGTCACTCCACATTTAATATTGTAGTATTTTTGGGTGGGGGTTGGATTCTGTTTTGTTTGTTTGTTTGTTTATTTGTTTGTTTGTTTGTTTCTTTCTTTCTCTCTGTTTATTTTGTAGTCATTTCTAGTATATGTTAAATTATTATTATTTGTTTGATTGAGTATCATGCCAATTAAATATTCTTGTTTTTGAAAATGAAAATAAATTAATAAAAAAAGTATTTCTTCACTTTACACAATGATGGATATAACTTTAGTTGTTAAAGGCTTTATATAAAACTGGAGAATTATTCAATTTAATTCATTACCATTAAGGAATATATTTTAAATGTAATTTGTTCAAGATGTTTTCATATAGGCGGCACGGTGGCGCAGTGGGTAGCGCTGCTGCCTCGCAGTTGGGAGACCTAGAGACCCGGGTTCGCTTCCCGGGTCCTCCCTGCGTGGAGTTTGCATGTTCTCCCCGTGTCTGCGTGGGTTTCCTCCAGGCGCTCCGGTTTCCTTCCAAAGACATGCAGGTTAGGTGGACTGGCAATTCTAAATTGGCCCTTGTGTGTGCTGGGTGTGTTTGTGTGTGTCCTGCGGTGGGTTGGCACCCTGCCCAGGATTGTTTCCTGCCTTGTGCCCTGTGTTGGCTGGGATTGGCTCCAGCAGACCCCCGTGACCCTTTGTTCGGATTCAGCGGGTTGGAAAATGGATGGATGGATGTTTTCATATATCAAACTTTTAGATTTCTGTTTGGTTTCTGACTATGTTGTCTGATCTTCGATAATAATTTCAAATAGTCCTTGTTGGGTCCATTTCGCCTTGCTTTGCACAGATATCTTTCTGATTTGGAAATCTTTCTGCTTTCTCAGATTTGATTGTCTGCTATTCCAGATCCATGTAAAATCAGAACATTGTCGCTATTTTTTGTTCAGTGGAATTTAATTACATTGGTAACTATTTCAATGCCGGTAGGATTGTTTGGTTTTGTAACTATACTGAATGGATTCAAAAGAGGCTTTTCCTACTGTTTGGCACCAGTAGAAATAATTGATATTGTGCTTCTTGTGTTAGGGATAGTACAAATATGCAGTGTGGTGTCTCCAGGGAGCAGAGTCTGTCATCATCAGCCATCCTAAAGGTTAATTTAATGAGCTTCCAATCCTAATGTTGTAGGAGAAGCTTTTTTTGGCAACATTTCAAGAAATTCGGACCATCTTTGTCTTTAAGAGCTCTGTTTTTATGATTTTCACAGAAACACTACTCTTAAAGTACTGAGATTTTATCTTAATGTCACCTTATAGTAAGAATATATTATTCAGAATTTTCTATATCTGAGATATTTATTGAAAATATTTCTACTATCTCAAGGACTATCGCTCATTCTGTACAATGGACATCTAAACAAGGAAATTACTTCATTAGCAGAGTGATGTCTGTGTTACACTCTCTGGCCAGGAGAATTGTTTTCTGAACTTTACCCCTTCTTTTGATCCATTTATACATTAATTCATCATCAGATTTGTGTAATCAGGTTCCAAATAATGGGGACATCTCATCTTTTGGAAATACAATTGAGTGATGTTATTAGTAAACTATTTGGAAGTAGGCGATTGAGGGGATGGGTATTTTTGATCAGCTGTGTTCCAGGTTATAGTGTCTGACAAGGATTTGGAATCTTGACACATTGTTATAAGAATGTCTGACCTTCAGCTTCTGAGTTGTTCTCTTTCGTGTTCTGATATGTTCCTCTTACCTCTCTTTCCAGAACAAATAGTACTAGGGTGTTGTACCGTGTTAGCCATTATGAATGTAGAGAAAAGCCAAGCAAAATGACACCTTTTATTGGCTAACTAGAAAGATTACAATATGCAAGCTTTCGAGGCAACTCAGGCCCCTTCTGATTACATCTTGCCTGAAGAAGGGGCCTGAGTTGCCTCGAAAGCTTGCATATTGTAATCTTTCTAGTTAGCCAATAAAAGGTGTCATTTTGCTTGGCTTTTCTCTACAGAACAAATAGGATAATCATGACTTAAGGAGATTGTGTAACTTTGTTTCCTTGCAAGGCATCTATTTCAATAATGAGGAGTGTATCATGTGGCCTCCCAACTAAATATATCAATAGATTACAGTATGTTCAGAATTCTGCTGCTCGTTTACTTATACACACTAAAAAATCTGCTCACATCAACTTTTTTTAAGTCAGTGAATATTACTTACATAGTCTTAGTTTGAAGGTACTGTACCTTTTGTCCCAGATACATTTCAGTAAGAATGTCTTGACCCTTTTTATGTTTAGTCTGTCTATATATGTGTTGACAACTGCCTGTGTTCACCACATCTCTACATTTTCCTCATGTTTTTAATATGTTTTTCTGAGAGCATTTAAATTTGAACTGCTATCGATGTTTATTGTTCAGCTTATTTGAGTATATGTCAACTTGTAAAGGCATTAGAGCTTGTCAGTACTGGCAGAGAGTGTTTAGACATCTTAACATATTGTATTTAGTTTTAATGGGTGCATATGCTCTAGACCAGTGGTTCCCAACCTGTTTTTGGCCATGCCTCACCTAGGCCTCTCTACAATCATGGTGTCCCCCACTGTAACATATACCTTATTCTTATTATTACCTATTCAAAAAGTGAACTCCTACTCATGTGGAGGAAGCCCATAATGTCATTACTTTGGTCTAAATAAGCTTCCAAAGAACATGGAAACAAAAGAGGGAAAGGATAGTTGAAGTACTGACAAAGAAATCACTAAGAAATTGTTAAAAAAATATATATATATAATATGAAGTTATATGAAAATAGAGCAAATACAGTTTTGAAAACATATAATAAGAGATGTGATATTCATAAATATAAAGTAACTTTAATGACAGCTTTTTCTGTAATATTTTGATCATTTTATATTTTTGTTATATTGCAAAAGTTTATAATCATTGTTACAATTCATATTATTTTAATGGTAAAAATGATTTCTAAGTAGAAAAACCCAGGCCGGTTGTAAAATCATAAAGGGTTCTTCACCATCCCTTCTATGTTTATATAAATATATAAATGTTTCTGTAAAAAATAAAAATAAAAATTATTTGTTTATTTTTTTTATCATTTTTAACAGTGAATTTCTTTTTTTTCATTTTATAAATTGTTTAACATACCTAAATTCTCGAATTGTCCCCTAAAAAATCAAATTTCTCCCCAGTGGGGTGTGCACCACACGTTGGGAATCACTGCTCTAGACTATCATGGAATTTGTTACTCTGCAGATTTATTACATTTATAATTATATGCATTACAATTTGAATTGTGTGACTATTTGTTCTTACAGTTTTTATAGTTTTAAAAAATTTGAATAGTCACAACACTGTCTTACAGAAATCTTAATTTTCTGTTTCTGGCCTGTGGGCAGGATAATATGTACTTATTAACTTTCCGGTATCTGACAAGATAAAACAAAGAAAAGCAATAATATTGTATTTCTTCACTGTGGATTGTATTGGAAACATGCCAGCATATAAAAGAAAATATTCAGAAACAGGGTGAAACCTTCAGCTTCAGGAATCTTAATAATCATTAGGAAGATCACCTAATAAAATGCACAAGACCAAACTCATTCATCTGATTTTGGCTCACAGCCATCCACTTCAGAATCTTGTTTCTTTTAAACTTCTAAAGACCAGCAACTAATTGTACAGGAAATCCAGATATTGATTGGTCTAGTGAAGGAGAGTAATGAAATACTGTTTCTTAGGAAGCCAAGTGTTCTTTATTCTTTCAGCTTTCAAAGGAAATGTCAAGAATTTATGCTATATTCAGCTTTAATTAGTAAAGCAAGACTAACAAGAGTTTTAACAGTCGCTGATGGTTCATAAAAGGCATTCCAGTGATATTTGTTATGTTGTGATAGAATTATCTGTATTTTGGCATATCCATATCTTAATTATGCTTTATGAATGCATAACTTTAATATGAAAGAAAATAATGTTAAGGTACCTGTAAATAACAATTTCCTCTTACTGCTTAAAATCCCTTAACCTTTGATCCAAGGCGGAAAAAGAAAACAATGCTTATTTAAAAAAATTGCTCATCAGGGAGCATTATGCACATTTCTTTTTATGTTGTTTTTGATTTAATGTGCTTAGGTGTACAATTTAAATCATGCCACTCTTGAGGAAATGGTTTGTTTCCATAAACAGCAAAATATCGTAATAAAACCTTTTTAGTTATGCTCATGGACAATTTTGCCTGTAATTTAAATTGTCTGACTAAATATAAAATAAATATAGTAAAATATGAACATATAGGACAGAAAAATTCTTGAAATGCAGTTGTAAAAACTTAAGAAGCATTTTACAGAAAATGATGTATAAGAATGATGCATAAAGAAATGCAATAGTATCTACTGGTAGCTCCAGTCATTCTTTGCCTACCAATCACTCCATCTTTTATATTATTTAAATTGCGGGTTACTCTATATATTTGGTCAGGAATGAGTTAGTCAGAATGGTGGTATGCTGAATGTTATGGCATACTGTCCAGGGATGGTTTCTTTCTTCCTACTGATGCTGTATGGGTGAACTCTGGCTGTCTATGGCTCTTTTTTGATTGTAAGCAGCTTAATAAAATGGTTGGAAAATGGCTATTTCATGTCTTCAGCAACCCAATTGAGGCTGCCATTTTATTTAAATCCTTCTTTAACACACCTAATAACTAAAGTTCAGATACTGTAGCTGAACACTGTTTTATCTTTTTCCTTTCTTTCTTTACAGCCAAAGAATCAGTATGCTCATTGAAAATATCTATGCTCATGGATGAAATTATAATATTTGCTAAATTTGTTAGTATTTAAATTTACCTTAAAATGTATAGTCTTGCTCAGAATTTCATGTAAGTTTCAGGTAAACGTTAAATATTGTACCTCAACTAAAATTTTGTCTGGATATTAAAATGAGGCTAACACAGTTGTGTCTTGTGTTAATTAGTTGTTCAAAAAATTGAATGCAGACGCACATCTTCCAAAAAGATTAATAGTATTTGCTGATTTTATAATGTTACTGAGGCTCTACATAGAGCTAACATCCTCACTTGCATACACTATAGGCTATGTACTTGCTTAGGGGTTTGAGACTAAAATTGATTAAATAATTTTCATAATAATGCATTTCAGAATACATCTGTTTATTGACCCACTGAGTGTTGACCTGAACCAAAGTCTTACCTAACACCTCTGGGCCAAAAGCAGGAAAATAATTAATAATCGCCAGTGCAAGGCAGCTAAAGTTACAGCTATAAAGAATACATTTTAAAGCAGTGCTATCAGCTGCCTCCTTTAAGTGATGAATACTGTTTATATTTGTCAAACCATTCCTTCTTGTTGACTGCATGTCAGTTTATGTGTATGGTAATAAGAAAATCTTTTTATCCAATTTAACATGGAAAGGCTGTAATCTGGTATTTTACTACTTGTGGTGTTGGAAAATTATCATTTAGAATCCCTGGATACAATGAAGATGTCAGACCCATCCGGTTAGAGGTCTCTCTCTCCTGATGCTTTCTAACCTTTGACCATTGTCCATTTCAGAATCTGATGTTTTCATTTCAGTGTTGTAGGCAGCTCCCAGCAGTACTAAAATCAAAGCAGGTGCATTCAAGTGCTTTGGTTTAAAAAAAACAAACAAACAAAAAAACTTCTCAGTTCTGCTTTTTTTATTTTAACTGCCATCTTTTGCTGGCCTAGCAATGGTTCCGACATGTACTATTATCCACAGCCATAAGTACTGTTTGGATAATACTGTATCTCCATATGGTTTAGAAATAGTCTTAAAGGAATACTCCGCCCAAAAATAATGTATTTTTTTATATGTTACTTAGCTTACAAAATGCATGCATTTTTTTACTAAACTATTATGCAGTTTTTATATTAAACAAAAAAGGTTATTTCCCACAGTTCTGTGCTTTTGAGTTGAAGATAGGGCTCTCGAGTGAAAAGGCAGGTCTTCAATTCAAAAGCATACAATTTTGGGAATGCACCTTTCTTGTTTATTATGAACTCTGCCTTTCCTAGAAATGACTGTTAATAATGTTTTAACATATTTTTGCACAGGTGTTTTTCACATTGTTTGCTGTTGTACAGTATGGGTCTCCATTAGAGTGTATTATAACAAATACTTTTTCCTCTTGTTCTGAAAGAAAACACACGATTAAAATTTTTGGAAGTACCATATAAAAATATTTTTGGTGGAATATTCTTGGATTTTTTTTCCAATCGTTTGTAACATAGCATTCTCAATTTTGGCTGTACTAAGTAGAAGGCAGTAAACATCCCTAGAGGGGGCACAGTTTTATCACAGGGACCACTAACCATCACACAGTGTCAATTTGGAGTCTCCAGTTAAACTAACCTGTAAATATTTGGGGATGTGGTTGGAAAAGACTAAAGCCAATGTGGACAATATGAACACTGCACATAGACAATGACCAGGTATGGGATTCAAGCCCAGGATGATGGGTATGTGATACAGTAGAGCTATGCACTGTGCTACTTTCTAACAATACTAAAAATTGACTTTTTCCAAGATCCCAAAGAAAAAATAATGCAGTATTATGATGTCTTAAGAAATGTCAGATTTCATCATCTAACCTTATTTTAATGCCTCATTAATTCAAATTTAGAAGGTACATTAAATTAATAGGAGAAGGAAGAGAGCTTTAATTGATTATCTGTACTTTTAACATTATGTATTTTTTTTCAACTTTCAGCACTGCAAAATACAATGTTCTTACATTCCTGCCAAGATTCCTTTATTCTCAGTTCAGGCGGGCAGCAAATGCATTTTTCCTTTTCATTGCACTTCTTCAGGTAAGTTCTGCTGATGTATGAAGCAAAGTATTGCAAATCATGATCGTGTAACCTTACGAAATGCCAGCATATTCTGCTTTATGTACTGTACCTCTTGGTATTTCATCAACTGGTCACAGATCTGCTAGGCTGGGTAGACAATTTCAGTTGCATATGGGGCTCATTGATTTTTTTTTTTATTACAATCTCTTTATTGCTGAATGAGACGACAGAAATCATTAAGAGTACTCTATGTAGTTTAATAATTTTAAAGGTGTGTAGCTTTTTTATGTGTCCAAGGCAAAAAAGCTTTCAACAGTGCTTTATATTATTATTATTGTATATTTGTATTCCATTAATGTAGTTTATTTGACTCAATGTACATACAGTGTATGTTTTTGTACATTTACTTAAGTCAACTTTCAAGACCAGAATACTATTGTTTTTATGTTTATTTTTACTGGTAGTACACAAGCAGGGTAAGTGACTTGTTCAGGGTCACACAGTGACTCCAAGGTGGCAATGCCCTTGCTTTTACATCATGCTGATTGCCTAATGTTATGTATGTACTGTATAGATAGATAGATAGATAGATAGGTACTTTATTAATCCCAAGGGGAAATTCACTCGTGTATATAATACATAAATGATATTTGAAAGGTTTGACCTTATTAACCAGGCTTATAAGTCACCATTAACAATTACTGTACTTTGATTCAGATTAAAATGTCATAATGAATTCAGAGCATAGTATGCAAAATAAAATCTTCATTTGAAATACAAAATTAAGAAAGTAATATATGGGAGAAATGCAAGCTCAAAAACAAAAGACTAAAGAAAGCACTGTTATCTCAGTGAATCTGAATGCTTCTTAACGGTCTGAGTGGGCAGCTTGATTCCATTCCCTTATCAGCTGAAATGAAATGTCCTGTTAAGGTCTGTCCTTTAATTTACCATTTGTGTGTTTTTTCGTGTGCATCGAGTACATCTCAAGTAGTGCAACAAAATTGTTTATTTAATTCAAATCCTTCATTTCTTTTTTTCCTTTTGTAGCAAATTCCTGATGTTTCACCAACAGGTCGTTATACCACCTTGGTTCCCCTGTTATTCATTCTTATTGTAGCAGCAGTAAAGGAGATCATAGAGGATCTTGTAAGCATTTTATATTTTTATTTTTAAATGCTTTTATTAACTTTATTGTTTTAATTATAGTTTAATAGTGCTGGACCATAGTAAGAGCCAGGCCAGGTCAAAATGAAAACTCAAAAGAAGTACTCAGGAAAGCAAAACTCAAGGGGCAAACCAGAATCAGGTGTCAAGAGGAAAAAGGAGCTCAAAACTAAAGCAAAGCCTAGCACTTGGCATCCTTGAAAGAAAGATAACTACACTAAAGTGTTTTGCAGTCTATCCAACTGAGGGCTAGCACACACTGGAACCTCCGCTCTATTTACACTGTAACTTTTGCTTGCATCAATGGATGCGACATTCACCCTCATGTGATGTGTCTTAAATGTTGTGTAAGCAAAGAAATAAGCTAAACTTATTCAACGTAAATAAAAATGATTAGAAACCCCAAAAATATCAATTCTGCATAATAAACAAAATCTCTAAAACAACACAAAACCGACATAAAAAAACATCTTTATTACTATACCCTTATACAGGGCCAATTTAGAGTTGACAGTTAACCTATTCTGCGAATCTTTGGAATTTGGATGGAAAATTGAAGTACTTGGAGTAAAACCCTGTGCTGACACATGAACCATGAACTGTCTGGCCTACAATTCAAATGCACTGGAGAAGTGAGACAGCAGCTGTAAACAGTGTGCTTCTGAAGTCTTTAACGTTCTGTCTGCAATTCTGTATTAATTAATAAAATTCTTACTCTCTGTTATGCTATTTATATATAACTTAATAGTGTGAAATACTGACTAGAGGACCAGATAGTAAATAGGCTGTTTCACTTCATTTAACTGTGTTGTTTGGTATAACTAACCTCCTCCTTTGTATTTCTTTGCACACTGACTCTGGACATATTCATACCCTGTCCTTACCCTAATCATTGCAGTTGAGTTTGATAGTTTTGCATAAAAAAGAGTGACATTTTCATCTATGAAACAATCAGATATGACAGTTAATGCACACATAAATGCAAAATTGATTTGACCTCATGCTAATCTGTCTTGGGCAGAAACATAAATACCATGCCAGATGGAAATGAATACTTGAAAGAGCATAAGCTTGTCCGGACACAAATTAAAAAAAGGCAAATGACATGAATAAAAGTAAGATTATGCTGAAAAGTATAGAGAGTATCAGTGTGATGGGGTTAGAGACTGAAATGAGACTGAGAGTTTTTAGGGTTGAGGGTGGGTCTAACTGGCTCCCCCTCTCATACAGTTACCGTCACAGAGTTCCATGTTAAATATCCACAACGCTAACTAAACCTGCATTGAGAGTGGCATAGCAGATATTGAAATAGCAAGAAATCCAGTATAATAAGATCTTGGACATCTAACAGAGATACATAAGCACATTGATTTTCCTCTGATGATGTAGTTTAAAGTGTTTCATAAATTGACCTTAGTGGCAGACATCAGAAGAAGAAAAAAATATGTCATTGTTTATTAGTATGCTTAGCTGCTTAGGTTAAGGTGCTTGTGTTATCTGACAGCATAAGCACTTTATCTGGAATTGTTTGGTTCTATGACTGAGACATTGGTGTATCATGTTAAATGTACTTCTCGTCCAAAATTGCATACAGTAATCCCTCCTCCATCGCGGGGGTTGCGTTCCAGAGCCACCCGCGAAATAAGAAAATCCGCGAAGTAGAAACCATATGTTTATATGGTTATTTTTATATTGTCATGCTTGGGTCACAGATTTGCGCAGAAACACAGGAGGTTGTAGAGAGACAGGAACGTTATTCAAACACTGCAAACAAACATTTGTCTCTTTTTCAAAAGTTTAAACTGTGCTCCATGATAAAGACAGAGATGACAGTTCTGTCTCACAATTAAAAGAATGCAAACATATCTTCCTCTTCAAAGGAGTGCGTGTCAGGAGCACAGAATGTCACATAGATAGAGAAAACAATCTCTAGCAAACAAATCAATAGGGCTGTTTGGCTTTTAAGTATGCAAAGCACCGCGGCACAAAGCTGTTGAAGGCGGCAGCTCACACCCCCTCCGTCAGGAGCAGGGAGAGAGAGAGAGAGATAGAGAGAGACAGAGTTTGTTTTTCAGTCAAAAATCAATACGTGCCCTTCGAGCTTTTAAGTATGCGAAGCACCGTGCAGCATGTCGTTTCAGGAAGCAGCTGCACAAAAGATAGCAACGTGAAGATAATCTTTCAGCATTTTTAGACGAGCGTCCGTATTGTCTAGGTGTGCGAACAGCCCCCCTGCTCAATCCCCATACGTCAGGATCAGAGAAAGTCAGTGCAAGAGAGAGAGAAGAGTAAGCAATCTAGCTTCTCAGCCATCTGCCAATAGCATCCCTTGTATGAAATCAACTGGGCAAACCAACTGAGGAAGCATGTACCAGAAATTAAAAGACCCATTGTCCGCAGAAATCCGCGAACCAGCAAAAAATCTGCGATATATATTTAAATATGCTTACATATAAAATCCGCGATGGAGTGAAGCCGCGAAAGGCGAAGCGCGATATAGCGAGGGATCACTGTATATAGTTTTAAAAGTGCAGCAGTTGATGGCATAGTTGGATTGCTTGGTTTCACAATTTTGGTTATGTAAGTTGTATTTATTAATGTTTTTATTGATTAAAGTGTCATTTCAAGTATTTATCTCTTGATTACACAACATGCGATCATCCCATTGGCCCTTAAATATGAATGTTTAGTAATAAAAAAATACTTTTGGAATGACATTCCTTTGCCTACAGAAAAATGCATTCACCATTGACATTAGTAAATGTAAGACATATGAGATTTCTTAAGACTGAAATTTTAGTCTTAAGTAATTTTTAGTCAGTCTTTAGAGGTAAATCATATTTTGTTATGGTGTGTTAAAAAAATCAGCAACATCAGAAATAAAATTAGAAGCATTTACATAATTGGAATTTGGTTCTTATTTTATAATATCATTGAATACAAATTAATCTGCGTGTGTAAAAAGACTCAGACCACACCGAAAAAGATTTTGGGGCAGCCACCTGTATGCTTGAAATTGGCCGTCAAAAGTGAAGAGTTGATTTTTACAAGGCTTTACAGACATCAGTTGAAAACAAAACTGGTAGGCAGACCAAACATGGCGGTTTTAAAGCCAGGCAGGGAAAATAATATCATCTGGGCAGGAAGCAGAAGTGATGGTGTCTGGGCCAGAACCAGAAGTGATGTCATCTGGGCAAGAACCTGAAGTGATGATATTGGGCCCAGAAGTGACATCATCGAGCCTAGGCGGAATTTCCTGTGTTCGGTCAGGAGAGGAAAAAGGGAAAGGATCAGTGCACTCTGCCATCCCCTGGTCTGGCGTGGAATTGTCATTTTTTCAACCATTTATCTGCTGCCATGCGCACGTGTGTGACACCTGTTAAAATTACTAATAATTTCACATTTTATTGAAATCCATATAGAGCATACTTATTAATTATGTGACTAATACAATTTCAATATTCATACTGAAATTTTTCTGAATGCACATCAGCACTACATACTGTATATATTCTCCCATTTAGAGCAGCCTTGATCAGATATGCACACTGTGATGCTCACCCTTGCTGCCAGACAAGTGTCTGCCAACCTGGTATCACACTGAGCATCAAATGTGAGTCATTTGACAGTGAATGAGCTGCTGACTTTTCAAGCCAGTGCAGAGCAGCTTTGCTGTTATGTATAGTACCATTGTCCTGCTAAAACGGTGCTTTTTTCCCCTAGTAGCAGGCATTTAGCAGATCCTGTCAGAAGGCCCTGCCTCATACTTTGTTCTGTCACTTCTGACTCCTCGTTTTCTGCTAAAAGCAAACGTCTTGCCACATTTTGATCTTGACTGAATTTCACAAATATTTGAATTATATGTCATTCAACAGTTTGTCATTTAGTTGGGATGTCACATGTTTAAAAATTTGGCACAAGGGCCAACTTTGTTTAGAGACTAGGACATTGTGTATATATACTCACAGGCGAACTACAGAATTTTTTAATGGTTAGCACTGCAGCCTTCCAGCTTCAGAGTTGTTATCCTAGCCAGTTCCCTTTCTGCTTGGACTTTGTAGTATTTCTCTCAGTAATCTGGTTTTCTTCCCACATCCCAAAGACATGCACATTAGGTTAAACGTTGATTAGAATTGAACTTTGTATGATAGAAAGCATGAGTGTGTGCATAGTGCAACTAATCAGTACCAGGTCCAGGGTTGGTTTTTGCCTTGCACACAAAGCTTATTGGATTAGGCAGATCTGAGAATGTTATGCTGTTAGATTATAATAATGACAATAATAAACATCTAAAATAATTATATAATAATGGAATCATTGCTATCTTATTTTAACACTATATTAATGTTATTATAATATATGCAGCTATAGTTATTATATGAGGGACATTCAAAAATTTTCCACAATTTTATGTTTTCATTGGAAACGGTGAAGGCGGGAGAAGTTGTAATTGGCATTAAAAAGTTGGTATGACGCTGGGAAAACTGCATCGCAAACGAAGGTGACTATGTAGAAAAGTGATGTAATTTGTTTTTGAAATTCTTAATAAATAGAGTTATAAAAAGTGCAGAAACTTTTTGAACATCCCTCATGTTATGCATTTCTGTTTAGTATAAGGAACTCTGTAAATACAGTCTGCATGCATCCTTTCATCTTAACTGCAGAACATTTTAACTAATGAAAGATGTCAAAATTGAAATCTTTGTGCATAATTTCATAATAGTAATACAGTTTATTTATAATAGTGCCTTTCCCTTGCTCAAGTAGCTTAATAATTTAATAGGGAAGCTTTACTTGTGACTAGCCCATTTCTTACTGATATTATGATATACGTTAAAGCACTTAGCTACTTCCTTCCTAATATAAATGAAATATAATATACAAACATTTGTACAAACAATTTTTAAAACTTTTTCTTTTTGTACAGAAACGCCATAAAGCTGATAATGTTGTAAACAAGAAGGAAACCCAAGGTAAGCTGTAGAAAAGAAAACAAAAAAAACAACCTAATTAAATGATGATTTTATCCCACCTCTTAATTAATCATGTTAAGTGAACTTCTTTGAACATGGATTTGTTAGCTAATTGTATGCAGTTTCTAAATTGGGCTAATTAGAGTTTACTATATGCAATTTGAATTTGGAAGGAAGGCTATACAGCAGCTGAAATAAGTAGAAATACTACCTTTTTTACTTTACGTGGTGTTTTTTTCATCTCATAGCCAAATCACTAAAGGGTTTAAATCTATTCAATTAGTGACTGCTTTATTACTGAAATCAAAAGCTCCTTCCCAAGTTCAAAATGATTAGACTGATTGATGATCTTTGAATGTTTATTGAATGTTATCTAAGGTCTTTAAAATGAAAAATATTCTTGGCTAATCTGATGAAAAATTGTATCCAATTACATTGCTATACCTAAGAGTACTTGCAGAAGGGCACAGAGGACATCTAGATAGTTTCTGGCAATCATTCAACAAGCCAACTCCTGCCATTTAGGCACCTTTTTAGAAACTGGGTAGAAGCAAAGGGTAAAATAAACTAGCTAATTTAATTCTAAAAATGACAATTGGAATTAATTTGGGTAAAACAAAAAAGTATTTTGACAGTTTATTTAAACTTTCAAGCTGTTTTAATAATAATAAAGTGCTCTTCACATTGTTCATTGGGCTTAGAGCACCATATTAACCACATAACACAGAATCCTGTCATTACACAACCAGTATCAAGTTCCAGGTTTGCAGCTCATTGCAGAGCCTGGGAGGCAAACAAGTTATTTGTCATTCTTCAATGAAGAAAGGAATTTCACTGTCATCTAGAGCATGTCCATAAAACTGTTAATAGACAAATTGAAAATGAACCCAAGTAAACCTATGTCTGACAGGCTGTAAAATCTTAAAGACAGACAAAGCTTAAATAAAGACAAGATAGAGTGAAAAAATTGAGGTATATAGCATACAGCGATACTGTAGAGTGAAGAAATGTGTGAAGTATGACATACAATGAAATCCCTCTCTGTTTTTCCGTTTTAAGTGCTCAGGAATGGTGCTTGGGAGATTGTCCACTGGGAAAAGGTATGTCATGTTCTTCTATTCACACAATATGACCTTGATGGAAATAATTATACATGCTGCCTTATAAAACATACCTTGAAAGTTGCTTTAGGTATGTTGATTGCCAAGTCTGTATACACAGTATTATTTATGCTTTTACATACTGTAGAAATGGACTGGGAACAGATGCTTAAAATTTTTAATTAGTTTTAGACTGAAATGAGCAGGCTTTCCATTTGCACAAAACATACTGCTAGTCTGTAATAAAAATAAAATGTGTAAGCACAAGGACTGCAATTAACACCCTCCCATCTTGCAAGTGATTATGTTTTATATAAAACTTACAGAGGCTGCACACATCTGTGACAAGGTGACTAATGATTTAATTAGGCAGGAGTTGTGTCCTTACTTTTTCAGTTGGATCGCAGTGTCTGGATAATAAAGCATTCTTGAATAAAACATGCTTTTTAAACCAAACATTATCCAAATTTTTTATGCTGTGTGTAAGACTCAGAAGATAAGACACGCTTTCCTTAATATATTGATGGCCGTGACAAAAGTGAACCCCAGAATTTCTGTAGGTAAATTTCTAAATTTGTCTTGCTTTTAGGGTCATAACAGCAAACTCCAACTGTCCAATTCAAAGTGACTTAAAAAAGAGAGCTAAGTTACAAAGAAGAGACCCTGATTTAAGACATGGTCACATAAAGAATTGACTCTTAAAGTTATTTTACGGACACTTTAATGACACTCCCTGATCATTACTGCTATGTCTTTGTCATGATCCACAACAGCTGAATGAGCATGATAAGTCCAAAGACTTCCTAAAGCAGTTTATATGTTTGGATCCTCAACTTGTGCACAGTGTTTACCCAAGTCATAAATAATAAAATCATTTCAATAGTCCCATTACTTTTTCACTCAGTCATTTGAGAAATGGTTAAAGTGAGCTGGAATGAGAGTTGTGTACAATATGCAATGTATTATATATTGCCGCTTTTTTCAATA
Organism: Erpetoichthys calabaricus; assembly: GCF_900747795.2. Lineage (NCBI taxonomy): Eukaryota > Metazoa > Chordata > Cladistia > Polypteriformes > Polypteridae > Erpetoichthys > Erpetoichthys calabaricus. Next base: position 110,598,958 of record NC_041398.2, read on the forward strand.
GGTTTGTAACTAAAAATAATTGTGACATGAGTCAAATAGTTTAAGGTTATATAATTTAAGATGGCACATTGGGACAGTGGATTCTGCTATGTACTTAGTAGCTGTCTCTGTGGAGCTTGCATATTCTTCCCACACATATATGGGTTTTTCTTCTTGTTGCTCTGGTTTTCCTCCCACATCCCAAAGACATGCATGTTAATTTAATTGACTAATCTAAATTGTGAGTATAGTTTTGTGTTTGAATAGGCCCTCTGATGGCCCACTTCTGCCCTATCCAGGACTGGTTCCTCCCCTGTAGCTGATGTTGAAGGGATAAGCTGCTCCATCTAACTTTAAATTGGATTATAGGTTTAGAATATTATGTTACATTTTATAAAATTTCCATAGTACCTTGCTATACAGTGCCCTTTCTGTAATTACAACAGTGTATCATTTAATGGATTACAAATATCATCTTAAGAATAGTCTCAGCAATGCCATTTAAATGTTCTTCAATAGTTTGTGGACATGAAAACTTAATTATTGTTGTAGCAAAAATATGAAATGTGAGTGAATAAACTTTTAAAGGATGAAAGTTTTGATGTATTTTTAAAACACCAGTACATTGCCTTTAGGCATGTCAGTGCTATATACAGTGGTAGACAGGATAGCAGATGCAAAACATTTACCTGTCTGTTTCAAGGTATATAGTTTTCTCCCCCCATTAATTCTTTATCAGTTTACAGTCATTGGTGCATTGTCAACTTTTGTTCTTCTCAGTTACATGACACATGCAATGCCTGTAACAAGGGATAGTAGATTTAGTGATTGCTGTAAGCCACATTGGCCTTGTGTATTATTGATAATCTGACTTTGAGCCCTTCGAGTTTGTTCCAGACAGAGACACATAGTGTACTGAAACCCAGAATCTCACAGATATATGACACTAAGGAGCTTTCATTCTGTACCACTTTTATCATAAACATATTCAACTGTTTTTTGGAAAATTAGTATAGTAGGTGGACAGTTGTTCCCATTTCTATTTATCAACAGAAAAAGGTAATCTTTGCTTATTACTAGTTTGTTTCTTGCAGGTACAGGTTGGAGATATAGTTAGAGTAAATGGCAAAGAGTACATACCAGCTGATACAATACTGCTGTCATCAAGGTAGAGAAGGATGTGTTACTGCTCAGAGGATAAACTCCCAACCTTGTATTGCTTTTCTTATACTTCCAAGAAACTGATAACCTAATACAAAAAAGGACGAGGCCATCAAAGGCAATTAAATGTTTATTCAGTATTAAAAAAAAGCCTGTTCTTCCCAGCCTGATTGTATAAGATAACCTTTTTTCTGTATTTGGTTTTATCACTTTCTTGGGAGACTTTCATTAGCATTGATCAGATACTTGTGTTGTTGTTTTCAAAATCCACTTTAAAATCAGGCTTTTCCAATGTCTGTCATAAGTTTGGGTTAAGTTTTGGAGGTATTTAAGGTGTTTGTCACACACACACACACACACACACACACACACACTCCTGCTGAAAACAGCAACATGAGGAGGAACCGTGTGCTTGTCAAAATTATTAAAAGATCATAATTCACCACCCAAACGTTGAAGTATGGGTATCTTATATGAGATATATCCATAAAAATGTATCTTGCCTCCATTGACAAACAAAGAATTTTCATTTATGTCTATAAAACTGTTTTATTTATTCATTAAAGGTTTGTTTCTACTGCCTATTGGGACTTTTTTTTGAAACAGTCCTCACTTTTCACACACACTCAGTTTTTGGTGGATTAACTAAAAGTGAATCGAGAGTAAATCAGAATATTAACAACAATTTTTTTTTCATTTTTGCACCTGATTTGATTTTGAATGGATTTTGAAAATTTAAGTAGATCATATTTTTTAAAAAAGTTACATTTAACGTTTTCCCTCTAGTTCATTATTGCGTGTGCATTATTTTTGTGTTTTTTTCTTTTTTGTTCTTTCCTCACACTTTTGTTTGTCTGAAACTTGCCTTCATGTTTTGTTCCGATTCTTCACGTACTGGGATATAACATAGGTGACAGTGGGCGAGATAGTCAGAGTCACCAATGGGGATCATCTCCCAGCTGATCTCGTCATTCTTTCATCCAGGTCAGAAAAATATTCATTTCTGGGGACATTACCCCAGTGGGTCCTCATTTTTAAGAAAAGTTGAACCTCAATTGTTAGGCTTATATATTTATGGCATTAATAAATGTTGGAATCTTGGGGAATCTTGGATCATTGGAAGACTGAAAATGTAGCCGTTTTATAGTACTGGCACCATGTTGCAAAATGAGTATATACTGCTCATTATAAAAAATTAATTGTTTGTAAGGGCCATAATTTAATTTTATGATGCTACATCTTCTGCATTAACCTATTGAACTTTTGGATAATGCACAATTTTAAAGAGGACCCACTGTACATAGCAACATCTTTTGTGCATGTGCTGACATTTTTGACATACACTGTATCTCTGTCTTGTATCGTAAGGCTTTGCATGGTATATTTCACTATTATTAATTTATGTTGCAAATGCATATTATCTTTCTGCACAAATAACAAAGCCGGCAGAAGAGCACGTGCTCCTCTTTGCTTATTTTGGATGGTGCCACTATCTTGCTAAATGTGCTTCCTTTTCATATAAGCGTTATAAAAAAGGGGCTGATGATTAAAACTTTATTAATCTGCTAGCTGGAATGAGCAAAAATGCTTTTGTTTTTTATATTTGGAAATAAAAACAAAACAGAATCATAAAGTAACAAAGTGGCTGTCTTAAGTAGAATATTCTTTTTTCATTAGAAAGAGATTTCTTTATGTCTGTTTTCTGAAATCCATGCTTTTTGGAAGAATACTAAAATACAAATATGTATGTTCTAACAACGTGGTTTTCAAAGTGTGGTCCCCAAAGTGACATTGAAATCACTCAGATACATTAATCTGTTATGTGCTTATATGAATTTAAGACTGAAACATGCTTGCTGTTTGCTTACATAAAAGCTTTGTTTCCAATGTTCGTCATACCATGAGCATCATTTTGTCAAACCGCCTTGTTCATTGCACCTTTAAAGGCATTGAAATTTATCCATATTTTATTCCCATATATAGTTTTTTCTGCTAATGCTTCCAGAAAATATTACAATGAGTACTGGGATTCACAATAAGAATACATAGAATTGACAAATCAGCCCTTCCTTTATTTGGGTGAATTCATTGTTTTATTAAAACCAGGGCTGCACCCCATACTTGGGACTCTGCCTTACTGTTAGAGCTTTGTACTGAAGCTGTTTTTTGTCCTACTTCACTATGTTCCTATAAAGCAATAGAGATCACAATTGCTTTCTCATTCTATCTCTTTCTCTTTTCATCTATCTCTCATCCAGTGCATTGTCTTTTCTAAAACTTCTTTAAACTCACAGTTTCCCTCCTATCCACCTAATCCCCTATTCAACCTGAGATTCTTTTTTAAATCCACCTAAAAGTCTGCCTCAAGAACCTGCCCCTGGATCGCTATGGCAGGTGATATACACTGCTTCTGCAACATCACTGCTCGCAGTCTGCCTGGTGTCTCCAGAACCAAGGAGGTTATTATTGATCTATATATTTGAAATATGGCACCTTGAATCTTAAATTCAGCAATGTTGCATTTGATTGTTGCTATTTTCACATAAATATATACAGTAAAATAAATGTGTTAGTGGTCTTTCGTTTCTTTGGCTGAAACACTTTGAGAACCACTGTTTTAGGATTAACATGTGGTAAACCATTGAAATTTTGAATTTCATTTTTCTTTTTTTGACCTTCAATAAATTAAACAGATACATGTCTTTATATGAATACACACTGATGCATTATTTTGACCAGTTTTTATTTTATAATTTTGAGTAAGTAGAGGAAGTTATATCATGTTGTCTTGACAGTAAAACTGCTTTAGATTTTTAATCTGAATCGTTTTAAAAAAATTATTTTGCCTTGTATTAGCATTCTGTTCATCTTACTGTGAGATATTTTTTTTATGTCTAATTGATAGCAGTATTGTTTTAATTTTTCAGTTACAGAGTCGATCATTGAGCTCAGTTCTGTGTAGTATTACTGTAATAGATAAAAGACATTTTCATATATTTAAATTATAACTTACGAAAGTAAGTATTTGCTTTCATGTTGTTTTGATTATATCTTATTTTTAGTTATGTAAACCTTAAAAACGTCATTTGTTCTATAAAGAGTTATTTAGAACTTTGTTGAGATGTTTGCGATTAACCAGTGGCAATTTATTAACATGTTTAAGACCACAGTTATGTTCGGTTCCATTGAACAGAGTGTAACTCATTCATATAACTTTTCATATATTTCATTTCTGCTGTATTATAATGATTTATTGCTTTATAATCAGTGTGTATTCTAACAAAGAATGTACTGTTGAAATTGAATGAAAAATACAATGTATTGCTAGTTTTGCATATAATTCCAAAACCTTTAATTTTAAGTTAATTGTATATTTAATTAAGAGAAAAGTGGGCTGTTCTTTTAAAGATAGAGGGGGAATTCTGCTGAAGTATAAGTACATGAGAAGTAATCTTTCTTTAAAAAATAGCAATTTTGTTTACACAAATTATGGATTTTCAAGGTAAATTATACATTGACTGTATTAGTCAACTTACATATATGCAAATTGCAGACTTCTTGTGATCCACATATTCAGTGGAATTAACCCCCTTTGTCTATACATCATGTTGTGTCATTGAGCTTCTGTAGTACTGGGGAAACATAAATAAAACTGCAAAAATTGGTCAGATATCTTAGGTGATTGACACTTCAACTAAATTAAAATAATTTTTTGCTTCACGTCTTTCTAATCAGAAAACTAAAATACAAAAAGTTTTCAAATAATGGCCATGAGAAGCCACCTGCAGACAATCTTCATCCTCAGCTGCTTTTCAGAAGTCAGATGGCATAGTAATGAATGTGAAATGTTCAGCTGACAAATTTAGTGGCAGCCTCTGTTTTCCCAAACAGCTTAATTACCAGAGTTGTCATGGAGTGGTGTAAACAGACTTTTATTGTACAGACTTAATGTGATTTTGTTTAATTAGTGAGCCTCAAGCTATGTGCTACATTGAAACGGCCAATCTAGATGGAGAAACCAACCTGAAAATTAGACAGGTACATTTATTGATTTTTTGCTTTGTTTAAAAAAAAATTATGATTTCTTTGAATTTTGGACTACTTGTTCATTAACTGTTTGTTGTTATACAAGGATATTTTTTAACTGTTAAAAGTTATGTTCAGTTACGTTCTGCTAAATATTGTAGAATTCTTGAATGGACTGGCAAATTAATATTTGCACTGACATGAAAACCTCTCTTAATTTTTAGATTTTAGAAAGTTAACTTTAGAAAATTCATACAAAAATCAACAATCTGTTTGTACTAAGACAAGTTCCTTATTTAAGCAGATGAAAATTGTAGCTAACGATAGTGCAGGGGGTGTAGTGCTCTCTCATCATCATTAGTTCAGTACCTGTGTTATTAAGTGGAGCTTGCATATTCTGTGTTGGTTTTCCTCAGGGAATTCCTATCCCTAAGGATATGGAAAGTAGGTTAAATGGCCCAGTGTGGATGTGTACTGGTGAGTGGATCCTTAGGTGGCCAAGCATCCTGTCCAGGGCTGTTTCCTACCTTGTGCCCAGCACTGACGAGATCTTTCACTGGCTCCCTTAATTGGATTAAGCCGGTCTGAGAATGGTATGTTACATTAAAAAAAGTAATAAATGAAGACAGTATTTGGATGGTTGGATGGATGAATGCTCTTAATACCATAAAATAGTCTTGACATTTCACAGTATATTAATGAGCAAACTGGATCCCTAAGCTTAAGCATATTATTTCATTTAAAGAAATATTAACCCTGACATAATTTTTAATACAAACTAATCTGTCCAGCTTTACTAGTATATGCCATTGGACAAGTTTACTTTATTGCAATAAAATGTCAGTTGCATGGAGTCTGAATTGATGTAACCCATACAAATAAAACGTTAATACAGTAATCCCTCCTCCATCGCGGGGGTTGTGTTCCAGAGCCACCCGCGAAATAAGAAAATCCGCGAAGTAGAAACCATATGTTTATGTGGTTATTTTTATATTGTCATGCTTGGGTCACAGATTTGCGCAGAAACACAGGAGGTTGTAGAGAGACAGGAACGTTATTCAAACACTGCAAACAAACATTTGTCTCTTTTTCAAAAGTTTAAACTGTGCTCCATGACAAGACAGAGATGACAGTTCCATCTCACAATTAAAAGAATGCAAACATATCTTCCTCTTCAAAGGAGTGCGTGTCAGGAGCACAGAATGTCACATAGATAGAGAAAACAATCTCTAGCAAACAAATCAATAGGGCTTTTTGGCTTTTAAGTATGCGAAGCACCGCGGCACAAAGCTGTTGAAGGCGGCAGCTCACACCCCCTCCGTCAGGAGCAGGGAGAGATAGAGAGAGACAGAGTTTGTTTTTCAGTCAAAAATCAATACGTGCCCTTCGAGCTTTTAAGTATGCGAAGCACCATGCAGCATGTCGTTTCAGGAAGCAGCTGCACAAAAGATAGCAACGTGAAGATAATCTTTCAGCATTTTTAGACGAGCGTCCGTATCGTCTAGGTGTGCGAACAGCCCCCCTGCTCAATCCCCCTACGTCAGGATCAGAGAAAGTCAGCGCAAGAGAGACAGAGAAAAGTAAGTTGGGTAGCTTCTCAGCCATCTGCCAATAGCGTCCCTTGTATGAAATCAACTGGGCAAACCAACTGAGGAAGCATGTACCAGACATTAAAAGACCCATTGTCCGCAGAAATCCGCGAACCAGCAAAAAATCAGCGATATATATTTAAATATGCTTACCTATAAAATCCGCGATGGAGTGAAGCCGCGAAAGGCGAAGCGCGATATAGTGAGGGATCACTGTACAAACATACTTTATAAGGCCATAAGTAGTGACCATTCCCCACTTACACAGACAACCAATTTAACAAAATCACACTTAGACATACACCAGACAAATTAAGCAAATGTCACGCTCACAACAAAGTGCTTTGTAGCATCATTTACAAGTTTTGCCATTACTACATCTGTCCTCTGATTTCCTCTTAATGAATCAGAAAGTGTAGTGTTTTTTACAGTATATTTTGTAAATTAGATATTTTAAATTTTTTTCACAACAAACAGTCCATGTGAAACAGTTTATTAGTAGTTAGTAATTATTTGTTCTTTGACCAATTAACTGAAATTTTACTTCATATATCTCTTTTGCATACATGATTAATGTTCACTATTGTACATAGTCATAGTGTGAATTAAAACAGAAATTAAATGCACAGCTTGTTCATGAAATGTTAAGTAGGTAATTTTTGTATTAGTCTTTTAACATGTTAATAGATTTTTTTTCCCTACCACCTCATCTATTGCAAAACTATTTGTTTCAGGTATTCTGTATTTAAGTATTTCTGTTACAAAGAATTGTCCAAGTGTATAGGGTTGCACATAAATACAAATTCAAAGCATGAACAAAGAATTATTGTATTTTCATGCTTTATAGAGCAGTGATTTTAATATGAATGATTACTTTTCAGTATCTTTTAATTCCTTTACTGCCTTGCAGGGCTTGCATATCACATCAGAAATAAAAGACATTGACAGTTTAATGAGACTTTCTGGCCGCATGGAATGTGAAAGTCCTAATCGCCATCTGTATGATTTTGTTGGCAATATAAGGCTTGAAGGTCACAGGTATGCAGCAAGAGATCCCATTCATATCATTCTGATCAACACATTAAATTATAATCTGTTTGTTGTACGTCTCGTAAAATGAGTGTTCTGCCTAATTTTATTTAACATTTCTCAATGAAATTACTGACAGAACATCATTATTGCTATTTAAAAACTCTAGATTACTTTAAGTTATTTTAATAAAATCCCATTTATTTACACTGTAGGTGTAATCTATTTGATCTGTGATGAAAATGTAATTTACAGTGAGAGAATGATTTGTTGTCACTTAAGAGTGGTTAGAAAAGATGATTTACCAGTATTAATTTTAATTTGGACTGCAGCACTACGCCACTTGGCCCTGATCAAATTCTTTTACGAGGTGCTCAGCTGAGAAATACACAATGGATTCATGGAATAGTTGTCTACACCGGGCACGACACGAAACTCATGCAGGTATGTATTTTGTCCAAGTAGTTATTACCCGGAAATATTGGTGCCCCTCTGGATTTCTGTTATCATTGTCTTTTCTTTTTTTTTTTTTTTACAGTTTTGCATAAGTTTAGATCTCTACTTTAATATAAAGCATTGTAGATACCTTTTCGAGAGTGTGTTTGTATGTTATTTTTCTTATCTTACTGGCAAGGCCAGTTTATATATACAAATTTTAAGTGTGGTTTTACACTAAATGTTATAGATGAAAATAAAATGTTAGCACCCTAATAAATGGCTTATACTCCTTTTTTTAAGTCATAGGAGTATCATGTAATTGTTTTGAAGATTAAGATCTTAAAAAATTTGGTGAATACCTAAATGCCTCTTAATAGGAATAATGTCAGGTTATATTAAAACTAGCACAATCTTATTTTTTCCTTATTAGGTAAATGTGAAATTTATGAAATTAATATTGTTTTTATGTTCTTCAGAATTCCACAAAACCCCCACTGAAGTTGTCTAATGTGGAAAGAATTACAAACATACAGATTCTGATATTGTTTGGATGCCTTCTTGGTATTTCATTGATTTGTTCAATTGGGCAAAGCATATGGAAAGCAAAACATGGAAGTGGAGCTTGGTACATGGATTTAAACTGTAAGATTTTGTTTTACTGAAGAAAGTTATAACAATTTCCATCACTTGCCATTGTGCATTACATAAACATGTTGAAATATCTTAACCCATGTTTAATATTTTCATACCTTATGGACAGGTTGCAGTTAATTCTAGTTAGTGACAAACAGTACTTTAATTCAAATTTGCATCCCTTTATCCCTTTTAGGCCTTCTCTAACTGTCTATAATAAACACTGCATTTTGTGCACTGTTCATTCAAGAAAATTTATATTAGAAGTTAATAGCAGCTTTTAATTCCTGTTATTCTATTTGCAGTTGTATCAGGACCTATCACAGAGCCTATCACATTGGCAGTGGCATCCAAACTGAAACCAACTCAGTTTATCAAAGTGCACACTAAAGCTTACCCACACACAGACATACAAACTCATCCCAGACCAACCCTGGAGAGGCTGCTAGTAATGAACATTTGTAGGTTTAAGACAAGTTTATATACAGATTTACCATCTGATAAAACAGATAGTTCATAAAGTCCTTGTTTAATGCTCTGTGAAAAAACAGAATGTTTCTTAAATAGGTCTTTGTGAGTGATTGTGACTATTAAATATGCACTTTTTTGTTGTAGTGAAAGGAAAATGAACTCTAAAATCTCTTGATATTCATCCATTGTTTGTAGCACTTACCAAAGTGTCTGTCTTACAAATATAGCATACAATCGGCATACAAAGAAACATTTTGTTCTCTCCTGAAGTCCCTAAATGTCAGCACTACTGCACAAACAAATAAACAATAGTTCAGCAGCAGTGGCCATTGCCAGGCAATACCAAGAATGAAGCCTCTGGTCTCATTGTAGCCCGTCACATTGGGCTTTGCCTGGTTTTGTTTGCCATTGTGTGCAATGTTTCTGTAAAGTTAATAATAATACGGTATTAACATCAATGAAGATTTCCATTCGCACAAGATCTTAAAGTGTTTATTACATGCTATAGAAACATTTGTTTTTGCTGTGTTGCAAATAATTTAGTCAACAAATGCAATTAGACTAATATTTCATCAAGTAAATTGCACAGGTTATGCATACATCTATCTATTAATTATTTGAATCATTAACATCTATTTTTAAGCCAGTGTTTGTTTTAAGAAATACTAGGGGGCTCTGCCCCCTGCTCGCTTTGCTCGCCCACCCCCGGGTTTGGTTTACCGGATATACAATTTAAAGAGATTGTTAGTTTCATGGGAATTGTTACATATGCATTATTTTCGTTTTTATTTTAAAACTTTTGTAAAAACAGTACTTTATTTCCAGCCCCAGGCATAGTTACATCTCTTTCTCGCAGGACGTATAATGCTGCTCGTGTTGTGAAGGGGGTGCGGCTGAACGCACGCTAAGGAGATGCCTTCGGATGATCTGCTGTCTTTCTACTGCTGGCGAGCTGCCTGTTCTGCTTATCTCGCTGCCCGATCATTTCAAAGCCTGTACAGCAGCTGTCCTTTTGCCACTTCGCATCTCTGTCGCTTGCGTCGTGAAGGTGGTGGGGTGGCGGCGAGGGTTAGGTTGGCTGAACGCATGCTAAGGAGAAGCAGTCTGATCAGCTGCAGGCTTTTTGCTGCTGGCGAGCTGCATGTTTTGCTTGTCTCTTGTTGTTGTTTTAAGAGCTGGGAGCACATGAAGCGTGTCTGCCAACAGCAATCCAACAACTGCTAGGTTAGATGTCCATGGACTTGTTTTAAATGATGTCTCACTGCCTTGTCTCGTGTGACGTTGTAAAAACAATTCTTGTCCTTTATTTCCGGCCCCGGGTGTCGTTAAATCTCTTTCTAAGGATGTATAATGCTACTCGCGTTGTCGGGGGGGGGGGGGGGTCAGATGACCACATGCTAAGGAGGTGCCGTTGGATCATCTGCTGTCTTTCTGCTGCTGTCGTGCTGCTATCAGTCTTCCGTGCTGTACTCCGCCCTCCCTCAATCGGACCTAACAGTCACTTAAAACAAAAAAGGCTTCAACCTGTCTGGGACACTACAATACTTTTGAATTTTACTGCTTTCATATTCTTTACCTTTCTCTGCATGTGTATCGCTCCATCGTTTGTTTGAGCCTTTCGAATTCCACTGCCTTCATAATCTCTTATCTGCCTTTTTTTCTCTCCTATGCTTTTGGGTCTCTTTTCTCCGCGCTGCTCTTTCTTCTTTGCTTAACGTATTGTCCTTATACACTTTATATGTGCTGAGAGCACAGGATCTGTGTGTCATAGGTGCCTTTACATGACTAAGTGTTCTTATTTAATATTGTTTGCATCTCGCGGGTCTTTTAAGTGTCTTCCGAGAAATTCCGAGAAGATCACGTCTCGTCGACCTGCTTTTCCTTTCCAGGATTTTTTTTATAATAGAGAGATTTATTATTGCAATCCATAATTAAAAAATAAAACACACAGCCTGCTTAATCTAAATAGAGAAGAGGAATTAGCAATACAAGAAATAAGAAAGTTCTCTAATAGCATGTTTTCAGCAATTAACTGTTTTGTGACACTAAAATGAATTTATGAAGAAACACTTGTAACACTTGTGGCCAACTCACTCAGTTCTCTGCCTCATTTATTCTTCTTCTTTGTTTTCTTTATTTGATCATCTGCTCCTGAAAGTCTTTGACCCATCCCTTCATCCAGTTTCTGTACTTGGGTACTGTTATTCAAGGCTGCAGGAAGCAAAGCTTACTAACCATATACAATTACACTAAGATGTTTAATAAATTAAGGCATTTATCAACATATAATGATAGTTTTATACAATTATATACAAATAAGGGAGCAAAGTCAACAGAAAAAAATTGAATTACTATGAAAAATATTAAAAGAGACTTAAGGACGTAAAAAATATAAGAAAAACAAAACACCAGCTAGTTAAACAATGAGCTCAGATGTAAAATCACTCGCTGCTTGTGAAACTTGTTAGCTCAGAAATCTGCAGGCACAGGACTAGGATTGGAAACAGCTGTTCAAAGTGAAACCACATTGTTGACTATGTAATATTAGCTTAGTCCGACTCACCATTTCTCCCAAATCAACAGAAATTTTTGAAATTTGGAAGCATGATATTGATAAAAAAAAAGCATTTACCTTTGTCACCTGTAAAGTGATTTTTTACTTGGATGGTCATTAGTTATAGTTAGAAGATTATGCAAACACAACAGCTTTTGGCTTATCTCATTTTCTTTTTACATTTCTTCATATGTCTAGTCATAAACTTGAACTTCACAGACTTCTGTGGATTACTCTTAATGGTGTCAGCTCCTTATCAGAAAAATATACTTCATCAGTCCGAGACTTTTTAAATATGGCAGTAAAGTTGTTTACGTTATTTCTTAATACAGTATATACTCTATTTTCATAAGTGCATTGTACTTACTTTTGAATTTGCCATTTTGTTATTAAAAATAATGTACTGCCTTCATGCTTTGCAAAACCAAAGCAATTCCTTTCGTGCTCCAACTATTAAGGTACTGACATTAGAATTGACATTACAAAGACCAAAAGACTCACATGAAGAGTTTGTTAAGTAGATGTCTTTGCAGATTGATGTCTTCATTGAAACTAATTCCATCTAGGAGATATCTACAGCAGTTTTGTGAGAATTTCTTGAAGTTAACCATAATTCAGCTGTATAAGAAAACAGCATGATGAAAGGATAATAATATTAACAGATCTTATCTCTAAACTTGATAAAGAAAATGCACAAAACTTTTTAAAAAGGGTAACATTTCAAACTGATTTCGATCTCTTGTCTACACGAAACAGAGCAACTGTTAGTTAAGTGACATTTTTCAAATGTGGAGAGAAGGTAAATAAGATCTTTGTATGTCATACATGAAAATGAAGCTTCTAATATGATTTTTCAAATGAATACTCTGGCTAAACTAACTTTTCCAAAAGCGATAAACAATACTGTCCATTAGGAACTGCTGAACTAATGAGATCACTTAAAAATAGCCTAATAATCTAGAATATAGCTCAGCTTGAGGAATTTTATATATATATATATATATATATAACGTGAAATAGCCATTAACTCTTTCTGAAATTTTAGTTGTAGAAAGTACAATATGGAAAAGGTGCAGACATCTGGCAGAATTTTACAAAAACTTCTGTCACCATTAATACTAGCAATGTTTTACAAAGCAACAGCAAATTAGTCCCTATTGCTCTTTGTCCTTATTTCTCTTTACACTCTTTGTGAGGCGTTCGTGTTGTTTTTTTTATGGAAAATATATATCCCGCAGACTGCAACTGCAACACATAACATCAAAAATTGTTTCAGCCAAAGTGCAATCTCCATAGTTTCACTCTTTGCAACCCAGTTTCACTATCTGCATCTCATAACAGTCAAATGACACAGGTACTGGTTCAGGGATGTCTCAGTGTTGCACAGTTAACTTCCATGGTCAGTAAGCAAATTTATCATAATTTAGCCATTGCTAACCTTGATGAACAAAACTTTGGATCAATTATCAACCAAAACATTAGACTTAATAAGAATTCAGTTGCAATCTGTCCTCTCCTTTGTTTATAATCCATTGCAAGCACTAGTTCTATGCTCTGTATCTGATCCCTGCCTGACTGCAACTTCTGCTGTATAGCAGGATCCCTATTGTCTTAACTTTTGGCCATAGCAAAAGCTGAAACAATCCCTTTTGCTCCAGTGTGTTACTTAGTGTTGAACCGTAAGAATGGAAGACTGCCATTAATGAAGTTAGATGTAGGTATTGCTTTGAATCCAATCTTACTAAAGTGCGGCAAATAATATTAATACATTTTATTTACTTAGCGCCTTTCCCACGCTCAAGGTGCACAAGGAAGATAGACCCTACTTAAAAGAAATAAATGTGCCTGTCTGAAAACAAGAAGTGATTGATTGACAGCTATTAGAAGACGTATTTTGGGGATAGTAAAAGAGGATCACTGTGTATGATACCTGAAAAGCTGAAACTGTAATAGAGCCAGCAACCAAAGCCAAAACATAGACAAAAATATCTGGACAGTGAAGGATGAGGTGCACATAATAATCTTCAGCGTATGCCAGCAAAAGCTCTACAACGATCCTACAGAAATTGGGACAGCACATTGCATCCATCTTTGGAGATTACAGTAGAACCCCAGTATCTGTGGGTGATATGTTCAAAAACCTATCGCAGATAGTACCAAACCATATCTATCAGTAATTTTTTTACATACATATATATACATAGTGTATGATATAGTTTAATTGATAACTTACATAAAATAAGACATTACCAACGTTAAATAACAATTAAATGCATTGTAAATTATTATACCTGTGCTCTCTCTCTCTCTCAAAGGAATAGGATTCTGATATTTTAGCTTAACCCTCATGGAGTGATGGAACAATGAAAATGTCTTGTACACACACAGAGCTTAAACGCATTTTTATATTTATTTCTTAAAAATTTGTTAGCATGTTGTAGGTACTTACTGGCTTCTCTGTCTTTTGTGGTTTTCAGTGATGGGAAACACTTAATGGCTCCTCTTATACTTTAAAGAACTGCCAGCATCCTTCATGTACTTTGGTGTTTTTGGGCCATTGTTAAGCAAAACTTAGGGTTATTTTTCACAACAACACTGCAATATCCTGGGGTCAGTGAGAACACCAGAGGCTAATAGCTGGTTTATACTGTACTTGACAAAGCATGGCATGGCAAAAATGACAACAGACACTTAGGCATGCCACTGCGTGCTGCTGGCTTGTGCTAGGTTTCCACCGCATGATGCGAAAAGAATGCAGCAATCGTTTATTTCTGTAATTATTTATTTAATATTTCCATGCCAAGGCAAATCACAGGTAATTAAAACCTCAGAAGCCAAATCTGTGGATAAAGGGGTTCTATTGTATAGTAATCAGAGAATAAGTACACTGCTTACGGTATACTTTAACTTTCAAGATAGCATAAGTTTGTAACTTTATAGTTGTATCAAAGCCAGCAAAGGTTTATACAGTATGTATATCTATTTGTCAGATAGATAGATAGATAGATAGATAGATAGATAGATAGATAGATAGATAGATAGATAGATAGATATTTGTGCCTGGGGGGAAATTAGGCTTTTTACAGAAGCTCTTTAAATAAATACATACATAAATAGGTAGATAAATAAGTAAGTAAATAAATAAATAGACACACACACTTTGGTCTGAACACAAGCCAGAATGAATATAAAGCAAGAAAATTACAAAGAAAGAAAAGTTCTTACTTAGCTGTCTAAATTCCAGGCTGCATGAGTTGGAAGTCCGGTATGATGAGCTGCCACATTTCTTTGCGCATCTTGTATATCAAGATGTAGTTCAAATGCCTGAAGTCGGAATGTGCTGGTCAACAAAACCTTTACTGTATGGGCAGAAAAATCATGAGTGAGTAATGTTTCAGTTTATTTCTCAGGTGTCTGCATTTTGTTGACAATAATTCACCTTATACTTTGCACAGGAGGAATCCTTTTGAAAAAATGGCAGTGATCGAGAGACTAACTAGGTCAACATAACAGATTAACATATTATTGCTAAACAATCACTTTTGCTTTAAAAAGGTTGTTTAACAACATAACAATACAGACCTTGTAAAATTCCTGAGTTGGCAACAGTTTGTGAAAAACTAAACCTACTAATGTGTTTTTGTATTTATTCTGTATTTATTAATTAAACATTTTTTACATGTTTTACATTCACAGCTCAAAATACCTGATATTGTGAAAATAATCTGGTGGCAAAATTGTGTTTTAAAATATTTGTCTCTCTTTTCAGTCTTTCTCTCCCTAAAAATCGATAGCTGAAATATTATACTCTTTTTGTTCTTAACATCAGCTATGCCATACATATTGCATATATATATAGTATTGTTGCAATAGGCTGGTACCCTGTCCAGGGATTTTTCCTTTCTTGCATTGAACGCTGCTGGGATAGGCTCCAGGTTTGCTACGATCCAGCTCTGAATAAGAGGATTTAGAAAATATATATATTTTCTTTGTTTTCCTTAATACAGCTAGGTGGGGTCTGTACACTGATTCAAACCTAAGAGCCTTGTTCTTCCTAAACCCCCATGATTTTCATGATCACACCTGTCAGAACACAGTAGAATCTATTTTCTGATTTTTGATATCTTTTCAGGCCTGAAGGTGGCAAAATTCTGTCTATAAATTGCGTGTGCCTAAGATGGAATAAGAGATCAATATGGCTGGTAGAAAATAACAAAGAATAGTATGGG
This sequence comes from Erpetoichthys calabaricus, assembly GCF_900747795.2. Classification (NCBI taxonomy): domain Eukaryota; kingdom Metazoa; phylum Chordata; class Cladistia; order Polypteriformes; family Polypteridae; genus Erpetoichthys; species Erpetoichthys calabaricus. The sequence goes on from NC_041398.2 coordinate 110,615,067, forward strand.
GGATTTTTGAATACAATATTGAAAGCATTAATTGTAAGCACATTGTCTTAGAGCATGATATGTTGTGTGCTGTAGACATTTAGAGTAAAAAACTCTTAAACCTTAAAATTTACTTAAATTTCATCACAAATTGGCCCATTCTGGGCAAGAAAAGGAAAAGATAAAATGTGCCAACAGTCAGTGCACATTTGTTCAGCACAAATGACATAGAAAATATTTAAAAAATTATAAAATTGTTCATATTCAGTATCTGGTTTTGATTATGCTTGTTTTAATCAGACAAAAACAAAAACAGATAGTAAGCCATGTAGTGTAGTGTAGTAAGCTCCTACTAACATTAAACTCATATCCATCCCGTTAAGTGTACAGTCCTGTCTGATTTTGACTCAAAACTAAACTCCGTAGTAGCTCTTTAACCATACCATAAGTACAAAAACTAAAACTGAAACTAATATATATATATATGTCTTTGTGAAATAAAAACTAAATTAAAACTAAAAATACACGATGAAGGAAAACTAAAACTAAACTGAATTTCCAAGTAAGATCAGAAACAATTTACAAACAAAAACTAATATAAAAAGGCAAAACTATAATAAACTTACAGCACACTATGGGTGAGGGTGAACCATGCAATTACAGTTACGTGGAAGTTCCAAACTGCTAGCTGGGTGGAGGTCACCATTAAATTAAAAGGTGCTGTGCACCATCCTGAAAAAAAGGTATGTTGTTGTACAGCCATAAATCAGCATATGTGAGGCCACAATGTTACAGTTGTGGCTACTTGCTCCCAGTTTAAAAGCTTGAGATTTCTCGGTTTAGTGCTGAGGAATTAGTTATTGCTTGTGTCGTTCAGCTCCCCTTTCTAAATTTCTCTTCCTCTGGAAAATTTGTGAGTTTCACGTTGAATTCCTTTTGGATTTAATGATTTTATTTTTGGTTTTGATAATAGTTCAGATTCTGGTAATGTTTGCTATCGGGTTTCCTCTTTTGAGGAAACATTTTGTTAATAGTCTTATCTATTCTGTAACATTTTTCCTCGTTTTTGAAACTTTTTATAATTCTTTCTTAACATATTTAAGTTTATTAGTTCTTTTGTTTTAGAACAGGGGCTTTTTAATGGTTGCCTGTACCCATTTTGGAATTTCTAGGCTTTGGCTAAAGTGCAAAGTGCAGGCCTTATTTAAGTTACAGAGCCAGGCCTACTTTACGTTATGAAGCCTCATATTTAAGAATGCAGGTGTTTTTGAGATTTTGGGGCCTGAATTAATAACTGAATGCCTCAGCAATCCCTTAAAAACTGAAATTTGCTTTTAAGTAACATAGAGAAAATCATCTTGCCTGAAGAAGGGGCCTGAGTTGCCTCGAAAGCTTGCATATTGTAATCTTTTTAGTTAGCCAATAAAAGGTGTCATTTTGCTTGGCTTTTCTCTACATTCATAATGGCTAACACGGTACAACACCCTAGTACTACAAATAACAAAGATAAATTTAAACAGATCTCTTTTTCAAAGAACTAATGAATTAGGACAAATATTTAAGAAGACAAATGCTGGTATTTTACATACTGATTTTACTCTTATTTCTAAGTAAACTTTGGCCATCTAGAAAAAGCTGAGACTGGTATACAGATTTATATAAAGTGTAAGAGGCAGTTGGAATCTGGATGAATTGTTAGAGGATCATTCTGATCCATTGCAGAGTATAAAAATCCAACTGATTATACATTAATCAGCTAAAATATATTGTTCAGACCCTGTTCTATTTGGGTCTCTTTTTCAGTTTTTTTGTTTTTGAAACCAAAAAGATCTCAAAACAAAACAGAAAGCAAACACACATCATGTTTTGCTTGCTCCAAGTCAGAGTGTACAGTTTTCACACCCAAGTCCCCACTTTTCGGACTAGTTTTGGTTGATCCAAAATCTCCAGTTTTTTGTACCATCACAGTCAACCTACTTACTCCAGTCTTCACTAAAGCCAAGCCAGCAGCTCCCGTCTTTGCCACTATCTCACTGGAGCCACAGGTTTCTATTTACAACACAGTCTGTTTTAAACCACAGAGCCTTAGTTTTTGCTGCTGCCCAGGTGGTTGCAGAACCAGTTGTCCATACCAGGTGGTGGCATAGCCATCTAGGTACACGTCCAACTAGAGTTGTACCAGAGGTCTTGCCCAAGCTCCAGCCAGCAGGGGCCGTTTTCAAGCCTTTATCTATCTATCTATCTATCTGTCTGTCTGTCTGTCTGTCTGTCTGTCTGTCTGTCTGTCTGTCTGTCTGTCTGTCTGTCTGTCTGTCTGTCTGTCTGTCTGTCTGTCTGTCTGTCTATCTATCTATCTATCTATCTATCTATCTATCTATCTATCTATCTATCTATCTATCTATCTATCTATCTATCTATCTATCTATCTATCTATCTATCTATCTATCTATCTATCTAATTGTTATCCTAGGAAGGGCAGCTTTTGGGAATTCATTTGTGACTACAAGAAATGCTGCTTTTCAACCTATTTTCTTTTTATGATTTCTGTGTTTTTTTGATACTAAATGGACTCTGACAAGTACAATTCGATCTGTGTGGTTAAATATACTATTTATAATCATTTAATCTCTGACAAATTATAATGCATCGTCCACCCTTTAATTATAATAAAGAGATACAAAAGTTCTAAAGTTCAGATGCAGCTTGCTTTTATTGTTTCCAGATTTGCAATGGCCATCTTATACAATTAAAGCAGATTCATATCTTACATGTTATGTCATCCTATATTTTATATTATGCTACTGTAAACCCTTACTGCAATGATGAGACTGTCATAGTGTCATATTTCGTTGAATTGTGGATTGAAGATTACCTGATAGAATATCAATAGAAAAGACAATGATGATTCATCTCAGTAATATGATTATCTGAGGTAGCAGAGATGCTTTGTGATATTTCTTTACGCAGCTGGATTTAATACTCCTGGACTACTGCAGGTAGTCTGCTGTGCTAAAGTGTATGTAGTTTACATTATATTAATGTACCATTGAGTCATCACATTGAATTTGTAATAACTGCTAAAAAAATTTCACAGTCTAAATTGGGCCAAATGTATTATTGGAGAGGTGTTAATTGTTTATCTTTTTTAAATGTCATCAGCTTTGGTGACATTCCACATGGCTGCTAATGACAATAGCAAGCAGACAACTTGGTACTCACTGAAATATGATAACACTTACAGAGTAAGCTTCATCCTAGTTTGCTTCATGTGGATTAATTTCTATAAGCAATATTCATTTACAGCGCAATAGCATTTTTTGCTAATTCACAAAGTGACATTATGTATTATACATGGATGACTTACTTTATTTACTTTTTATGCCTTCAAATAGTTTTTCTTTATGTAATTTGCTTTATACTTGACAAAAAAGTAAACCAATTGAACTAAAGTAGCTCATGGAAGAGCAAAAACATATCCAAAAAGGCAAGGAAATGTCATCATGGTCAATATACCATCTCATTTTGTAAATAGTATAATGATTTGGAGATGGGGGCTGTTGTTTGGGCTTCTAAAAGAATTAACAATAATCAAATAATCAAAAGAAAAAGTGTACCTGATTAGGCATCATGTTATTCATTTTAAGTTGGTTTTATATTCTTTATTTATTGCTATAGTTTTTTTTTGCAAAAACTGAAAATTGTTAAAAAGCATGTTTTAGAGAATAAAAATTAGTAATAAGCTTATTATTGGAACGTTTGATTTAGACTATAATTCACCAATTTACAATATTTTTTTCTTCCTACAGATGGTGGTGCAGCAAACTTTGGATTAAACTTCTTAACGTTTATCATTCTATTCAACAACCTTATACCAATTAGCTTGCTAGTTACGTTAGAGGTGATTAAGTTTATCCAAGCATTCTTCATTAACTGGGTAAGTGCAAAATAATGTGTATGCATATAGACATTTGTGTCACACAGCTCAATTTAATGTACTGAATTTTGAACAGCGGTTTTTACAAGCTTCGGTCCTCTGTGGGCACTAGCATGAATTTGCAGTGTTGGTTAGAAGGGTTCATTTGTCTGATGATGATAGCAACTTTTATAATGAATTTTTTATAATATCTTAATAATTAAACGTAAAAGAACCAAGAAGGAGCATTGACAGTCTTTAGGGATCCGTAGGTGTGACTGACTGCAATTTGTGTATATTGCAGTGTGGCAAACAAACTAAATGTCTGATTTAATGACAAAAAAATAAATCATTGAATTTATTTGTATTTGTAGTTGTGAATAAAACAGCTGTCATAATGAGCTTAGGCAATTTACGAGGGAACTTCTTTTGTGGTAATAACAATACCACTGCAGTTCCTTCTACCCATCAAATTTGTGATCTGCTGTATCCAAGGCAAAAACTAGCCTTGGATGGGGCATCAGTTAACTGCAGGTTTCATTTGGGTCTCTCCCTGGGGTGTTGTATTTTGACTTTTTGTATTTTTTTCTTTTTCATTTTTGTTTATTTCAATTTTTTTGATTATTTGGTAAAAAATTGCCCTCAGGTCCTACCATAGAGCCTAATAGCAGGACCCGAGGGCAATTTTTTACCTGTTGCCACTACTCAAGTACGGTGGCATTAGTTAGATGTAACAGTGTTGTCTGCTCCCTATTGTATTTCTATTTTGTGTGAATAGGTTACCTTCAGGTTTGGCTTTTTGGAATTTTTTACTGTTGGCTTTATCTTTTGGATTAAGAACTTTTGAAATTAAGATTGTTTTCGATTTTGTTTTGTACATTTGGATTTTTTTTTAAATTAGGCTTTTGAAATTTCTTTTTTTATACAAAATTCTTTAATTATTAAATCTTTGGTGGCCCAGCGTTTTTAACGGTCCCCGCTACAAGAAATAGTGTAATTCATTGATTTTTGGTTTCTTGTATTATAGCTATGTGTTAAATTAAATGAGGAATATGCTTGTTTATTATTTAAGATCACAATTTACCTTGTGACAAACAGTAGTTTTTTCCAGCTATAATCTTTACTATGTTAAGCCCTTGTACTCTTGGATGTCATGAAGTGCTTGCAAGGAAGCATTTGATGGAATCAGATTATTTATCATTCTAAACAAATGCAATAAAGGTGCTATATTTATAAATTGACTGATAGAAGACGCAATAACTGCCTGCCTATATAACATAATTAATTTCTAAATACTATTTGTAATATGTTATTCTCTCAAGTTTCCAAACCAGTCTTGCATTTTCTCTTTTAGTTTTATTTTCTGAAACCCTGAAAGAAGCCAATGTTTAATCACGGATGAGTGGAATAAATTCTTAATTTTTTTTTATAATTCTTCTGTTGTCTATGCTAGGATATGGACATGGTGTATGAAGTGACTAATACCCCTGCTATGGCACGCACTTCCAATCTTAATGAAGAACTGGGCCAGGTATGAGTAACATCTTTCACTGTTAAGGCTTTTGATTTGTTTACATTGTTCATTCAAGATATGGTTTCAGTTTTGCAACCCTAAAAACTACAGTATAATAGCATATCATTTACAGTATATGATTAGGTGTCTAAAACTCTGTAATAAGTCCACAATGTTTTGCTTTGATTTTTTTTATCTATTTCAATATGATATATAATTATGTGTACTTTCTCTTCATAATGATATTCTTTTCACATTATAAAATAAATAAACAAAAAGTTTGGTCCTCCACAAAATATTTTCTTTTATTGTATGACACAGAGATCTGGAAGCTGATTCCCTTCTTATCTAGCCCCTCTTTGGGGAATTAACCATGCTGGGTGACAAATGAGGTTTAAAATAGTTTCAGGTGCACTTTTTAGCACTTTTTCATTAATCATCGTGGGTTGTTGTTCTAAAAGTGAAGAAGTAGCAGAAGGAGCTTTTTCACCATTTCTTAATGCTTCAGAGTGCTTTGCTTATCGAAGATGTGACCCCAAGGAGGTGTTTGGAAAGCCAAGAAAAAGAACTCCAGTGTAGACGTATCAATCTGGCCATGCTACTGTCATTCATTAAATCATGGATAGCAGTTATTAGCCCGGTATTCTCAGTTTGTTTGCCTCTCCCTCAGGGGTGCCTAGAACGCCTGCCAGGCAGAATTCTTCCTCATTTGAAAAAGATGAGTGAAAATTTTTGTTTGTCCCTGAAAGAGTGTAACTGGAAGTAGTGGTTCCTAAGTTTCAATATCGGACCTTCCTGGGTCCTGCTAGACTCCCTGAGCTTCCAGCTTCCCTTCCTTGGACTCCTTTCTGTGGAGTGAGTAGAACAGGCTGAATGACACCTTTTATTTGTTTCCCCCTGTGCTCATAGCAAACTGTAGCATAGTTTGATAAATGGTGTGGTATTCTTCTTAACACCAAATTAAAAATAAATACAGTACATGTTAATGTTTCTGTTGTAATAGGAAAAAGTGTAAACTGATATACTGAAAGTGTGAATGGTGTAGTTTTGTTTGAAAAGGAAACTGACCACAAAACATTCAAACTTTGATTATAATGTACATGAAATGAATACAGAAGGGCATTGAATAATAAAAGAAGTATACAAAATAAATATTAATCCTGTAAATATGTTTTAAGTATAAATTAGAAATGGACATTATATACTGTATTTTGATGAAAATGCAATATGAAAGAATCACAAATATTTAATGGGTTAAAGTTTAAAATATTTCAGTTCCTGTCACATTTTCATATACATTAGAGAAGAAGTCGGCTGTCTTCTTGGATTTAAATATTAACATCAGAGAAGCTATGCATCATGTACTATACAGATGTGAAGGCAGGACATCAAGAAAATGAGTGGTGCAGAACTTGATAGAAAATTTCTTTGAATAATTCATTGGTGTCTCTTTTTAGCTATGAGGCTTGCTTCCATGAAACTCAGTTGTCACAGACATTTATAATAGTAGTAGGCAGGAGTATGGGGATTTCATATTAAACATTTCAGCTTATCAGGGAGGATTAATTCAGCTAAGATAATTTTAAAGTAATCTAATATAGAAATATATTATATATATTTGAAATATATATATATTCTATATATATATATATATTCTATATATATATATATATATTCTATATATATATATATATATATAATATATATATATATATATATATAAATATATAGAATATATTTGGGGCGGAGTGGTGGCTCTGAGGCTAAGGATCTGCGCTGGTATCCAGAAGGTTGCCGGTTCGAATCCCCATCACTGCCAAAAGAGATCCTACTCTGCTGGGCCCTTGAGCAAGACCCTTAACCTGTAATTGCTCCAGGGGCGCTGTACAATGGCTGACCCTGCGCTCTGACCCCAAGGGGTATGCAAAAACTAACAAATTTTTAATACGAGAAATCGTATAAGACGAAATAAAGAACAAAAAAAAAAAAAAAAAAATGCCTTTAATTTAAGATGGAGCAATGCTAATATGGATATGTTGTTATGAAAGCGATGAGGGATGTCCAGTACAGTCTACCTGACAGCTTCTGCGCTGCTTGTGGTAGGCAGATTGAGGCACTCATCAGTACTGTGTCTTGTTATGTAGTGCAAGTTCTTTAGTTGTTATAGTTAGTCTGTTAAACAGGCTACTTGTTTTAAACGTGAGTCTAAAAAGAACAGGAAGGTGGCCATTACTCTCCTATCTGTCTACTGAAGGCTACAGCAGGAAAATGATAGGCAGCCATGCAGACATAACACTTAAAGGGTCTACTTAAGGGTTCAGTGACACTAAGAGCTGATAAGAAGTGGTCAAGTCTCTGTGGCTAAGGATCTGTACTGGTAACTTAAAAGTTGCCAGTTCAAATCCCATTACTGCCAGAAGGGATTCTACTCCACTGAGACCATGAGGAGGCCCTTAACCTGAAAATTGCTCCAGAGGCACTGTACAATGCCAGACCCTGTGCTCCGTCCCTCAAAGGTTATGCGAAAAGACAATTTCCCCTCGGGGGATTAATAAAGTATAACAAATCAAAAAATCCAAAAAAAAAAGCTGATGTCCATGGAAAAAAAGCATGGCTGCACAATCCTTGGAAACCTTTCTGGGGATTTGGTTTACGAGTCTTTAATAGCGCCTCATGGTTAAAGGCACAGAAGTGTAAAGAAAAGCTTTTCTAGCCTCATGAATTTGGCAGCAATAATAGAGAATAAAACAAAATAAGACAGAGACGGGAAGTGAGAAAGAGTGTGCTTGGTGCTACCATACTTGACAGAAAGTTTGTCAGGACCTGAGAGATAGATTTGGAGAGGGTGCAGTGTTTTTATTTGGTCTGTTTATTTACACTGCATTTTGCTCCTCCTTCTTTTCATCCCTCTTTTGACTTAATTCTCAATAAAGTCATGGTTGGAGTATACTTTGGCCTCCCTTACTCTGATTACAGAAGGCTGCTTACAAGGACAACACTCATAGCACAATGTTAAAATCTGCAGATGACATAAAAGTAGGCAGCTTAGCCTATTACTTGGGGACAATATGCAGAAAAGAGAAAAAATATTTCATATAAATACACAATGGGGCCTTAGGGCTAGAAAGTACACATTATGAATAAAGACATTATAGTACTAGGGCACTCTTTGCTATCTACATCCAGACATTGTAAGACAACAGAGAAAGGGTGAGAAGGAGAGTTATCTGATGTTAAAAGCATACATTCATGTTACTCCAGCAGAGCTGATCCAGAGGATTTGAATATTTTAGTGCTGACTAATTTCTGTCCTATCTGCCTTTTTATTCATGTAGTACATACTGGATACTGGGTAAAGGAATAAATCCTTCTAATATTTTTCTTGCACCAACATGTTTTGTGCAAAGTTTTTGATGTGTTTTTAACTGCAGTAGATAAGTCTTTTATGCTGTGTTTTAAAATACTGTTTGTATATTTCTTGGTGCGACTCTTTAAAAAATTACAGTTTTTCAGATCACAATTGTTGTGTTTATTCTGCAGAGTGATATTATTTTTTACTATTTCTCCTAAATATACTTTTAGCAAAATTGATCAAATTGTTCCTAGTATATCATTTTTTCCAGTTAAAATGAAAATACAGAATGCATTTAGTATTTGAATTATTCATATAACTCTCATCATTTTTTTAGGTAAAATATATATTTTCAGACAAAACTGGAACCCTCACATGTAATGTTATGCAGTTTAAGAAGTGTACAATTGCAGGAATTGCATATGGGTAAGTTAACTGGATGTTCTAAAATCATACTTATCTACTAGAATGATCTCCTGCCCATATTTAAAAACATACTACATATAATCTGTTTCAAGACTGTTGTTTTCCTTTAAATGTTATATTGATTTTGTGCCAAAAAGGCACTTGAGGATAGGGTAGCAGCTGCTCTATCTTACTGCCCCAGGGAGAAAGACTGCTGCTTTACTTTTCTTTGAATATACTGGTGTTTTTATTGTCATTAAAATACTCTGACTAACTGACTGCCGAGTTGTTTTAGAAATCTGATATATAAGTCTTTGTGTTATGACTTTGCAATAAGTGCTTTCACCTATTCTGTAATTTTTCAATTCATGGTAAGTTTACTCAAGCATTTTACATTATTGTACTAAGTAATGCAAAAAAGACCATCCCGAAAGTATATAATATTAATATATCAAAAGAAGCAATTTATTCTGTGTTTGATGGAGCCATTAAAATATATCTGAACAAAACCCTTTTAAGTGGTACATACATTGATTCAGATTAGCTTGAAGCTAAATCATCTGTGTTATTTAACATTATGTTTCAAAATAAGCCAAAGTATTTTGTTTTTTTCCAGGTTCCTTAATCAATCAGTTGTAATATTTTTACTAATTTAGTCTTTTGCCTTAATGTTTGAAGCAAGTCCATGCTGCCAGTAAAAATCAGTCTTGAATGTGTATGGGAGTGGATTCACATTGTCATTAAGTATGCTGGAAGCCAGCTTTTGTCCCACTTGATTTTAGGCTGCAACAGTGACATGAAGGGGAACTATAATTGCTTGTTGTTGAGCTGACACAGCAAGTAAAGGTGCTTTCAGAAGTGCCTAACCTTTTAAATTGGAGCATTGGTTTTCAGGGTGACAGCAATGGAAACTTCCGGGAGACAGCACATACATGGTGGCTTTGCGTTTTTGTTTTCAACTTCAGTTCTCCCAACAATTAAGATATTTGGTTATGATTTATAATGTGGCACAGTTATGCGTTATGTTTAGAATCATGGGAGAGTTGCTGTGAACATGGAATGAAAGAGGAGCAAACATGAGGCATAAGCAGAGTCAATATCCACTGAAAGCGGACAAGCATCCAAACTACCCCTAGCAGATTGCAGGAGCAAAAACACCTGTGTAATTGGATCTTTGTGTGGACTACCAACATTTTTATACTGTATATTGTAAATATTTGTCTTATTATGTCCTGTCTGTATGAAGATTCATTTATAGACTGTTCACCTTTGAAAATGTATCCTTTGGCCAAGCTGTTAGGTGATGGTTGTGAAAATTCACAATTACAAACATAGCCAGTCTCTCAAGTTGGATATTATCAAATTCTCTTTGCAAGGATCTCTTCAAAACTTTTTCAGAACTTGGCAAGAACTCATGAATACTCATGAATGCTAGACTTATGCTTAAACATTTTTAATTCTTCAGACTATTTTATCCCCTCTAAAGAGCTATTTAAGATTGGGCTCTCTATTTATATTTTATTGCGTTCTTTGAGGAGTGAGAGTTGAATGCTAAAGTTTTTTTTTTTTGTTTTAATTGTTTTTGAAACATATGGTATTCTCATTTATGTCGTTGACTTGTGTTCTGTTTTCGTATAAAATAAATATATATTTTTCAATCATCTTAGTTAAACAAGTGTATTTACTTCCACTTCCACTACCAGGATCTAGAATGAGACTCATGTTCTGGTTCCAGGTATTTTATGATTACATGCACAGAAATGTTTAAGGAGTTGCTACCTGTACACTGAATACATTAAACGTCACAGCGTGGCACAGGGAAACGGGAAATTTTCAATTGACGTTCAATGTACAAATAATCACATTACAAAATACATTTAATGATGAAATGTATTGCACAGGATATGCAATTAATGGTGGTAATAAATATTCATTCAATATTAATTTTATGTTTTGAAGAAAACATCATGAAGGTTTCATCCATTTCTCTGTACGCATTCTGACAGCCTGTTGTGGAAATTCTGCATTGCTTGACTTAACATGTCAAGAGGAATGCCAGCGGTTTCCTCTTCAATCTTCCCTATTAGTTCAGTAATGGTTACAGGATGTGTGTGGTACACTTGGCTTTTAAGATGTCCCCACAGAAAAAAATCACAAACAGTGAGATCTGGGGATGTCAAAGGCCATGGAATGTCACCATTGCGTGAAATGGCGCACCTTCCAAACAATAGCTGCCATCGATTGTCGGGCAGTATGCAAAGTGGCTCCACCTGGGGACTTCTTTTTAAGGCTGAACCTGTTTTTTTGAAATTACGCACCCATGTTGTAATCTCATGAGCAGACGGGACACAATCATGATGTTCTAACTGGTAATGACGGCAATCTTCCATTTGTGCAGCAGTCATACTATCACCATCCTTATAAAAGGCTTTCACAGTGAACGCTCGTTGTGCACCACTCCACTGCTCCATATAACTAATGGCAAGGGGTTCTAAATGAGGTCGCATTGGTCCCAAACAACTGCCAACGCCTCAGGGTCACCAACACCTAGTTCCAAAATTTCCGATTTCCCTGTGCCACCCTGTATTGAAGCCATATGTATAGTTACACACTTGAAAAATAAGGAGGAATCGTCTGCAGTGGCAATTCTTTTTTGTTGCTATTTTTTTCTATACTGTTTGTAGGTTTTTTTCTTGACATTAATATACCCTCTGGTGGTTGTTCATTTATTTGTTTCTTTGATGTTCACCAGTACAAATAACTTTGTTACTAATGGAAGTTTTCTAGTCATGCTGTCATCAGCCCAAACTTTAATAAGAGTCTGCATTTCAACTGTAATGCAGTGGTCTTGAACTCTGCTTTACATAGACATTGATTAATACAAGAAAACTAATTCAAATAAGTTAGCCTCTGTTTTACCATCTGCTTGATGACACAGGCTGAAACCAGTCTTTAGTATTGATATTACAATGGTCTTGTTTCAGTTGTTCAAATCAGTGTGAATTCATTATACGAAACTGGATCCATTCAAGCTGTAATATCTTTGGGGAGAAAAGATTGTGGCAAGTAAAATAGAAAGCAGGCCCTCTAGACCATATTTTCTGGTTCTAGCGGAAGAGTGGCAAAACATGGGCTGTTGTGACTACACAGAATCTTGGAATATTTATATTTTTATTGATATGCCTAAAATTATTATCATGTTTAAAGGATGGCTTAATTTTGTTTTTGAATCATTTACATCTTACTGGTAGATCTGTTGCTTCAGTGGTGTGATATCTTTGCTCCTTTTGAAGGTTTCAACTGTTTAATTCATTATAACTCTTCATTTGGGAAAAAGCAGTGCAGTAGTTTATAGTGCTTATAGAGCTGTCAGTGTAATTTGACTCACAGAAGGTTTCGTTTATCATTTACTTTCTTTTTTGCATGTTCGTGACTGTTTCAGTGATTTCTTTCCAATATCAACACTCTTTTTGCCACTTACTACTATTTTAGTCACAGGTTTAAACTTCCTTAATTTGTAAACAATAGAATATTTTGTCTTGCTGCTGCAGTCACTTTGAAACTGTTTACCTGCTCAGATTACTATACTTTCAGAATGAATTTGTAATACACTGCATTGTAAATGTGTTGGCACCTATTATGTTGCTGTGGCGTTATATTTGTGATTAGGTATATGTGAACATACAATTATGTTAAGTGACATTCAGAACTAATGAAAGAATGTTCAAATAACCGTTAGAGATGATGGTAAACTAGTTTTTGAATATCAAGAGTATTTCTTATGTAAATAAAATCTTTCTTAATGATTCAGGAGTAATTATGACAGCTTGATTTCTACATCTGCTATAAATTCTATTCATTTTCCTTATGCTATCATGAAAGTTACATGTTTACAAACCCATAAATATTCTTTGGAGCCTAGATTTTAGAGATAGACCAGTCAGTCTGTAACATTTTATATTATATCTGTCAAAGCCTCTGTGGCTAGTAGGCTGGGCATGCTATATGGATAAGTGCCTTGCAGTTTATATTTCAGTTGGCTTGTCCTTGTGTACTCAAAAAGTTAAAAATGTTATAATTACTTTCTGCAGAATCTGTGCAAGTCTCATGTGCATTACTGATACTGTGTGAAGTGTGGTACATGTTGTTATGTAATCCTGTGATACCCCAGACCCACAGCCAAGGTTATTTTCTTATATCCAGGGTATTGAGAGTCATGAAGCAAAGATGGAGCAGGAGAAGTGGTGGAGATAAACATGACTTTAAAATCAGTGGTATGCAGTTTATTTTAAATGGAGAGAAAAAAGGGCAATAAATAGTGCAGTCAAATAAACGGTTAAATAGTTTGTTCAAATAGATAAAGCCAACAATTATGTGCCTTTAAAAATAAATCAGTGTCACAGGGTGTTAAAAAATAACTTCCTTAAAATCCCAAACCTCAGAGAATTAAAACCATTTTGTCCCATATTCAGTTTCTCACCCAGTCCTTGTTAGAATGACAGGAGACCTCAAGGGTGCTGCCCATTGCATTCCCAATCCTCAAACGAATCTGAGCTGTGGCCTCTTGCAGCTCCCAGAGCATTTTGCGCATTTACCAGTTGCCACTACATCTGCCCTACAGCAATTCCAGGGGTGCCTTGTCCATCTACTGAATGCCACTGCACTCAATCCTTCTTGCTCCAACTCGCTTTGTTGGCTTCTTCTCCTGTTGCTTGCTTTATTGCTCAGTGGACAAGAGCACACAATCTTGCAGCCTTCAACCCTGCTTTTCCTTAGAACAGTCAGCTTTGCTGATGCCGCCTTTCCTTCTCTCCCTCCTTTTTCGGACTAGTAGTTGCTGTCTAAACTCAATTGCCATGGTACTAACAAGGCAATAACCTCATTGACCTGGCATGCACATTCACTCACACGCTGTGTACAGGCATGGGCTAAAATGTGTTGAAATAAAATCACTAATAAATTAAACAATTAAAGCATAGTACACTTTATGAAGGGAATATAGTAATCTATGTCTGGCTGTCCATCCCTTATGCGTGCCTGTTTTTTTCCATTTCTAATGACATGGACTCACACCCATATATGGCAACAAAATTTAGAGTTGTCATTTAACCTGACATGCTTGTCTCTGAGAAGTGGCGGAAAAGCAATGAAAGCCTGGAATACCAACAAAGACAGTCACCAGGTTGGGAATCCAACCAGATTCCTGGAGTCACATGGCAGTCTGTATCGGCTAGATCCAGTTCACTGGTGCCAGGCTGGAGAATATCTGGGCAGGGTACCATTCCATCACAGGGTCCGTTTATCATTTAATGTTTGACAAAAGGCAAAGCATATTGAAGTCCACTGGTCTTTTGTTAAGGAGCCTGTATATTTAGTTCATCTTATTCAATGTATTCTTTAATGTTGTAGTTCCACGTTCTGTACCATAAATTATTCTGGCAAAATTCTGGGAAAGAAAGGTACAGCAATATAATGTGTGAGACTGTATAACTCTGGAGTTATTAGTTTTGAGTGTCTATAGTTTCTTTTGTGTTTTTAATATTTTTATACTCTTTCCTTGGTGAGTAAATGTTTATTTCCATCATAACACACACCTTAAGAAAATGAAAGCCTTTCACTTCCACAATCTATCAAGGACCCCGCCGTTCAGTTTTGGATGGCTTTGGTTTTTTTTTTTTTTTGTGCCCATATAGTATGTGATGAGGTCCAGCATTTAACACATTTATACAGTTGGTTTTATTTTTCATTTCCTTGTTCTTACTCATTCCTTTATTTCTTCTGCACATTTTAAAGTCACTGCTGTGAACCTGAAGATTATAGCTGTGCAGATGATGACTGGTAAGCAGATTTTGTAGACTCTGTCCCTTGTGCTAGCTATGTTGCACCTTGTCTTAAATGATTAACATGCATGCCTTATGCCAAACACATGGCTGCATCATTCAGAGCTGCTAAGCCCCCTGCAAACTGTGTAAATATTGCATCTTTATGCAGTTGTGTTTGGTCCCTTAGCCTAGCATTAAAGAGTAAAACATGATTTAGATGGAAGTTTATAGTGTTTATAATGAAGAGAAGGGTAACTTTTTACATTTTGAGTTTCTGTAGGTATAGGATTATTCATTTTATTGTGCTTTCTGTCATTTTTATGTGCCAGTTGGTGATTAATTGTTTTTGATTTTACAATGTTATTTTGCATGAGCACTTGTGGCTCTCATTTCACTATTTGTTTGAATTTTTATAATAAAAAAGACAAAATTATACAGACCTGAGAAACTGTTGAAAAGTGTATTTAGTAAGAGAGTATAATTTTCTGCTATTATCTAATTCTAGTTTTATAATTTGTTTATGAAGGTTACACTAACTTTTTCTCATGGATCAGAACTGCTGAGGGTGACTCAGTTTGATTGCTTGAACTGACTTTTTGTTTGCAAAAGTTATTTATTATTATCAAATCTAACATAACCACATTTTCTCATAAGCATTTCCTGGATGGTGATTTAATATGTCTGCCTCAGCTAGTATTGCTTCTCAGCAGCTTGTCCTAAAGACTTCAACAATCCATTTCAATTTCTTATAAGAGAGACATTGTCTAAATATCTTGGATTAAGATTTCTTTCATTAGGAGAAATGTAATTATATAATGCAGCATTAGGCAAGGTTTGCACACCATCAATTAGATAAATTTAGGGGCTTTTCAGACTAATTTAATTAGTTTCTGTATGATTTAAACATATAGTTCTTTAACCTGAGCTGCTTCACACATGAGACTGTTATTTCTTTTCCTTAACCTGGAAAATTGTTTCATTCAGTATTTTAAAAGCATTAAATATGCGTCTCTGTCCACTACACTGCCAAACCTCATTTCTGCTGTAAAATAATTTGGAAATGTTGTGAGTGCAAATGCTATTCAGACTCATCTATATTCAGTGTTAAAAGTGCATCATGCTATATTCTACTTGGTAAAGTACAAACCTTTCTGCCAAAACAAATGTAAAGAGGACACACAACAATGTCTTAGAGTGACTGCACCTGCCTGGTGACCCTGTATAATTAGAAGAGTTGAAAGCACAAAAATACATGCAACAAGCCTTTTCAGATGAGAGCTCAAAACAGAACTGAATCCAACATGGCCGGTTCTGGGTTATGTGGTAACTTGGCAGGAAACAGCGGGTCTAGGAGGGTGGAAAATAGTTGTGACATCAGCAATGGAATGGTTGTCAGTCTTCCGTTCTGCTGAGGGAGGAAGAAAGAAGGCATTAGTCCACAGTGCCATCGTCAGGTTAGACGGGTAATTATAATTACCAGAGCCCTTAAACTGCCTCCCATGTGCACATGCGTAGTAGGTATGATGGTACTCAGTAGGTGTGGTAGTAAGAACACAAAACCAAGAAAGATAACATGCAACAGCCAATCATCTGCATTTATATTTACCGTAGATAACTATTGGTGCAGTGAATATCACTATTGGGTTTTTGAATATCACTTGATCTAGGTCAAATTGCTTTGAGGTGGAAGACAACAGAATTCTGATCATGGGCTAGATCTGTCTAGGTTAAGAAATGTTTGCAGCTGTGCAGCAGCACAAAAACACCAGTCACATTCAAAAGATGACATGAGTCTCTGCTGTGGTCCAGGAAACTGTACCCACTTTTTGTGAAATCCTTAGCAGAATCATAACAGTCATTCAGAACTGCACAAATGTCTTCCTTCTTGATATATTTTAAGTAGGGACATTTACACTCAAACTGCTTTGCCCCTATTTTGGTTCTGAACTGTTTTTCTTAATTCTGTATGCCAATCTAAAGTGCAAAATACAGCACTGCCTGACATCTGGCCGAAAAAGTAAATACTCTATGTGTTAGCCTATTGTTGAACTTTCAGTTTTATTGTTTTACATTGTTAACCCCTCAGTGAAAGTTCACAATAGGTAGTCTGCAGTTTCAAAGTAAACATTTGTCAGGTTTCTATTTCCTGGTATATTTATTCATTTGCTTTTCTGTTTGGCATGTTGCTATGAAATGTTTGATGTACTGTATGTTGGTGGCATTCACTTCATTTGTAGTACACTTTGTTTTGATTCATAGATCATTAACTTCAGGCATCTAGATATATGGAGGAACAAAGTTGCTGGTAATTTTAAACAAAAAAACAGAGGCCACTGGCTATACATATATGTATATATGTGTGTGTATGTGTATATACATTCAGGATTTTTTTCTGGCCACATTTCTTCCTCAAAGACGATGGGTCCCCACTATCCTTCCAGTTTTTAATAATGCGTTGGACAGTTCTTAACCCAATTGTAGTAGTTTCTGCAATCTCCTTAGATGTTTTCTCTGCTTGATGCATGCCAATGATTTGACCCTTCTCAAACAGACTAACATCTTTTCCACGACCACGAGATGTGTCTTTCGACATGGTTGTTTAAGAAATGAGAAGCAACTCATTGCACCAGTTGGGGTTAAATAACTTGTTGCCAGCTGAAAGATAATCGCCCATGCAGTAATTATCCAATAGGAGGCTCGTACATATTTGCTTAGTTAAATCCAGGTGGCGACTTTTTTTTTGGCAAGGCAGTGTGTATATATATATATATCCATCCATCCATTTTCCAACCCGCTGAATCCGAACACAGGGTCACGGGGGTCTGCTGGAGCCAATCCCAGCCAACACAGGGCACAAGGCAGGAAACAATCCTGGGCAGGGTGCCAACCCACCGCAGTATATATATATATATATATATATATATATATATATATATATATATATATATATATATATATATATATATATATTGTGAGACTTGCCCGGACACCACCAGTCGGAAACCACATCTTTATAAAATGCACACGTTTATTAAGCACCAACAATACACAGTCCCACACAGCACACAGTGCTCCCAGCACCAAATCAACCCTATTCCGGGCTTCTTTCAATGTCCATGGCCACCTTTCCTCTCCTCACGGGAGCTTTGTCCGGCTCCCACTCCCGACTCTAGCTCCTAGATTGTAGGGAGGCGGCCCCTTTTATTTCTACCCGGATGTGCTCCAGGTGCCTTGTGACGTTCTTCCAGCAGCATTTCCTGGTGTGGCGGAAGTGCTGCCCTTTGCACCGGAAACACTCCGGGCGTCCCTGGAAGGCTCTTCCTCCATCTTCCCAGGTGTGGTGGAAGTAAACGTTTCCCGGGTTCCATGAGGCTTAAGGCGCCCCCTGGCAGTGGCCACGGGTCCCAACAGGTTGGAACCTCCTTGCTCCTCTCCCGTGGTCCTCTCCTAACCTAAGGCGGTTGCCCCCTTGTGACCCAGAAGAAGAACCCCAGCCTTCTGCGACTATACTGTATATATGTGTATACCGTATGTGTATATATATATAAATATATATTGTGGAAACCAGCCCGGACACCAACACAGACAGACACAGGAGAACCCGAACACACACTTTTAATTATAAATAAAAGTTCTGCATACAACACAGTGCCCCTGCACCAAACACCCTTTTAAAGTTCGGGCCTCTTTCTGGACCTTCTTCCACCACCTCTACTTCTCTCCTCTGAGCATTGTCTTCTTCCTCCTGACTCCAGCCCTTGACTGGAGGAAGGCGGCCTCTTTTATATCCACCCGGATGTGCTCCAGGGGCGCTCTGACGATCTTCCTGTGGCACTTCCTGGTGTGGTGGAAGTGCCGCATGAGCACCCGGAAGCACTCCGGGTATCCCTGGTATTCCTTCCGGCAGCACTTCCAGGTGTGGCGGAAGTGCTCACATCCAGGGCTCCTCAATCCTCTGGGTGCCCCCTTGTGGTAGCCACGGGCCCCAATAGGGTTGAGCTTCCATGCTTGGTTCCCGTGGCCCCCAGCCGACCGCCACATTGCCCCTCTGTCAGCTGAGACCCATATTGGCCAGCGGCCTGTCCCATGAGGGCAGATCTCCCACTGCGGGGAACCGACACATTCCTGTCCATGTCCGATCCTGCAAAACAGAATTGGAAAAGGGGGCGGAAACGTTGCCTCGATGCCATCGCCCAGCGTCATCCATTACTTTACACAGCCAACGTTCACCCCCTCTGCCAGCACTATGACACTCACAGGCTCAGTGCTCCGCCTTTTCTGTGCCCTTGCGCCCATAAACCAAGACGGGAACGCTTGCACCCCCGTCTCCTCAGCTGCTTTTGGAGCTTCCCTCTGGAGTGTCCCGTCAATGTACGTGAGTGCACAGACTCACATCTCCCTTTGTCGGATCAGCTGGCTTTCCTCCTCTAGTTCCTCCTTTTCCTCTGGGGCACCCTGATGGTCTGGGTCTCCCTGTGGAAGAGAAGGAGATCCCGTGCCGTCTGTGCCCCTGTAGAAAGGCATGAGACCGTTGTTGGCTCTGGGAGCAGGGCATTTTGACATGCGGCACACATCGGCCGGTGTCTTGTCAGCGCCCCTGCTTTTCTCGCCCCCACCACACAATCAGCCCTCATGACCGCATCCACTGTAGGAAATGCGGCTACTTGATTTCCGGAACCAAACGATACCGGAATCTCTTCGCACGACACTCCTGTTTCATTTACGTTACAGGTATGACATACCTGCACCACCACGTCCCTCTAGCTGGAGAATCCAGCACCGCGCCGATCGATCCACCCCTGCTGGGTCTTCAGAGGCGTGATCGCCTTCTCTTCCACTTTTTCCACTGTCTCATGGAGGACGCGTATCACCTGGAGGATCGACTGTGCTGGCTGAAGGGCCCCCTCTAGCTCACGCACAGCTGCTAACAACAACAAAGCATCAGCCAGCAGTGGACTTACACTTTCTTTGGTCCTATCCTCTGGTTGCGTACCACGGAGCCTTCTCCTTGGCTCAGTTGGGTCCTCCCTTGGCTTAGGACAGACATTCATTGGCCCTACCTTCAACCAATCATCGGCGGGGACACAACACACACCATCCAATCCCTCGTCTGCCTCGGGGAGGGCTTTCCGGTCCTTTGCTGTCTCTTCCTTCTAAAGCCCGATGGGGTGGCAAGCCTCCTGGCAACCCTTTCACTGCCGCGGCTTTCTAACACGCAGCGGTTCCTCGTTTCCAGTACTTCCTGGCACTGATGCCCCAGCGTCACTCCACGGATTGGTGTGCTATGGCCACCGACGCAGATCGAATCAGTCCCTACCTGAAACACAACAACAGCGCCCGGCAAGACTGACCGCCCCAGGGCCAACTGCCACTGGGCATTGGACTTAACTCCTGGATTCCGTCTTTCAGAGCAAGTTTCCTCCGAGTGGTCTCTTCAGTCTCAGCGCCGACCCGGGTGTCCATGAAGATGGCGTATGTCGGGGAGACCACTGCTCTCAAGCCTCACCTGTTCTTCCTTTCCCCCATCGGGTTGAAGACTTGAAGACAGCGGTTTGGTGAACCGTTTGCGGTCCCTTGGGTGAGTCACCTTCACACGGTCCTTGCTGCCTTGCCGCGGTGGGTGTGTGGCCTGTCCTGCTGTGCCGGGCTGTCCACAAAATTATTTTTATAAGGGCTCCCAACTGATTAATGGGCCGGAAGTCCCATCTGGGATGCCATTGTAGAAACCAGCCCAGACACCAACACAGACAGACACAGGAAGTCCCGAACAAACACTTTTAATTATAAATAAAAGTCCTGCACACAACACAGTGCCCCTTCACCAAACACCTTTTCAAAGTCCGGGCCCCTTTCTGGTCCTTCTTCCACTGCCTCTACTCCTCTCCTCTGAGCTTTGTCTTCATCCTCCCGACTCCGGCCCTTGACTGGAGGAAGGTGGCCTCTTTAATATCCTCCCGGATGTGCTCCAGGTGCACTCTGACGATCCTCCTGCGGGACTTTCGGGTGTGGCGGAAGTGCTGGCATCCAGGGCTCCTCAATCCTCTGGGTGCCCCCTTGTGGTAGCCACAGGCCCCAATAGGATTGAGTTTCCATGCTCGGTTCCCGTGGCTGCCCTCTTGTGGCCCAGGGGAGGTATAATCCCTCTCCAGGCATCCCGGCTGGGCATAAGCCCCTAGCCGACCGCCACAATATATATATATCTATAATAATAAAAGGCAAAGCCCTCACTGACTGACTCACTCACTCACTGACTCACTCATCACTAATTCTCCAACTTCCCGTGTAGGTGGAAGGCTGAAATTTGGCAGGCTCATTCCTTACAGCTTACTTACAAAAGTTAGGCAGGTTTCATTTCGAAATTCAAAGCGTAATGGTCATAACTGGAACATATTTTTTGTCCATACACTGTAATGGAGGAGGCGGAGTCACGTATCGCGTCATCACGCCTCCTACGTAATCACGTGAACTAAAAACAAGGAAGACATTTACAGCACGAGTCACACGCGGGAACGAAGGTAAATGACGTTAATTTTTCACTGTCTTTTAATACTGTGTAAGCATACATATTAACACATGTGCAATTAAACGTGTGCATTTACGGGGTGATTTCTCAGGCTTAAAAGCTCACCTTTTATCAAACGCGGGAAGAAAGGTAACTGACGTTGTTCACTGTCTTTTAATACTGTGTAACCATACATATTAACACATGTCCAATTAAACGTGTGCATTTACGGGGTGATTTCTCAGGCTTAAAAGCTCGCCTTTTACTAAAAAGGTAAATGCAAAACTATTTTCAATCAGTTTATTGAAACGCTCCCGTTAAGGATTGCAATAACATATTCGCGAGATAAAAGAACTAAGTAGGGGGAAATGGAGGAACAGCCGCAAACAGCGAAGAGCAAAAAATTAATTAAACAATTCAGAACGGAGCGAGTTAAGCATACAAGAATGTTCATAAGGGAAACAAAGCACGGTGTAAAACGTAAGTTTCAATTAAGTTTATAAAAACGCTCCCGCTGCGGATTGCAATAACATATTCGCGAGATAAAAGTTTAATGAGAAGACACGAGGTATAAACTAACCACACGCCGTGGCGCAACGTTAGGGGCAACAGTTTCAACCATTCTATGATCTGCTTCTCGCAACTGAAAGACAGCACATGGCGGATGTTAGCCGACTTGCTCACCGCAACGTTAGGGGCTTCAACTATGGCGCTGACGCCACATCTCAGTGCCAACACTTTGCAGACTGTACTTAAAAGACACGCCCTCCTCACTGGACAGTTAAAAACACCAATCAAACTAACGATGACATCAAGTATTACCCAATCCAAAGTAGGAAAGGAGGCATCTTCATAAAATGCGTGTGGGATGATTTGCATGAGACGCTGCTTTAAAAAAAAAATGATAAAAAAAATACGGGATAAATCCCGTCCAGTATTGATTCAAAACGGGACGCGCAATTTCATTCTCAAACGCGGCACGATTCCGTATTTTAAAGCACGGGTGGCAACCCTACAGTGCCAGGTAACCACCCATACAATCAGATTGTGATTCAGACTAGGAATGCAATGAATGTAATTACCCCGATCTACATACAAGGCGAAAGTCTTGCAACATTCAAAGATGATGGTTTGGGATAAGTACACCATACAACATAAAAGAGCTTATGAAGCCTTGAACCGAAAAAAGCAAGATCTCAGAGATCGTAAAAAAAAAAATAGGAGGTAATGTCGTTTTACTCGCTGTAGATTTTAGTCAAACATTACCAGTTATTCCACGAGGGAGACCAGCAGATGAACTCAACGCGTGTTTAAAATCCATGCTTCTCCCACGCTCGGTTATATGTCGTGTGTTCTCGGGTAGGTGCACCAAAAAATTTATACATTTAAGCATGTAATGGGCAAACAAAAAATCAGGTATACCCGAAGGCACTGCAGTAGTACTTCATGTAACTTTACTTCTTAAATGTTAATGTTTTACTGTTTAATAATTTATACGCTTCTTATATGTTGTTCAAATTCTTTTATCAAAATAACACTGACAGCGCAATGCACGATAACATGGAGTGAATACACCATACGCATCCGCCCACGGCTGCCCTGCTGTGCGCAGATAGGAGTTGATTCTACAATAAAATAAAATAAAGATAAAAAGAGTAAAACAATCATCACCCATAAAGCGTGTGTGTGTGTGTATATGTGTATATATATATGTTGATATGTGGATGTGTATATGTGTATATATATATATATATATGTAGATATGTATATATATGTGTATATGTATATGTATATATATGTTTATATGTGTGTGTGTGTATTTTATATATATAAAACACAGCAACACTCATAACAATGACAACACAATTACATTGACAATCATGTTACGTTATTTTTAAAATGTTTCCTTTTTTTTTCATTCCCTCTTTAACACACTACTTCTCCGCTGCGAAGCGCGGGTATTTTGCTAGTATATATATATATATATATATATATATATATATATGTATGAATGGAAGAAAAGGTCTGTGATACGGTTTGCATATTTGCAGCTGGAGATCCACAAAGGGAGAAAAAATGAATCACGTATCATAAAGTAGTTTTTATTCCTGAGCTTTCAACCCCTACCAGGGGTCTTCATCAGAGGATAATGCTTAGACTTACAAGAATCAAAGGCAATATATAGCAACACATTAAGGGGGGGGGGGGGGGGGTAGGAGGTGACAAAGTCAGTATGATCAAGGGGGGGGGGGTTGTATAGTTTATTTATTATGTACATGTTCTTCTTAAGTTAGCATGTATATATATATATGTATATATACAGTATATATATGTATATAATATATATATATATATATATATATATATATATATAATGTATATAACCTGCCCACTTAGTACTAAAACAGGACAAACTTTAAAAATCAATAAACAAACAGGTATTGCTAGCTAAGTGTAGCCAAGGGACACTCCAAAAGGTGGCCAGAGGTAGACTGACTCGAACGGAGGCTGGCGCATGAGTGAGGAGCCCCCGTCCAACTCCCCACTCCTGATGTCACATTTCCCCCTCCCATCACCCGCAGCCTCTCTCTTGGATTAGCGTGAATAAATCGCTCCTGCAAGCAAACTATGATACTTCATGCAATGATAGAAGTCACAAGATCAACCGGAATGTTTAAGCAAATTATTTAAAAACTAGCTGTGTAAACCCATGCTGTTAAAAAGCCCGGGGTCCCAGAAACTATTGAAATCATCAGAAAAAAAAATTGAAATGTAGAGATGTCAGGTAATTGAAAGGAACTACTCTGGATGCCTCTCTCCTAAGTTTTGTTGTGCTGATGTGCTTGCCTCGCTTGTGTATTAGCGGCAGGAGGAAAAGTAAAAGGGGTACCGTTTTGCCGATGTGCTCGTCTCGCTTGCGTAAGAGTTTCTCTTTTTTCTCAGCGGTTTTAATTTGGTAACAGAGTCGCTTTCTTCTTCCGACTCGTTAACTTGGGGCCGCCTTTTCGGCTCTCTGAGCTTCATGCTGTAGTAGCCTTGCATTTCCGGGCCGAACAGACACACACACTTCCATGCATAGACATTTAGTTTTCTGTTTCCTCGAAGGTGGAGCCCTTACCCCGACTCAGGGCCGGACAGACACACACATTTCCATGCATAGACGTTTATATATAAGAAACCCGATCTAAATTAATAAATAAATCTGTTAAGTAGTTCTCTCATGAAAAGCAGACAGACAGATGTTGGATTTTATATATAGAGATATGTGTGTGTATACACACACACGCATGCACACACACCCATATATATATATATATATATATATATATATACTGTATATGAGAAAGAGAGAGAGAGAGAGAGATACAGAGAGAGTGAGTAAATGTGAATGTTAAAAATAAATCCTATCAGATAAAATGAAGGAGGCATATGTGACAATGACAAGGAGCTAATGTTTTCCTGTGTTGCTAATGGTCTTATTAAATTCTGTATTCCTTTTTGTACATACACAGCTGCAGCTTACTTTTATTTATAGCCTGTTGTTGAGAGAAGTAGGCAGAATTATTACTTTATATAAACAAAATCTAGTCAATTGAAAAGGGCATTCAGTGTGTTTTATGTGGATATTTCATTAGACTACTAATGAAATCCTACTTATTGACTAGAAGTAGAAAACAAAACTAATATTTTACTTGAAAAGGCAAATCAAGGGAAAAACACTATGTATTGGATTTACATATAATATCTTTGTACATATCCCATTTTGCATGAAAATTATCTACAAATTAATTAAGTATCAAGTCAGAGCAAATAACACAAGAAAATACAGATAAGAATTTATGAGTCAAAGTCTTGGATCCAGTATTATTGTGGTCATACTCTAAAAAGCTAAGAAATGCTGTTTTCTATCAGTTGTGGATTTTGGACACTGCTAATACATATTAATGTTACTTTTAATGGAATGTGGTGATAATATATATCATACCATACCATACCATACCATGATATATAAAATATATATTCCCCTAGGCTCCCAGGCCAGCATAATCTTTTTCACTATATTTAGTTTAAAAAATGTTTTAAAGTGATTTAATGCTAATATTGCACATTTTGTGCAATAAATTGATCATGAAGAGTAATACCATGTTTGGGTTTCCCAAAATTCTTTGTGTTTTGGTGTTATTTTTACAATATGGAAAAGATAATCTGAAAGGAAACATAATTTTGTAGTTTGAAAGATGTAGCCTTTAGTCAGTTCTGATTTAATCAGTTTCTTTTAGAGCTATGAATGAGTCTGATTTCTGTTTCAGACTCTTTAATATTTTGATCTATTAAAAAGAAGTAATGAGAAAACTGTTAAAAGTTTTTATTAAGATTATGTGATTTATTTAGTAAGCTCCTGAGTTAATGATATGAAAAAAATGTTAATAATAATAATAATAATGATAAAGGGGGTGGGGGGCACAGTGAATAGTGCTACTAGATTACAGCATGTGAGCTCCTGTTTAGTATCTGCTTGATGCTTATTTCTTATGCTCTTTGCTCTTGTTTATTGGGATGTCTTACATGGAATGTTCTGCGTGCACATAGCCACTTTCAGTTGCTACTCTGACTTGCTAAAGTGCCTTTGAACATGTTTAAATATGTGCATACAGTATGTCCTGCAATAGAGTGGCATTTCCTCTCTACCTTTGATAAGACTTCACTCCTTGTTCCATTAAAATGAACAATAGGCTCATCAATTTGATGTTTACAGTAATAGTAATAGTAATGTATTAGCATTTATGTATGTATGTATGTATACTATGTATTATTGTCTTTTTATGGATTCATAATGTGTGTTTTTATGGGTTTGTGAAGTATACAGTTGTATTCACTGCATTCTGCAATAGGCAAATTACTGAATGTTTATGTTTTAAGTGAAACCTAACATTGTACACACAGACATGAATTCCTTTTATACAAAGCCAATATGAGTGATTATATGCAAAATGAAGCAAACGGAATTAAAAAAATCTTCAAAAAGTATGTTTTATTTTCATGGAGTAAGGAAGAACAGCTCAAACACCAGTCATTTTTACTGATCTTAAAACTACTGTACTATATTGTTTGGATCACATTAAAAACCTTCATTTTGTCAAATGTCAATCGATAACGTTAGGCCAGAGTAGCTTAAGGCAGCTTAATCTGTTTGTCTTTGGTGCATATCAAGATTACTCTTGGCAAGCCTGCTGCTTCGTTTTAAGAGCTCAGGGGAGACACTCCAGTCATGATTTAAATGCACTTCATGTCTTTTACGTTTGTGTTTTGAAAGGGCCTTACTGAGATTTATCACTGACATTGTACATTACTCCTGACATAGCAGCTCTGTAAAACTGTAGTTTTCCCCCATGTTCAAAATCTCATAATTATTAACCACTTTTTCCTCTAATTTCTACTCTATCATTATTTCTGAATTTATTATTGGTCATAGTAATAGACTATTAGACTAGAAAAGCATTGCTTATTTTGGAAATATACTGTTGTACATTTCACCTGTGGAATAGTGAAGTTATATTTTACTGCAGTGGGAAGGTTGAGGTAATTCATTCTTTGGTTGCTGTGCTGCATTGTCCAGTGAGTTAAATGTCATTATTGTTGACTTGGTTGATAATACCTTTTCAGGCTTTTTGTATCAATGATGATTCATTCTTCAGAGCTGCATTCTTTATCTTAAGTGATTCTTAATAATTGAAACAAAATAAGGTTTGACCATAAATGAGGAAATGGGTCTTATTTAATGCAAACCTTAATTCTCTGTCCACCTTTCATTCTCTTTTACTTATAGTTCTGCCCTTACTGCTGTGTTTTAACTGTGCTTTTCATGCTTGCTAATTTTTGAGTCAAGAAGGTGAAATTATTTTCTGTTTTCATTGTGAATTTCCCCTTGGGATTAATAAAGTATCTATCTATCTATCTATCTATCTATCTATCTATCTATCTATCTATCTATCTATCTATCTATCTATCTATCTATCTATCTATGTAAAATCATTTGATCCATTTTTGGTCCATTTATGTTTGTGAAATCATTTCAATTCTTCCCCAAAAGTAATAACTAAACCATGGGTTTAGATGAAATATTAATGAAGGTGATGATGCTCATAGACATAGACTGTCCATTCAAAAATTGCATTTGTACTTATGAGATATGTTGCAATGGCAAACTGGTTGGAGGAGATGGATTTTTCTACAAAAGAAAAATGATCATGGAGATTGTTAAGATTGCACTATTGCTGCTCTGATTTATTATACCTGCAGGTTAATTATGAAGATACCAGATCCACAAATTAGTTTTACTGGAGTAAAATAAATTCAGGGCCACACTGTTACAATGAGGAAGATTGCAACTTTACATTTGATTGTGACATTAACATCCCTGTTTATGTTATCTGCTTTGTAAGAAATGTAACTAAGAAGCACCAGTCAGAACTGATCTAAGGAAAACAAATGATCAAAATCTGCAAGAAGTGAACCATCGACACTGTACTCTCTGTCTGTATCTTTTTCCATTCTTCATCATTATTCATTTACAAAACACTATTTATTCAGTGTTTATTCAGTCATTAGTAATAGGAATGCATTGAACCAGATCTAATTCTCTTAACATTGGGCACAAAGAAGGAATCCATTGTAGTCCGAGTAACAATCAATTGTAGGGCACAGTTATTCACAGTTCTTACCTTGCACCCCTTTTGCTGAGATAGACTATAGCATTTTCAGGACCCTGAATTAGATGCAGAGCGGCCAAGAATGATTTAAAAGATTTTGTTGCTAACTGAAGTTGCTATGTTAGACTGAACTTGTAACTGTGTAGATTTCACTGAATCTGAAACTGCCCCAGTAGTGAACGTCTGGATTATCCCTTTTTTAAAACTCCTCCTTGATCAAAAACATTATATTAGTTATCCATTTTGAAATCCATCCAGTTATCCATTCTGAAAAATACCAAATTAATAAGGCAGAAACAGGAAAAAAAAAACAGTCGTCATATAGTATTTTTAAACAGTGATGATTTATCCCAATAACAGTTTTCTTTCTTTTTTTATTGATGTTCAGACAGCTTTTCTTTATGCCTGTCTTTACATTTAATGACCATAATGAAAATAGAACACAGAAAGAAGTGAAGCAGAAAATTAAAAGTTAATGTTTTCTTTAGACTGCTTTGGAAAACCAATTTCAGCATTTTATTGCTGGAACTTGAAACTGTACACTTATTCTTTTTTTCAAGCAAGCATACTGTATTTCTGCTACTGTGTTATTGTTTGGATTTATCTATTAAATTAAACCATTACTGTTTATGTTCGTTATTTTTTCAGTCACTTTTTTCTTTTCATAAATTAGTTTGTGTCCTAATGATAAATATCATGTCAGATTGCAATTCACTTTTATTTGTATTTTATTTTGATGTTTAAAGCATGTTTAATGTTGACATATTGGTGTCCAATATTGAATTAATCTATCCACCCATCCATAATTTGATATCCAGTTCAGGAGGTGTTGGAGCCCATCATGACAGCATTGGATTCAAGGCGGGAACCTACTGTTGAATGTAGCATCAGTGTTAGGGCACACTCACACATCCATCTACATTCCATCATATACCCAGACATTCTCAATTTAATTCAGGGACACAGGCGGGCAAGAGCCTATCCCAGAAGCATTGGATGTAAGGTAAGAAATATTCCTGGATGGATGACAGTTCACTACAGGGCCCAGAATAAAAACACTTACACTCTCATGGAGCCCCTTTAGAATTATCAGTTAGCTTAATACATTTTTTTAGGGTGTAAGAGGAAATCCAGAGTACCTTTTCGAAAGCCTATGCAGACAGTGGAAAATGTGCCAACTTTATAGAGAAAGTAACCAGGCCTAGATTCAAACCTAGGACTCAGACACTGTGAGGCATCACTCTGCTAGTAAACACCCAGGACTCAGGATCTGTGAGGCAGCACTGCTAACCACCTTGTCACCCAGGATGAATACACATCATTGTAAGTTATCTTAGAATGTTATAAAATTGTGAGTCATCCTTAAGACCTGCCTATTGATAAAATGAAGTATTTTATTGCACATAAAGTGACACAGGATAAACCCTAAAGTCATCATCCAATGAGAGAGCTGACTGATCTCATGTTAGCCCATTATAGGAAGTATTGGGTTGTAATCATTTCTTTTAAAATAACATCCATAATGCCATTGTGGTTCACAATTACTAAGTTTATAAAACAATTCAGTTACTCCAAGCTGCCAAAGATATTTCAACCAAACTGATAGCTTTGGGGCATCATCACGATGTAAAACGTTAAAAGGGAGAGCAGATGTTAAAGCAGAAAGAGTGAGTACTTAATCATGTGCAATATCATCACAAAAGGAAGCGGATTAAAAATTAACTCCTAGGTGACAAAAAGAGCTGGACAAAAACATTTACAATTTGAATGCATTGCTAATTTTTTTTAGCAAGTGACTTTATTGCAACTTAGATTTTAATTCTTGAATATTGTTATTAATTAACAATATTCTGTTATTGACTGCAGTCCATCTCCACCAGTATCATATGGAGTTGAAGCCTGTCAAAAAACAAAGCAAAGAAAGCCCCTTTAAAAGTAATAGACCATATAGAATTAAGTGGTGATTGCTTCTTATGTAAGCATTGCTGAATGCATATAGTGATTACATTTTGTCATTAAAATATTAGCAGCTATGTCAAGCTAAAGAATTGCCTTATTTATTTATTTGAATCATTTTATAAGTCCATCTGTCCATCCATTCATCTTTCTAACCCACTTATCCAAGGCAGGATTGCTGGGCAGTTGGAGCCTATCCCAGCAAGCATCAGGCACAAGGCAGGAACAATCCCTAGACAGGGCACCAGTCTTTCTCGGGGCACCATTCTCTAATACTGTACTGCTTTAACTGGTTTTACCCTTGATACACATTTTCTGACTTTTGTAGACAATCAATCATTCTTTAAGTCTTGTTATAAGAAGTAATAATCTAAAAGCATTTGTCTATGTTACACTATATTATAGGAGTTCTGGTTGTGTAGAATTTATTTTTCAAAGCTAGTGTACTACGTGTTGGCATGGGACATGCAGTTTGGGACTGCTGCTTCATATATCCAGTGTGCTGGGTTGTAATCCTGCCTCTGAGTGCTATAAATGCACATTTCTCAGTCTTACTCCACTCCTGATTATGTAGTTACTTGCACTGTTTGTCAGATGACATAATAAGCACACAGTAATCATGCCTAAGTTCACAGGTAATTGTTGGGTTATTAATAAGGGGCTATGTAAAGTGTTGCCAGTTTGGCTCAAATGTCTTGGGTATTTATGTCAAGCAATAAAGGACTTGTGCAAGACAGCTCTAGAACACACTCTGTTCCCTCCTCCCACCCCTCTGAGCCTACCAGACACATCCATTAGATCACCCAGCTGTAAGTAAAGAATTTCATGCTGGTTAAGTACAATTGTTTTTAGCAAATGGTGCACTACAGTCAATAAAGGTTACTAGTGTCGATTGCGTAAACACAGAGTTTCAGTCAAAGGCATATTTTAAAGTGCATTCCCAATAGTAATGATATTAATCATGTTATTGTGGTAGACGTCCAGCCCATTTCAACTGTAGGATTCAAAGATCTCCAATATTCTCTGCAAAATGAATGTTTCTTTATTGATGTGACACTAGCTAAAATATGCAATATATTTTCATCATGCAAAGTATGTTATTGTTCCACAATTTGCTTTAAAGTAAATGCTGAGTTTGAGTCACCTATATGACAAGTCCTGAAATGTCCTGCATGGGACATGTCCTGATATGTGTGGACATTACTCAAAAATGTAATTATTAAAATAAGGAATCGTCCACAAACATCCTCAGTAGTGTATCTCTAAACTTCTGTATAAACTCTAGTTAGCTTATTAGGTTGTACCATATAGGATCAGAAGGAATTCTGTCTTATATAAATTACAACTCATTTGTACATTTAAAATTATTTTAAGCAAATTGGATTATTTCCTCATTTGACGAATCTATTTGATCAGATATACTGTAAATATGTGACGTTGGGTTTAAGACATACCCACTGATACCAGGCAAGAGCTAAACCTAACAGGCAGTTCATCATATACAGAGGCTAATTTTGAGTCACCAAGCAACCTAACCTGAATGGAATATAGACAGAAGATGGCTCAGAAAACACTCAAACAGACAACAGAAAAGCATACAGACTCCACACAGACAGCTGCCAAGCTGGGATATGAGACCTGAACTCTAGAAGAATAAAGTTGAAGCACAAATTACTGTACTGCCATGTTAGCATTCAGTTGAGTTAGTTCATACTAAAATGATCTCAATGATCCATTTATGTTCCTGGTCAGTGTCATTTTCAGAAGCAAATAAGAGCCTGAAAACTAAAAATTCAAACAAAACATGGATGATGGACTTGAAGTTCATCATGTCCAAAAAAAATTCCTTTTTTTGTTTCTACCAGATTATTGGTTTCTTCCCACAGCTCAGTCATCTTGTTAGGTTGATTAGAAGGAAGGAGATGTGTATATGTCTATACAAATGTGCTCTGCACTAGAATACTATCTTATCCAGATCCTGTTCCCTCTTACCATTCTGTTCTGTCAGGATACACTGTGACCTCCCACAACTTTAAGCATGGATTGTATGTTCTCTTTTTGTTCAACCGAGTTTGCATGAAGCAGTTTCCATTCTTCCTAAAGCCATTCTGTAAGGCTGACTAGTCATGCTAGTGTCCAAGCCAAATTTGGTTCCTTCTGTGCATGCATTGCTGATGACATAGGCTATGGTTTTCTGTGAACCCTGCCAGGGGAAGAAAGTACAAATTCTGTTAATTTATGCAATTCTCTACCAAAAAACTGCAATGAAACCTTTTAGTTTAGTTTCTTTATGGTTAGGCAAGTGTGTGGTTATGACTGTAATTGAGCTATGTGATGGACTGGCATCATTTTACAGTAGGTTTCTTCCCAGTACTTGATTCTGCCAGCATTTACTTTAAAACTGATACTAAAATTGGACCTAAAGTTGAGTAGATAGACTGCTTGATCACAAAGTGACAGTAAAAATGTATGCAAGTTACGGGCTGTGGATACTGCAGTGCGGAAGCTTTAGAACAGTACTCCTTCTGGTGCCTGACCTTTAACCTGAGTTATTGAACAGGACATTACTGCAGTGTCAATAAAACCTTTTTCTTTCAAAGAGTATGTATAAAATACTGTAATACACAGATTGAAATTTCTTTTCCAGCTTTAATGATTTCCTTAATTAAGGTGGCAGCTTTGTTTAATTGAAACTTGATAACAAAATAGCATAACACACTTTTGGAAGCTCATGGGATCTTTTTCACCTGTCTTATTATGCTGCAAAAAAACTTGGACTGCATGGTTATTAGCATGAACATGCATGGCCTAATACTTTTCTCCATCATGACCATGTATAATGTTGGTAAATGTGTTTACAGGATGACCATTTATATGTTTGTGTTATTGTCCAAATTATATTTTTTAATGCATGACACAAGCTACATGTAATTTTACGGTAATAATCGGGTAATAACTTAATTATCTTCTTAACCTCTTATAGGCATAGTGGGGAGTCACCTGAAGAAAGAGGATTTAATGACCCCAGTTTGTTAGAGAATCTTCAGAGCAATCATGTAAGATGTGATTATTTATTTTAATTATTTTTCTTAAAAGTGAGTACTTGGAGAAAAACATGATAATATTTTGTAAATTCCCCCTATACGAGGTTGACTTTTTGGGTGGGGTGGGCGGTGTGTGCATGTGTGCACATGGAGCTACACTAGACTGGTGCCCTGTACAGGACTGAGCCATTTATTGGCAACCCTCTCCTACCCTAACACTTTAAATTACCTAGATTAAGCACTTCTGAAAATGTCATGTTATTTACTACACCATTGCTAAAAGAAAAAAATATTCCAGAATAATTTATAACAATAAAAAATGGAAACATTTTTTATATTGCTCTCAGAAGTTACATTACATTTCCCCTCCACTCCTTGTAGAGTAATTTTTTAGGAACTTGATGTGTTCTAATAGAAAATATGTGAATAAATAACAACACATCATTATACCTTTATGAAACAATAAAATTGAAGGTTAGAGTGGTGTGACAAATTACTTGCGTCCTTCCTGATTTCCTCAGTTATAAATGTGTGACATTGGATGATCCAAAACACAAAAGTCTACATCAGAATGGCTGTAAAGAAGCAAAGTTCATTTTTTGGCTAGGCTTAGTCCAGAAGCTCGAAAGATGCTTTGGTAGGATCTGAAACAGGCAGTTTGTACTCAAAAACCCATCAGTGTTTCTGAATTAACTTCAAGCAGTTCTTCAAAAAAGAGTGGGCTGAAGTTCCTCCATAGCGACGTGAAAGACTGATATTAAATTATAGGGAGTATTGGGTTACAATCATTACAACTAAGGGTATTGCAACAAGTTATTAGAGTGGGCTAAAATTCCCCCTCAGCGGTCCACAGTGACATGAAAGACTGATATTAAATTATAGGAAGTATTGGGTTGTAGTCATTACAACTAGGGGTGGTATAACAAGTTATTAAGTGTCAGAAAGAGGCTGATACCTTTCCATGGCGCTGTATATTGCTGCCCTTTGATTTACATGTTGTGGCAAAGCTTACATTTTCAACATATTTTTTTATACACATTGGGCATGACCCAAGTGCTTCTGAAACTTCGGGCCATAACCCAAAAAACCCCCAACCCAAGTGACGTGATGCTAGAATGAGTATAGCATAAATTTTAGATGTTTCATTAATTTATAAGACAAAGACATTAAAATGACATCAAAATGATGACAGAATAAATTTCAGTGTCCTGTGGAGGTGCCGCCTCTGTTCATACTGGCCACCAGGATGCCATCTATCTTATATCTACTATGTGATAAAATCCTACTATGTGTGTGTGTGTGTGTGTGTGTGTGCGTGTGTGTGTGTGTGTGTTCAGTCTCTCTGAACAATCTGATTGGTCAGTTTAGCTTTGGTGGTTCAAAGGTAGGGATGATAACATGATATATTGGGGTGCAAAGTTTAACTCCTGATTATGACAATTTTTTTTTTTTTACCAAAAAGAAGTAAAAATGGAGCATTTCAAAGGTATTAATGTACCAAGGAATTGGGTTACTAAATCCCAATGAGGCACAATCAGAGTTGCCTTCAAAAACAGAAAGTATCCACAAGAATACGAATGATGTTTACACAGAAGGTAATGGGGATATGTCTACCATTGCTGGTAGTCAAAAAATCAGACAAGAAGAAAGTGCACCTCAAAACTCAGTCTGAGAAGCAGGCTTTGTGGGAACACAATTCAGAGAGAAAGTGTCGGGCAAGGGAGGTTGAGACACATAAGGAAAGTGAGGAAAGGATAGAATGAATGCTCAGGGTGCATGTAGGTCAAGAGATACCAAATATCATTTTTTTTTAAAAATTTATTCTATTATCTCTGTTTGGCAGGTAACATAGCTGCCATATAATATATCACTTTTCAGTTTTTCATCTGTTTTCTACTAATATATCTGTTCACATTTCGAAATAAATAAGTGCTTTAAACTTTGTGAATGAGTCTTTTATGGTACTGTATATTGTATATATTGTGTGGGGTGATGATAGCATTTGTTTGGTCTTATTAATGTGTAAAGTGTTATGTTGTTGTGTTCTTTTCAATTAAAACTACTTGAGTCCTGCAAAGTAAGACTTTTTTCTGTTGGCTGAGATTTTTTCATTAAAAATTTAATGTTGAGAAGCTATAAGCCCTTTTCAGTTACAATTGTATTTTCCTCTCTGTGGAGCTTGGGAATGTCACTGTGAATAATCATAATTTAAAAAAAATATTTAGTAAGGTTTGCCCATACCACAGATTCTTATTAGGAAACCAAGCAGTACACGGGTTTGCACATTTTTTCTTCTTTAAGTTTTGAGAATCACTATTTTAAATTATAAGGAAACAGGGTTACATGTACTTATTTTCCCATGAATTATTAATTTTGTTTACTAGCCTTAGCAGAAGGACGGAAATGTACTGCAGCAGTTTGATTGCTGCCTCATAGCTCCAGAGCCCTACGTAGGTTCAAATCCTCGCCCGGTTCCTGCCCGTGTACAAATTGCACATTCTCACTGTGCCTTTGAGTATTTGTTCAGTGCCTTCCTGTCACATTATCCCAAAATTGTATGTTAAATTAATAAGTCATTTTGAATTGGCCACAAACGAACAAGTGTGGGTGTGTGCATGAATATTCCGTTTCCAAAATTTGTTCTTATTGCCTGCCTAGTGCTTCTGGCCATGATGCCCCATTGACCTTAAAATGGATGAAGCAGGATCAATAATGGGGGATTGATGAGATTATGGTAGAATGTACACTACCATAAAATCTTTTTTTTATATATATTTTTGCTAAATATTTTAACAAGGTATATTTTTCTACAGTTTTCTACATAATCAGCTTACACATAAACTCTTTATTCTAGACATTTCCTAAAGGGGAAAGTGTAGGTGGCAGAAAATAATCTGTCATTATTATTTTTAGGATGCTTTTAGATAAAAAGCATTTATTTTTTGAATTCTGAATTTTTGTACTGTGTAGCCCTAGGATTTATTACCATGCAAAATCCCTAAATACAACTGTTGATTTTTTTAAATCACATTCCATGCATTCCCAGTATCAAAACCTATTTTCTGTTTAAGTTATGCTAATTTTAATAAAGTGTGCTTATCTGTGTATACTACAGATATTACATCAGCAAAGGCATTTTGTAATATTTAAATTGCTGGAGCACGCACTTGAGTGACTTATCTGTAAGTGCAGAAACTCGAGAGAGTGTTAGTTCCCAGCCTTTATGGCTAGAAGCTTTATATGTAGGATTTTAATGTTATTTAGGACTGCATGTTTTAGTGCTCCTGTCTCGGAAACTGATGTGCCGTCATTCCCGAGCAGGTTTGCTGAGCTGTGCTTTGGGTATTTCTCTTTTGATTAAAAAAGTTTTAATTTTGAATTTTCCTATTTAATGAATGTATTACATTCTGCACAATTACCATTTTCACTTTGGTGTCAAGAAAACTTTGTAAGTGCTATGATTCATCTTTAAAAATACAAGGATAGGAAGGGCTAAGAAAAAGGAATGTCCTACGGTGCACTCTTGGCAAAATCCCACAGCAATTCAAACCTACAGCCCTGCAATTTTATTAGAATTTGCATTTGTAGAATAGCAAAACAGAGATCTCCTTTATTGATGTCACGAGCATTCAGAAGGATATGTTTTTCTTCATATAAGTTATGGAGAGTAAGATTCCATTTCACTAAAGAAATCCAAACACAGTTCTTTTAACTTATATTGCTTCTGAATATATTTCTGTGTCTTTAGCTGACAGTTTAATGGCAGAGTGCAAGTTTCCAGGCATTGCCCTTATAGTGCTTAGGCAGGAGCTTGTTATTATTGACCATTAGCTAATTGATTTTGCCTTCCTTTCAACTGCCAAAAGGATTACAGTAATTTAATAAATTTGGCAGGCTGCATACCATTTGCTTAATTACCTGTAAACTCATTTTATTGTGACTTTGAAGGATTAACCAAAAAAAAATTATATTGATGCATTCAGGGACTTGTTAAAATCAAATGATTTTGAGGGCTTTCATCTCTGAATAGTCATTTCATTTTGTTATGTGAAGCATTCTGAATGCTTTAGAAAAAACTTTGAAGTACATCTTAATTTCCCAACACAGATATTTTCATTTCATTTAATATCTATTGTAAGTACAGTATAGTCTCTTTATATAACATACATAGCAGTAATTCAGTTTAGGGTTGGGTTGGGGAAAATGACACACATACTGTACATAGGGTCATTCAGCAGTTACCACCTAACCTAAAAAAGACATATTTTGGATATGGGAGGAAAACTGGAGTACCTCAAGAAAATCCTTTCAGACATAGAGAGAACATGTGAATGCCTCACAAATGTGCAGGACTCGATTTAAGATGAAATACACACATCTGACCTAGTTCATACACTAACTTTGGGGCATTATTGTGGTAAATTATTACCAGTAGCCCTTAGTTTGATTCTGTCCTGTGGTTGATTTTTTCTTGTGCTTGCGTTTTTGTGCACAGATCAATATTTAAATTTTGTGTTGATCAAATAAGCTAAGTTTGTGTGTATCCATTTGCAATTATTTATGTATTTTTGTCAAGGCATGTTATTCCATAAGATGTACTTTCGTTATATTCTCATTGAAATCCTGTAGTATGCAAAGGTTTTTAGAAACTTTCAATGTTTTAAATTGTTTCTGTATTGGAACCGATACAAAAATATCTTGTTCCAGTGTACACTTAATTGCAAGCTATTGTGCTCAAACCGAACATTTACTTTATTGTCTTCAGACTACAAACTATTTATCAGTACAGTTATTTGTCAAACCTTTTTTTATTTCTACTGCAGTTATAGAATATTGTATTGGTGAAACTGTAAATTGTTTTGGAGGAAGGAAACCACCGAAAGCTAATTAAGGTTAGATAATAATTAGAGTAGTACAGTAATTAGATTAACTAACTGTTGTGCCTTATAGCTGTGGTTCAATATTTTAGTCTTGTCTCTGTATCTCAGGGGTGTCGAACTCTGGGCCTGGAGGGCCACAGTGGCTACAGGTTTTCATTCTGACCCTTTTCCTAATCAGTGAGTAGTTTTCACTGCTAATTAACTCCTTTTCCCTTCATTTCAATAGCCCTGTTTTTAAGGATTCACTCCTCTGAATTGATTTGTTTCTTCATTAAATGGCAGCCAAACTGAAATGAGATGTGAAACGAGCCAACAGATAATCAGCTAAACTGGGATTTCAAACTCCAACCAATTTCACTCCAACCAGTATCTTAATGAGAAGCTGATTCTTGCTGTTAATTAAGCCCGTTATGTAATTCAATGGCTTGTTGCTGCTCTCATTCTGCCACAGCAGACATTTCCAAATCTGTTGATTTTTCTGTCATGTGGTGGCTTGTTTGATGTCTCATTATTGTTTGGCTACTAATTAAGGAAAAAGAGACAATTAAGGAGCCTGAGTCAAGTTAATTAAAACTAAAGCAAAAGAAGTTAATTAGCAGTAAAAACGGCTCACTAATGAAGAAGATGGTTAGAATGAAAACATGCAGCCACTGCGGCCCTCGAGGACCGGAGTTCGACACCTGTGCTGTATCTGCAGAGTTTCGAAAATTTATCTTTATTTGCATACACTCTCTACTATGAGTAGTTTATTCTAATCCCACAGTCCAAGGATGTGTAGGTTAGGTTGGGTGGTGATTGTACACTGGCATACTGTGAGTGATTGTGCCCTCCACTGGACTGGCTCCTTTTCCAGGATTATGCCATGTGCATGTGCATTATTTTACCAGAGTAAGCTCCAATGGTAGAAAATTACTTAGCATTTCCTAACTCAGTGAGGGAAGCATCTATTTTGGTAGCACTGGATGCAAGGCAGGAACCAGCCTTGTACAAGATGCCGACATTCACCTTCACACAAATGCAATTTGGAATTGCCATTTAACCCAACATGCACATCTTTGGGGATATGAGAAAACCAGAATTCATGAATAAAAACCAGCATAGACTTTGAGCAAATGGCACATTTTTATTCGGTTCCTTAACAAATAGTTTACTGTTGCATTCATATAGTGCAGAATAGTCCTTAGACCTTTTGTTTTATTTTAAACAAGTCTGCCTTACTGCTATAGATTTTGTTTATATTTTTGTGGTGGTTCACTATTTTGGATATCTATCTTGGTATTTCCATTTGTGTACTTGTGAAAACTTTTTTGACAACAGCAGAAAATATCCACATGATGATTTTTAACAAATTAGAAAATGTACACATAGCATTGCTTTCAAGTGTGTTCAAGAGCTGTGCAAGCACTGTGGCCTTCAATGGACTGAGTTCAATAGGTAGGTTCTACAGCCTCGTCAATCCATTTCAGGTTTGCAGGGGCCAAAATCGTCTTCACTTGAATTGGTCAAAGGGCTGAAAACAGGCCAGAATAAAACTCTAGTCCATCACAAAGTCCAGTCTCACTCACTCACACAGACCCCATGGTCACACACAGTGACAATTTGCAATTTGCAATTGGCAATTAATCTAAATAAAAAAATGAATCTTTTGTAACCGATTTCTTTTCTGCTTGAGGATGTCTGGCCATTGTAATTTTCATGAAATGGGATTTGGAAAACTCCTCATTTGTTATAAATGGTAGCAAATAACAGAAGTGAAAGGTAAACTTTATTATAGTGAGTGACCATTATGGATATCAGGTGATGGTGATGGACACTCTGATGGTAAATTGTAAGGTGACCAGATTTTCCAAGTCCCAAACTGGGACACTT
Organism: Erpetoichthys calabaricus; assembly: GCF_900747795.2. Lineage (NCBI taxonomy): Eukaryota > Metazoa > Chordata > Cladistia > Polypteriformes > Polypteridae > Erpetoichthys > Erpetoichthys calabaricus. Next base: position 110,655,012 of record NC_041398.2, read on the forward strand.
GTGCAGCATGTATGCCCATGCATAAAGCTCATCCTTACTTTTTTAATCCCTGCTTCATCTCATCATCAACATCGAGGTTTTAGAGCACTGGGGGGAAAAAAAGCAGTTTCACAGATGAACTCACATGATCTCACCTTGCACTTAAAGTGAAAACCAATTAATGGCAGAGCTGTTTTTGTCAGCCTCTTGGTTGTCCTCATGATGCTGTTCAAATTTAGCACAAGTTCTTAATCAGTCTTTCCCCATCAAAGTTATTCTATTATATGTACTGTATATTACATCAAACTGAAAGCTTGAGGGTTGGTTATTTTTCCCCTTGGAAGTATTGCACTCGCTGCTATAAATGTATTATGATTATGTTTGTTTTGGTGGAGTAATGTTTTATTGGATGGGCAGCCTGTTAAAACATTTTCTTATTATTAAGTTATTTATCAGCACACACAGCCTGAAATCATGACTGTCCCTGTCACCTGGATGCCTGGTCACCCTAGTAAATTATAGTGACAGTGAAATAGTGAATCATTATAATCTTCACATAATGGAAGTGTGAACTTGGTTTAACATAAGTTAAATAGTGCTGACTAAATGTTTATTTGCTTTGTGCACAATGGCTTACACTCAACAGGATACTACATTCATATCTAGATATCCCTTTGCTTGGATTGCATTTTATACTTTTATGGTTACCAAGATTATTTAAATTGCCAGTTAGGAATTAAAGCATCAGGAGAAGGGAGATACATGCAGAGTTTTCTGTCTCACTGGACATGCTAATAGAGGGACGCCATCCTGCATGCGTAATCAAGCAGTGACAGCGACTTCCTACCTATGTACGCAGTTTGCTGGTTTTTCATTAACCTTTATTGATAGATAGATAGATAGATAGATAGATAGATAGATAGATAGATAGATAGATAGATAGATAGATAGATAGATAGATAGATACTTTATTAATCCCAAGGGGAAATTCACATACTCCAGCAGCAGCATACTGATAAAGAAACATCAGTAGTGGTTATTGGAGGTAAAAATGAGGGAAATATGCAAGGTGGTTAACCGTTGTCAAGGTAAAATTGAATAGTATACTAATTTGTAATTGAACTTGCACAGAACGTTTCTTTAAGATAGTTGAGTTTGCAATTTCACCAATACTTTTTGATGGGCACATTACGAGCTGTTCAATATCTCAACGAAAACTGAAGTGTCTTGAAAAATTTCCTTGAAGAATAAGTATGCCACATTTCAATAAAATTGGTCCATGGGTGGACCAAGTTGTTTCATGTGGACAGACAGACAAATGGAGGTCACTATCACAATAGTTGCTTTGTGCATTGTTTGTGAACGCACCTTAGGTTCTTAGAGGAAATTGTATTTGTACTTGAATATATTCTATTTAATTGTATCAATTCAGATATATATTAATTGTGTTTTTAAGTAGTTGTGAGTCATATCTGTCTGTAATGGTAGAATTGTTTACCAGTCTTTCTTACTAAAGTTATTTTTATTTCTCTGTTTCAATTTAGCCCACTGCAGCCATCATACTAGAGTTTATGACAATGATGGCTGTGTGCCATACAGCAGTTCCTGAGAGGGCCGATGACAAGATTGTTTACCAAGCTGCTTCCCCAGGTATGTTTGTTTATTCTTTTATAAAAGACATAGGTATGTTTAGTTATCTTCATGACAACTGAGATATACTGTACTGGCATTAATAATATTCAATCACCTATTCTCAGGACATGCTCTTCAAAGATTGATTCGTATTTTTAGTGCTGATGAAGATATTGATTAAGCCAGAATAAATTTGAACTTTAATTAGCAGAAGACCATTTGGATTTGCTCATTATTATTTTCTGTCGTGAAATGGTATTATTTTACTGTATTGCTACTGGTTCTATTTTTATTTTATCTTATTTCTTTTTAACTGTATTTTTACATATAATATTACTGTTTTTTTCTTTGCTTGTATTATGTAGTGTATCACTGGTTGTGTTTCACAAAAAGCTGTGTATTTTTTGCTTTTTGTACCCAGTTGGAGAGGCACTCGTAATTTCATTGTCATTATTTTACAATGATAATAAAGGGTTTCAATTCAATTCAATTCAATATTAGTAAAGATACAGAGACAAATAAAAAGCTACTGTGTAATTACAATGTACACCTTTTGTGTATCCAGAACAAACTATTGAGATGTTCAGAATAAAAACTAAAAAGGGAGTTTAAAAATATTTTAAACATCTTTCTTGTCTGCTCACTTGATGGCAATCATTTTGCTTTTTTGCCACATACATACTGCACCCTGCTGCAGCTTTATAAGTCACCAAGCATATCACGGTGGGTTGGATGTACAGTTAATCAATTTCTCTATCTGCATCAATATCTTATGATCAGTTCACATTGCCATCACTATCTCTTAATTCAAATAATGTTTATTCTAAATTTGTTCTAAAACTGGCTTTACAGCTTCCAGCTTACATGCCATTGTGCATTTTAGTTGAAAACTCCACCCAACTCATGAATATTGATGAGTTAACCATAAAGTGGCAAAGTACATAGAAATATTCATGATTTTTTATGATATTTTCTTGACTTGATGGCAATAGAATACTGTTGCAAGTGTTATTTGTACTTATAGTATAAGTTTGGTATTTTTAGTCAGAGTTGTTTCTTCACAATTATGGTTATATATGCGTTTTGCTGCACAAAATTGGGTTCTGAAGTTTAGCATTTTCTATAAATTAAGAAAAATACATGGCCAGAGACTTTAATTATGTTTTAAGTCTAGATCTGGATAGATCCCTAGCTACAACATCTAATACTGCATAGATAATTACACAGTTTGTAACAGATCATAATTTATCAGACCCTTGAAGGTATTTAAATCCTAACCTATGAACATACTCCTTCTTCTCACCTATACATCACTGTTACTCAAGAATTGATTACTTCCTCATAGACAATTTTTTGCCCACTATCAAATCTTGTAAGTATGATGTTATTGTTATCTCTGACCATTCCCCTTTGTTCATGGAGCTTAAATTACAATGTCCTAGATGCTCATCTCACTGCTGGCATCTTAGCCCCCTGTCATTAGCTGATGAGAACTGTACAGAATTCATATCCAAGCATATTGATTATTTTCTTGAGAGAAATGCATCCTCGGAGGTCTCAGCAGGTATACTCTGGGAAACTCTGAAGGCAATTTTAAGAGGTCAGATTTTTTCATGTCTTTCTCACAAAAATAAATTGCAAACCAATAAGGTGTCTGAGCTAATCCGCAAAATTTCCAGAATAGATCTAGAATATACCAGGTCCCCCAATGAGACACTTTATAGGAAAAGACAGGTTTTGCAATCACAATTTAACCTTTTGACTACTAAATAAACGGAAGAGTTTATCTTTAAATCACAACATCATTATTATGAACATGGAGAGAAGGCCAGTAAAATCTTAGCCCAACAAATCCACAAGCGGGAAGTCCATAATGCAATAACAGCAATTAACAACAACACTGACGGAGATAAAATTATTGACCATAAAAATATAACTTACACATTTAGAGAGTACTATAAGTCCTTATATTCTACTCAGTTTAAAGAAGATACTGACCATAAAAATATAACTTACACATTTAGAGAGTACTACAAGTCCTTTTATTCTACTCAGTTTAAAGAAGATAAGACACAATCTAATGAGTTTCTTGATTCATTACAGATACCAGAGCTAGATACTCTTACTGCTTTCGAACTGGATAAACCTCTGACACTTTCAGAATTACTAGATGCTATAAACTCACTTCCTAGTGCGAAAGCAGCCGGCTCTGATGGCTACCCTGTGGAATTTTATTAAACGTTTTCTGTTAATTTAGCTCCACTACTATTAGCAACATTTGTAGAAGCTAAAAACAACACATTTCTATCTCTAACTTTTCGCCAAGCATTTTTAATTACCGTCTTTCCTACGAAAAATAAGGATTTACTACAATGTACATCATATAGACCAATCTCTCTTTTGAATAACAATGTTAAGATACTCTTCAAAGTTCAAGCCAGAAAAACTGAGAAAGTGCTTCCTTCCATAATATCACAAGACCAAACCAGATATATTAAAGGCAATCCCTTAACTTCTAATCTATGAAGTTTGTTTAACATAATATAATCATCTATTAAATCTAATATCCCAGAGATCTTATTATCTTTAAATGCAGAAAAAGCATTTGATATGATTGAATGGGACTAACTGTTCACCACATTGCACAAATTTGGGTTCAGTCCAAACATGCATGCATAGATCAAACTACTTCATATTAGTTCAGAAGCCTCAGTTTGTATTAATAACACTATTTCAGACTACTTCAGACTAGAACGTGGTACTTGACAAGGATGTCCCCTGTCACCACTGCTCTTTGCAATCACCATTGAACTACTGGCTGTATACCTTTGAAATGCATCAGAGATATAGGGAATTTTCAGAGAAGGACTTGAACAGAAAATATCACTATATGCAAATGATATGGTACTTTATATATCTGACCCACAGAATTCTGTGCCAGCAGTCCTAAAAGCATTATCAGATTTTCAAAAGATATCTGGACTCAAAATCAATTTGAATAAATGGGTGCTTTTTCCAGTGAATTCTCTAGCACACAATATCGGATTGGATACCTTCCCATTTATCTTGGCAGATCAGTTTAAATATCTAGGGGTAAATATCACAAGCAAATATAAAGTTCTTTTTCAACAAAATATTGCTGTCTACATGGAAAAAATTAAACAAGACCTGAATAGATGGTATACCTTCCATCTTACATTAGCTTGGAAAATCAACATTGAAATAGGAGGAGGAGCTTGGGAAGGGTGTTCATCTTTACAAACCATCTCCATAACCATAAATATATAATTTTTTAAGAAGTTAGACTCCATTTTAACTTCTTTTATTTGGAATTCAAAACATCCATGTATCCAAAGGCTGACTCTTCAATGGCCTAAAGCATAAGGGGGTATGGCACTACCTAGCTTTCAGTTTTATTACTTGGTGGCAAATATACAAGCTATAAAGACCTGGACATCAACACAAATCGATGAATATATACAAGCTTGCTCTACAATAGAAATAAAATCTTACAGTAGTTTTCTATATTCACTTCTTTGTGCCCCAGTTATTTCAAATTTCCATCTGTACACTAATACTCCAATTGCCCTTCACTCTCTCAGAATATGGAACCAATGTAAGAAGCACTTTAAGACAGAACAGCTTTTATTTATTGCACCCCTACATGACATCTACCTTTTTCCACCCTCTCAAATATATACACCATTTAATGTCTGGAAAATGTTGCATCTTATGAACAATTACGCTTCAAATTCAACTTCTCATCAACACAATTATTCCACTACTTTCAAGCTAGAAACTTTGCTAAACAGAACCTCCCCAATTTTCCTCACCTCCTACCTTGTTCTATTTCAGAAGAAATATTGGTCAGTCTTGAAGACTCAAATAGCAACTCTACAATTTAGAAAAATATCTTAAAAGTCCCTTCTTTTCAAAGACCCCAGAGCCCATTGGGGAAAGGATCTTTCACTTAATAGTTCAGAAAAAGAGTGGAAGGCAGCCATGCATAGAATACCGTGTCGCTCTTAATGTGCAAGGCATTCAATTATTCAACCTAAAATCTTTTATCAAGCGCATTTATCTCAAATAAAATTGTCCAAAATGTTTCCAGGGCAAGATTCAACCTGCAAACATTGCAATCAAGCTCTACAATACAATACAATACAGTTTATTTTTGTATAGCCCAAAATCACACAGGAAGTGCCGCAATGGGCTTTAACAGGCCCTGCCTCTTGACAGCCCCCCAGCCTTGACTCTCTAAGAAGACAAGGAAAAACTCCCAAAAAAAACCTAGTAGGGAAAAATGGAAGAAACCTTGGGAAAGGCAGTTCAAAGAGAGACCCCTTTCCAGGTAGATTGGGCGTGCAGTGGGTGTCAAAAGAAGGAGGTCAATATTATACAATACAGTACAGTACACAGAACAATTTCTCAATATAGTAAGAAATAAAAAAAAAAAAAAAAAATATATATATAAATTTTAGAAGTACAGAGTAGAATTTAACAGTAGATGATATATCCCATAATAAGATTTGTATTTGTATAGAGTCCTGGAGACCTCATCCTTCAAGCTGCCTCCCCCATTTGGCCATTCCACAGCTGAAACAGTGCTGGGCCAGCCAATCCGATGAAAGGACCCCTCTCTCCCACGATTCCTGCGATCCTCCATCTGGGATGACTTTTCCTTAGGCAGGCAAAACAACTTGGCAGGTGGGCCATGGCACCAAGTGCCACATTTGAGTACCGAGAAGAAAAACAGAATAAGTGAGGGTTAGTATACAATTATAACTGTCATGTTACTTATGTTTAAGTGCTAATGACTAACAACAGAGATGCAGTCTGTACAGTTAATCAGCAGCTCTAGTCAGGATATGCTAAACTGAAGTAGTGAGTCTTCAGCCGGGATTTAAAAGCTGAGACCGAAGGGGCATCTCTTATAGTAGCAGGCAGACCATTCCACAGTTTAGGGGCCCTGTAACTAAAAGCTCGACCTCCCACTGTTATTTTATTAATCCTTGGAATCATAAGCAGACCGGCATCTTGAGATCTTAATGTGCGCTCTGGTTTGTAAGTCATGATAAGTTCAGACAAGTAAGCCGGACCTCGACCATTTAATGATTTATATGTTAAAAGAAGGATTTTGAAATCTGCCCTAAACTTAACCGGGAGCCAGTGTAAGGATTTAAGAACTGGAGTTATGTGTTCGTATTTTCTTGTTCTTGTAATAATTCTCGCAGCCGCATTTTGGATTAACTGGAGGCTGTATAAAGAACAGTTTGAACATCCAGTGAACACCGCATTGCAGTAGTCAATCCTACTAGAGATAAATGCATGAATTAGTTTCTCAGAATCCTGTTTATTTAAAAAGCGCCTTAATTTCCTAACATTTTTAAGATGGAAGAAACATGTTTTGGACAACTTTGTAATATGCGCTTTAAATGACATGCTAGAGTCAAAGATAACTCCTAGATTGCGGGCTGATTCAGTAAAATTGACTGGGATTCCCACTGAGTTAAATGATGACAAAATATTATTGTGATCAGCATCATTCCCTCCAACAATTAACATCTCTGTTTTATCTGTATTTAAAGACAATTAGTTCTTATTCATCCACTCCTTTAATTCACTAACACAACTAATTAAAGACAACATTGGAGAAACTTCATTTGATTTAAATGAAAGGTATAACTGGGTGTCATCTGCATACGAGTGAAAATTAACATTATGTTTCCTAATGATAGATCCCAGTGGAAGCATGTACAGTGAAAACAGTAAAGGTCCCAGTACTGAGCCCTGCGGGACACCATATTGAACTTCTGTGTATAATGATGGAGTACTGTCAGCACATTTCTGTACATATTGGAATCGATTTGATAAGTAAGAACTAAACCAAGCGAGCACGGTGCCTGTAAGCCCAACATCATTTTCTAGCCTGTGCAGTAAGATAGAATGGTCGATGGTGTCAAATGCTGCACTTAAGTCCAACAACATAATTACAGTTGAGTTTCCTTCATCAGAGGATATCAGAATGTCATTTACAACCTGTGTTAGTGCCGTTTCTGTACTATGACCAGTGCGAAAACCAGACTGGAATTTCTCAAATAAATTGTAATGCATAAGGTGTGTCTGAAGCTGACTGGCGACTACTTTTTCTAGTATTTTAGAGAGAAACGGTAAATTTGAAATAGGCCTATAATTATTTAGTATATGTGGGTCAAGGTCTGACTTTTTAAGTAATGGTTTAATGACTAACACTTTTAGTGCATCTGGTACTGTGCCATGCAATAATGAACTATTGATAATGTTTAGGATAGGCGCTGCAAGAACATCCATTGCACTTTTTACTAGTTTTGTTGGCACTGGATCTAGGGAACAAGTAGTGGGCTTCATTTTAGAAATTAAACTTAAGACTTCCTGCTCAGTTACAGGATTAAAATTACTAAAGTGCTGAGTGCAATGTGAGACAGGGTCTGCTAAGCTAGTATTTGGTTTGTACTGTGATGCAGAGATCTGGGATCTTATATTTTTAATTTTCTCATTGAAGAAGTTAATAAAGTCTGTACTGCTAATGTCTGTTGGTGTTTTGCACTGTTGATCTGAATTTCCATTTGTTAATTTAGCCACTGTTCTAAACAGTGCCCGAGGATTTTTATTATTGCTATCTATTAATGTAGAATAATATTCTGACCGAGCTTTAAAGAGGGCTTTTTTATATTTATTAACACTCTCTGTCCATGCAATTTGAAAGACCTGTAGCTTTGTTGTTCTCCATCTGCGTTCCAGTTTTCGACACTCTAATTTAAGAGCTCGAGTGTTTTCATTAAACCAGGGAGAGTTTCTATGTGCTTTGATCACTTTTGTTTTAAGGGGAGCCACTGTGTCCAGAGCATCTCTCAAGGTCACATTATAATGTGATGTTAGCTCATCTAAATTGTTTTCTGTGTTTACATTTGATGTTAACTGATCTAAATGGTTTTCCACAATTACACTCGACTTACTCAAAGTATCTATAAATTTTGAAGCAGAATTACAATCTAGATGCCGCACTGTCTTTGTTTTAATCTGGGAGTGTGTTCGCAAGGGCAGGACCAAATCAAATGTAATTAAGTAGTGATCAGAAATAACTTCATTTAATGGAGTAATAATTAAATTTTGAATTTCAACTTTGTAAGTTATAATTAAATCTAATGTGTGGTTATGATTATGAGTTGGACCTTTGACATTCTGACAAAATCCTACTGAATTTAACAAATAAGTAAAACATTTGCTAAAAGTGTCAGTTTCCACATCAATGTGTACATTAAAATCTCCCATCAGTACTATGTGATCATAATTTATAGCCAAGTCAGATAAAAGGTTGCTAAATTCAGACATGAACAATGAGTACGGCCCTGGTGGTCTATAGACTAGCACTATAATTGTGTTGGAATCTGTTTTAATATTTAAAATGAATGCTTCAAAGGATGTAAAGTTGCCTAAATTTTTAGAAGTGATTTGCATTTTGTTACAATGAATTATTCCAAGGCCCCCTCCTCGACCTGAATCTCTAGACTTATGAAGGAACGAGTATCCATCTGGTGACGCCTCAGCTAGGGGGACAGTGTCACATTTACTAAGCCAGGTTTCGGTGAGAAGACACAGCTCAGATTTTGTACTTAATATAATATCATTTACCAAAACAGCTTTAGTGCCAAGAGAGCGAATGTTCAATAAGCAGCATTTAAAACTGTATGCTTCTTTCTGAATTGGTGATATACTTTTTGTTTTAATTTGTAGTAAATTTCTATTACAGATGCCCCTGGTGGAGGGTCTGGTTTTATCCCTTGGTCTAATTATACACCTTATTTTTTGGTTATCAATTAATTTAAGGTTTGTATCAAGACTAAATTTACTGGATGCCCCAAGACAAGGATTATGGGTAACAGCTTCAGGAAAGTAACAGGTGGGATAAACAACAGCCTGTGATTTAAGATCACATGACTGCGGCCTGGATGGTGCTCTAATCAGTCAACCAGGCAGTTTTGCTGCCATATTTTGGGATAATACATAAGATCCCCTCCAGTTAGGATGAAGACCATCTCTTCTGAAAAATCCAGGCCTTTCCCAAAAATCATCCCAATTGTTCACAAACGCTATGCTTTTGTTTGCACACCAGGTTTCTAGCCAGCAGTGAAGGGAATGCAATCTGCTATAAATCACATCCCCTCTATATAATCTTGGTAAGGGGCCAGATACAACTAAATTCCGACATTTTCTTTTAGCTTTGATGCAAAGAGAGATGAAGTTCCTCTTTAATACCTCAGATTGCTGTGAATAAGTATCATTAGTGCCGACATGCAGCAATAAGGTAGATACTTCATCGTCGGCGACACGGTCCAATGCGGCCTCTATGCCAGAAATCTTGGCCCCTGCGAGGCACTTAACATGAACTGCTGGTTTAACATAGTTTGGAATTCTAACATTCCGCACTATGGAATCGCCAATTATGAGCACTTTCTTATTCTCAGTTTCCACAGGCGCGCTGCGGAGTGCTGAGAATCTGTTCTGGGTCCGAATTGGTGACCTGGGTGCCGGGGGACTACATTTTGGATTCTTAGACCCCCGTCTTACTGTTACCCACTCGCCCTGTGGCTGAATTGGTGCTGCTGACTTTGGCCGTGCACTGACTACAGTGGGGCCAGGAGAGACTGAAGCCGAATCAGAAGTAGCCGAATTGTCTAAACAAACCGAGTCGATCCAATTTTCGGTTTGCCTAATCGCTATCAGATTCCTAACGCGGTCCTCCAATTCGCGTATTTTCCCGACCAACTCTAAATTAACTAAACACTTTTGGCAGGTGAAGCTGTCTACAATGTTGGCCGGAAAACCTGAACTGTACATGCTGCAGGACACACAACATATAAACGTGCCCTCAACGGGCAGAGCGCAGATGGAACTTACGTTTAGTGGTGATGTCATCTTCTCCGTTTTCTGTAGTTTACTTAAGTGCTTTCTGCTTCAGAGACCGTCGGCTTCAAGTTTCTCACTGCCGGTTATTTCTTCTGGTCAGCTGCCGGCTTTACTTCCGATGAACTTGCTCGGGTGTTTGCGAAGGGTTACGTGCCTGTGGGAGACGCCGCTGCTCGGTGCTTCTGCTCGGTGCTTCCGCCTGTGTGAGAGAGAGAGAGAGAGAATGAAAATCACAGATCTGCTCTAGCTCTACCCTCACTGGGCCACATGTTCTGGGCATGCACCAAATTAACAACATCCAGCCATCCATTTTCCAACCCGCTGAATCCGAACACAGGGTCACGGGGGTCTGCTGGAGCCAATCCCAGCCAACACGGGGCACAAGGCAGGGAACCAATCCTGGGCAGGGTGCCAACCCACTGCAGAAATTAACAACATTTTGGACAAAAATCTTTTCATTGCCTATCAGTGTCACAATCACTCTTAAAGCTGTGTTTGGTGTATTCCCTGATGGGTTTAAAGTGAAGAAGGACAAACAAATTATAATTGCCTTTACTACACTACTAGCCCGCAGACTTATCTTGCTCAAATGGAAGAATCCCACCCCACCACTTTTAAGTCAGTGGGTAAATAATGTTCTGTAGTCATTGAAAATGGAAAATTAACAAATTCTCATTTAGAGAATCTGTTCAAAACTTTTTTTAAAATATGGCAGGATCTAATCAATAATATTTTAAATTAAGCTTCCTTTCTGGGGGAAAGGTTACTCTTCCTTTCTTGTTCCTTTTATAGAGTAGCATTTTGTTATTGGCTCTCCTCTCTTTCTCTTGGGCAGGGGTTGAATTTTGCTTTGCCTCGTTAAGTTTGATTTGTATAGAATGTTATCTGCTTCTAAATAAAATAAAAAAATAAAATAAAAAAAATACATAGCCAGTCCTGGCATTTTATAATGGAGAGGCATGTGACACTCAGAAAATATAAAACATAAACTAAACTACCATTTGTGCACCAATATTGTAAATGTATTAATGGCAATTTAAGCAGTTCTTTAATAAAATTCTGATCTTCCCCTGTTTTCTCATATTTGCATAGGCAAAAGCTCAGATGTCCCCTTATTTCATCCACGTAGTTTTTGAATCTGTTAAGGCATTTGCTTCATGTACATGACTTGGTAGTTTTTGCAAGAATTTGAATGTGTCCTTGAATGTCCAGATGTCAATGTACATGAATTATGATGCTTTGTGTATAAAACAGTATTGGCAACCTGAAATCTCAAACTTTTTTATGTGATTCTTTTAATAAAGCATTGAAAAGTTAGACTATAATTAACTAAGTCTAATTAACATTTCACATAAGACCACTGTAATTTTTGCTTTTCAAACATTAATCTGATAAATCATTGCATTTTGGACTTAGTCTTAGTTCCTCTTGTGTTACATTGGGAGGCAAACGATCACCATCAAACCTGGTCAGCACAAGCGGCTTTGGTTTTGTCCCATGCCAAGTTGACTGCACAAAGGTGTTCAAGAAAGGTGCACCACCATGTTTGCCTCGGTCGCCTTTGTTTCCATTTCCCATGCACTGGCGTCCACAGCATGGCCACTTTTGGTAGGCGTACTGGGGGCTTGTGGAAAATGTGCCCCTCGAACCAAAACCAACGTTCAGTGACAATATCAACTAGAGGATGAGTGCTGATTCATGGAGATACTTCTTCATTTCTGACATGGTCACGGTATGAGATACAAAGGATCCGTCGGAGGCAACATTGCTGTAATATAATCAGTCGTTTTGTGATGTCAACTTCCAGGTTTCACAGGCATAGATAGTGTTAAGGATTACAGTCGAATTCAGAAGGTGAATTTTAGTTGGTAGGGCAATGCGGCTGGATTTCCAGATAGGCTCCAAGTGGCACATAACAGTCATAGCCTTCCCAATCAGACATTGGGTACCTTGGTTGGACCCATCGTCTGTCGCCACAGTGCTACCAAGGAAGATGAAGTGATACACTTCCTTGAAGCGCTATTGACCCATGAAGACGGGGTGCTGACATTGGAGTAAACTACACGTGGAATCTTGCTTTTCAACGCACGGATTCGCAACTCAACTTTTGCCACCTCATGCTTCAGTGCTGCTGTGTACCCACTGAACACTTGCTGAGTGACTCCGAGCAAGGTGATATTGTTGGCAAAGTCCAAGTCCACTAGCTTTAGCCCATCTCGTCATGTCAGGCCAAAGTCGCATTGCATTTGATAAACATCTTTTATCTTTTTACATAAGATATTTTGGTAAGTTCAGAGTGCATCAACACTGAAGTACACTTACACTGATGCCTGTTATGTGATGCTCAGAGTAAAAAGCCCTTCATAAAATATAATTTAATGAAATATAACTACTCAATTAAGTCCACCTAAAAATAGCATACAGAGAATGTTCTTTCTTTTGTAAGCAGTTTATCTCCACCTTCAACAGAAATAATGCCACAAAAATTTAGAAAATATAAACCAACTGTCAAAATATACTCATTAATTATTTGGAGGAAAAACCTGCAAAGCAGTTAAACCTGTGTATTTTTAGTTTGACATTAAAATGAATCACTGCACAATGTAATTATGTAATTTCAATAACCATCCTCATATTTTCATGACGTTCCCTCCAATTAAGAACATTATGGGTGTGAAAGCTAGAAGCCATTCTTTTCAGCTGCAGACATGAAGCATATTATTGATTTTGTTTTTAAAAAACATTAAATATAATTTTATTAATAATAAAATAATTCAGGAGTTACCAGGTAATTATAATATAATTAATGTTTCAAATTCAAAAATATTCCAAAGAACTTTACTGTTTTTTTTTGTTTTTGAATTTGCACAGTGTTGAGATTGATGGGTTAATTGGCTTTAGGTTTGTACCAGAACATTTTAGGAAAATGTTGATACTTTATGGAGGAGCATGAATGGTTAAACTAAAAACCTCAACATTTCACATATTATTGTTATTTTGTTTTTTTACGCAGTTATTCATTGTGAATAGCAACCAACAAAACCCGAGGTGTATGAAAGTGTTGTTAACAACAAATGCAGGTGCTTAGAAAAGATCTGGAGGTATAAAATTACTACATACCTTAAACCAAATTAAAGTTATACTGTATATATAAATAGAGAAAAACAAGAGGTAAAAGTGTCACTCATTAAAAAAGTTAAACGATTGCAATGTCAGTGCTGCTTGATGTTTGTTTCTTTAACGCTAGGTCTGCAAAACATAGACATGAATTATTTCAATTTAATAGACATATTTTTGTGATCAAATAGCAGTAATATCACCTAACCCTATTTCCCACTATCTCAAAGCACACACCCTCCCAAAATCCATGATCTGTTAACGATTGAGAGTTATTGATGGCTGTGTAAACTGGTGAAATGCTGTTGATTTACACATCAAACCCAAAAGCAGAGTAAAGAATCAGAAAAGAGAAGAATTAGGGAGTAACATTTATAGAAGACACAGCCCTCTGTCCAACAAGCTGCACATTAGATGCACAACAGCTTGCCACATCTCGACACTAGAGCTAGTTGAATCTCTCTGCCAAAAGTTCAGGTCAAACTAAATTAAAGAAAGAAAACTTCTAAACGTTCACAGAGAGTACAGAGAGAGAGAGAGAGAGAGAGAGATAGTACCTAGGAAAAATGTCCACTTCTGGGTAAGAGGCAGGGAAAGAATAGAGAGGTCCAGGAGAAGAAATATATGAGGCAAAATGAATATTAACAGAGAAAATAGGGGACAGGCAATTAGAAATATTAGTTGAAAAAACAAAGACAATGACAGTCCTAAAATGTATGAACAAAAGTGCCAAGGGCATAAATGACAGATGGCATCAGTGGCCAGATGTGTAACATAAAGTTTACAGAGAGTGAGGTACAAACAATGTACAACTTTTGAAAATGCTGGTAATTTGTGGTTTTAAAGGATGCAAGGATATTGTTAAGTACAGTTTACCACAAGATAGAGGGAGAAGAGGGGAGCACACACTGCTAGATTTGTATATAAAGATGTTACTTCTTATATTTTGGAGTTAACAGGCAGGAAAAAGTTATAAATTGGAGGAAAGGAAGATAAGAGTATATTGGGATTCTGTTTGTTTTAAGGACTAACCTGATTTGAAAGTAGAAGACGGAGGAGCAGAAAACCTAGACCTCAATAATGGGAACATTCCAAATCTAGAGTTGTGGTAAATGTCCCTATGTTTTAGTTGAAAAGAGATGGGCTTGCCACCAGTACGAATATAATAGCTAATTTCATACTCAAGGACCTCAAGGGAAATTAGCAGAAAGTACATTTAAGACTGGATGTCAGAAAGCACATCTTCACACAGAGGGTTTCAGAACCAGGAACAAATGTCAAATTCAGGATCCAAGACCTTGAGGTGAAAGTAGTTATCTTCAATTACAGATATCAATTATTGTTGAAGTATTATCTTCATCTATAGTAAACAAATTAGGCTAAAGCTTCTTTTAATGTAATTGATACAGTAAGTGTACAAGACAGCAAAAGAATCACCTCAAGTTATCTGAGTTTGGAAATGCTTTCTTATTACTCATCAAGTATTGCACAGAGTAGTCTCTCAGGCAGCATTCCACATAGAGTGGTGAGCTGCACCCATACTACACTTGCCCCTTTTAATATCCTGCTGGGGCCACATAACTAGAAGAGACTCTCTCTTTCTGGAACCCCATAGGCTGCCTCAGCTGTAAGCATTTCAGCCTACTCTTGTAAGGAAAGCAGAACTGATTTTGATTCACCTAGAATTCTCATGGCCTTTCACATTGAAGGTAGAGCAAACTGTGATCATATGTAAACGTTTTAATTATTGTAGGTAATGAAAATTCCTTAAGGCTAGAAATGAGGCAACATCCCATTATTTAAAAAATTTGATTTGCCCAAACCTGAACACATAAAGAGGAAAACAAGAATTTAACTTAATAAATTACTGGAATGGGGTACTGGGTAAGAGATTGGACAGAGAATAGTACATGTGATCTGAAGCTTCCAAAAATAAATGTAAATAATGGACATAATGGCTAAACTATGATTAGATAGATAGATAGATAGATAGATAGATAGATAGATAGATAGATAGATAGATAGATACTTTATTAATCCCAAGGGGAAATTCACAATATATATTATAGATTATACAATATATATACAGTACAATATCAATCCATCCATTTTCCAACCCTCAGAATCCGAACACAGGGTCACGGGGGTCTGCTGGAGCTAATCCCAGCCAACACAGGGCACAAGGCAGGAACCAGTCCCGAGCAGGGAGCCAACACACCGCAGGACACACACACACCCACACACCAAGCACACACTAGTGCCAATTCAGAATTGCCAATCCACCTAACCTGCATGTCTTTGGACTGTGGGAGGAAACCAGAGCACCCAGAGGAAACCCACACAGACAGGGGGAGAACATGCAAACTCCACGCAGGGAGGACCCAGGAAGCGAATCCGGGTTTCCTTACTGCAAGGCAGCAGTGCTACCACTGCGTCACCGTGCCGCCCTATATACAATATATATATTTTAATTTTCTTCTGCACTTATACAACTAGGAAACTTGATCAAAGTCTGCCATGTTATTAATAATAATTTGTTAACACTTTAAAATTGACAGATATTGTTTATTTTTTATCATAAAATATTTTAATCCAGTTTAGGATTCCCTCATTATTTCTTGTGTATAAAAATAAATATTTTTAGAAAAAAAAATTACTTCTTCTAATGATTAGTTATACAATGAGCAATTAATTATTCTATCTGCATTTTCTTTAAAAATATACAATTCCTTCTTAATAAATGGAAGAAGTCAGTGGAATAAAAGTATCATTTGAGGTCACATAGTCATGATTTTTTTTTCTTTTTCACTGCATTGTCTCAAGTATTTTGACGTAATCTCTGTTCCCATTCCAATATTCTGTTTTTGGTACTTAACAGTAGTATATTATATTAATTTGCTCCTGGAATTTCAAAGCCAAGCTCATCAGGTCAGTCCCAGAACTATGGCAGTGAGTACGAGTAACTTTTAGTCAATGGCTAATTTTTGTCTCTTATGAAATCCAAGGCCATATTCGGCTTTTTACTTCTTGGCTACTAAGCCCTAACTGATATTTCACAATCATCTTGTTTTTTTCTTTTAGTAATTTAAAATTCTATAAAAGGAATGCTTATTGTCAGCTCTCTTTAGAGAACAGGTATTCCCAGTTCAACATTTTCTTTGTGCTGCATGTTATTTAACAGCAATACAATATATCAGTTTACTCCTGTACTCTCTGTAGTACTATAAAATTGGAACACTGGCTTTTAAAAGTCTTTCAGAAAAGAAAAATGAAAGGTCTAGCCATGCTAACTTTTTGTTGTGTTTTTTACGAGAAAATCAATCCTCTGTTAAAAGAGAGTACATGGAATTCAGACTGTTATTTAGTTTATTTTCTATTCAGAGCTATTTATTTTGATCCGAATTGCACAGTAGTTATGTTTAACTCATTGTTCTGGAGAATGGAGACGTGTTGCAAGTTTTGTGTATATAATTTTGTTATTTTGGTTTTCTGAGCAGTCATTTATAATGCTAGGACAGACAACATATAAATGGCAAACCCCAGCAAGTGTGGATTGGCAGCATTATATACTCCATGCTCACCCTTGACACAGGCACCCCACAAGGTACTGTGCTGAGCCCTCTTCTGCAATCCTTGTTCACCTCTGATGAAGTGGCGAAACACAGCTCCAACTCCATCATTACATTTTTTAAAGATACTTCCAACACAGGCCTAAACATCAACAATGGTAAGATGGCTTAAAGAGAAGTGGTGTTCCTGCTAACTTAATGGTTCCAGGGCAACAATCTGACAAAATCAGCAAAAACATGAAGCTGGCAAAGACTTCTGAAAGCAGAAGGCAGACTACAGTTACTCATCTACATTGGAGGGAAATCTGTTGAAAGAGTGAGAAGCTTTACATTTCTAGGAGTAACTATTACTAATGAACTGAAGTGGAAACAGTACATATCGTCTTGTCAAAAAGGCTCACCAGCACTTCTACATCCTCACACATCTGAAGACAGCTTGCCATTCCCCATCTGTTTTCATGAATTTCAGTAGGGGTACAGTGGAGTCCATCAACACTGGCAGCATCACATCCTGTAATGGCACCTGCTCAGTTCAAAGTCCTAAAGCACTGCAGAAGGTTGGAGAAGGTGACACAGAATATTACTGGGACTGAGCTGCCTGTTCAGGGAATCTGTAACACTCGCTCTCTTAGAAAGGCAAACAGGATTATTAAAGACCGCAGCTGTCCTGCTCAGCTGCTTTTCTTACTCATCCTTTCTGGCAAACTGTACAGTATCATTGGGGCCCACATCAGTAGATTCAGAGGATGTGTCCATCAAGTTATAAGGTTGTTGAACGTCAATCATAAGAACAAATATTGTAATATGACAGTGTATTTGTACAATACTTGCAACTATATATACTGTAATACATACTGTATATATTGTATATAATTGGTGTGTATATTTATTTATATATAATATGCTGTGTATGTTGCATGCTATGTAAACATTTTATTTATTTATTTATTTGTTTGTTTTTTGTCAACTGTTCTGAGGAGACAAACAAGTAAGAATTTAATTGTACTATGTGCATATGACAATAAATGTAACCTTGGTAAGTCAATAGTTATTAACTTCTGTCTATAGTTTATGTATACAGTAATAAGTTTACCCTGTGACCCAGAATTGGATTTTGTGGGGTACAAAACATTACATGTAGCATGCTGGGTCACTGAATATTATTATGAAAATCTCAGTCTCTACTTGTCTTTTTTTTTTTTTTTTTTTGCAATACTTTATATGGTTTTCCATTGTACATTGGAAAATGTAGCAATTATGTTTAGATAATTTCACCAGTCATGTAACATTCAGTATATTTACATGTGTTTTAATAATTCAGATATTCACGGAAACCTGTTTTCTAAAGTGGCATGTAAATTCTTATTCCAGTTAGAGAAACCAGGTTATTGGTTTCTGGGAAACTTGGTTAACAGATGTAGCTTTCTCTGTGGGCATCCGTATAAATTGGCCACTGTGATACACTTAAGGATTCGGTAGTCTGTGCATGTCCATTGTGCTCTCTTAGCCCGTGCATGTGCTATCTTTACACTGAACAAACAGTGCTAAGCTCAGTAGCACAATCTCAAGCACAGTAACGTGTTGAAAAGAATCTGCATTTTGTAGTCAGATTACTTTTTAAAGTAATGAGTAACTTAACACAATACTTATTTGATTGAAGAAAAATGTCTATGCAGCACCTAGTGTACAAAGAGTAAGTGTACTACTAAACTGCTCCTTTGCAGGGCTTAATCACACAACAAAGCAGAAAAAGTGTATTATGTGTAATCCACTAACAGAAACCTATTTAAAAAAGTGTCGGTTTAATTTTTATCTATTTGCTATAGATATATTGAAACAGTGTAAATGGGTGGTATGTTTATACTTCAGATCTTCTGGGGATCATTTCAGTTGGGGATGTAAAAAGGGGATGGATGTTATTTCTTCACAGATCATGAAGGAGTAACCTTATTTATAAAACACAAGAAAATTATCACACGTGGCTGTGTTTCTACTCAGTTTCATGAAGGCTCATTAAAGGGCTTAGGATTTAATAAGAAATGCTGGTCAGTGAAATGTGCAGCTCTTCACACAAAAGAAGAAAAATTATTTCAAAAGTAATGTATTGTTTGTGCCACATTCCATTTCAAAATAAGTAATTACATAGTATAGTTACTTTTTTTGTAAGTAATGAGTAATGTAACTAGGTTGCTTTTAAAAGTAACATTTCCCTTACTGTTCAGGAGACACAGGCTCATGTTTTTTTTTTTTTCATTCACGGCAGCCCTTAAGGACATTAAACTGTTTTAGCATATCTCTAGTTGGAACATTCTTTGATTATATTACAGGTGTGATGTAATGCTTTATGCATTATAATTTTGATCTTATTATTTCTTATTTCAAGAAGGAAGAAAGTAAGCCCAGTGCTAATAGTTGAATGAGGCACTTCTTTCCACATCATAGTGGTTATTCTCTCTGTATTTTGGTTCCCCCACATGCATATTCAGTTAGCTGTCAATTGTTAGGTTGGCCAATGTCAATGTGAATATGGCTGTACGAGTCTGGACCCTGCATTGGACTGGCACCCTGTCCCAGGGTTGTTTCTGCATTGCCACTGAAGATGCTGTGATATGCTCTTACCCCCTACAATCATAAATTGGATTAAATAAGTCTGAAAATGTCATGTTATAATGTTTACATTTGGCGGTCAAAATTGTGAATTCAGTTTGCTGTCCCATAAAGTACATTTGTTATAAGTATTCACTAAAACTGACAATTCTGGAAAACAGAATAAGAACAGAACAATCTAGATGAGAACAGCCCATTCAGGCCCACAAAGATTGCCAGTCCTATCCACTTAATTCTTCTAAAAAAACATCACGTCTAATTTTGAAAGTTCCTAAAATCTTACTGTCTACCAACCTACTTGGTAGCTAGTTCCAAGTGTCTATGGTTTCTCTGTGTTCTTGTTTAAATATTTTGAAAACGTATTACACATTTTATTTAGACATACAAGATTTATTCATTGTTAAGTCATTTATTTTGCATTTTCTGTGCATTGTTGAGTAATTGGAGAAACATGGCAGGGGGCATTTTTGTAGTGTTTCATCAATTAATTTGCAGTTTCAAAAGGTGCTGATCTGATTGCTAGACACAGTATAAATGCTCCAGGGTGTTCTATATCTGCTTAGGATCTGCTCTCAGTGGCCTCTGCTTTGATATCCTAACATTAAAAGATATCTAGCAGGTATCATTGCTGAAAGTCACGATGTCCTGAATTGTTTCCTCTGGCTGAAATTCACATTTTTACAGAGAACTTGTCACTTCTCATGGTTTGTCATTCATACAGTATATTGGTGATACGGGTGTATGTTGAATTATAAACAAAAATGTTTTATCCCAAAACTTTCCCTAGTTTTACCACCATGAACAACTACCAAGACCACAACCATTAAAATGGTGCCCTGATCTGCTGGTCAGTCTTATGAATTGCCCATGCTTCATAAATAATCCCCCGATGTACCTAACTTTAAACTTGACAATGGGGATTTGTTTATTATCTATATTACTAAACGACAGTTAATTTATGTACGGCGGACGCGGCGGATGCACCGAAGTGCATGCGCACTGCGGCGCGGCGCCCCAGAGTCAAACGCAGCGGCTTCCCAGAGTCTGTTGGATGGCGCCCAAGCAACACAACCTGTAAACTAGACTTGCTCTACTCCACTGTGCCAGCAGAATGAACGAAGGCGCCCACACAAAGAAACCGCTTTAGTTCAAATAGGGTTATTGAATTAAATGGAAACTTTACCAAGCCTACGACCTGTGAACTAAACATGAGGTAAAGCGTGCACGCCAGGTTGTACAGCCGCCCAGACGCGACTGCCCACACCACCGCATATACGACGACACAGCCATAAAAAAACAAAAACGAGACTGCATGAAGAAAACTAATAACAAGCTCGTTGAAATGAACTGTCCCAGGACGCACCCACCCTTCATGATATTTCATCAAGCAGCGGCTTCCCACCTAGGCGCATACGTACTGCACCGTGGCGCACACCCCAGAGTCAAACGCAGCGGCTTCCCAGAGTCAGTAGGTGGCGCCCAAACAACACAACCTGTACACTACACTTGCTCTAATCCACTGTGCCAGTAATATAGATCACATAACGGTCACAGACTCAAACCCAGCGGCTTCCCAGACTCAATGGCTGGCACACGAACACCACAACCTGTACACTAAACTTGCTGTGCTCCACTCTGCCAGCAGTCGGTGTCAGCAAAGGCAACGGAATCACGTCTCCACAAAACGAAACCGCTTTAGTACAGATATGCTTATTTAATTAAATGACATTTCCCCAGACGCACCCACCCTCCATGATATGTCATCCAACCAAATATCGGATGGAACAGAAACTGATTGCCATTCTTGGATTTACGATTCTCTAGAGAATTGCAGGCTTACTTGTCATCCAAAATGGGAAGTCCGCTCTTTTGCAGAAGAAAACCATGGCCTTTCACTTTTAGATATTTGACCATCATTCTGACCACTTCATACTTCACAGCAGGTCACTCAATGTTCCTTTTCAGTTTAATAATAAATATGTTATAGTAAAACAATTTCCTTTGTAGAAGCATGACCTATTGCTCTAAAAATACAAACCAGCAATTCCCCTCAGACAGAACTATTGATTTTCCCTCCTTACACACATCCATACATGCGTTGTCAAACATGAACATGACACAAGTAAGTATGAACGAGGATGAATTGAAGTCCCATAAAGGTTTGCTTAGGAGTATAATGCAGTACTGTATTATATATTTAATTTTACAAAGGCTATCTAGAAAATTATTGTTATCCTGTGTTCATTTTCCCAGACGTGTCATGGATAACTCAATTACTAATCACCCATAGTTATTTAATGTTTTAAATGATATAATGTTACACGTCTCTTACATTGCTTTCTTTATTTTATTTTAAATGAATCAAACATGGAATTACATTCTTGAAGAATGTTTAAATATTGATTGTTTGTCCATTTTTTACAGATGAGGGGGCTTTAGTAAGAGCTGCTAGAAACCTGGGCTTTGTGTTCTCTGGAAGAACTCCGGACTCTGTGATAATTGAAGCTGTAAGTAGTTCATAATAATCGTTTTTTCTGCTTTGTGCTTTATTTTTTACTGTCCATTTTGAGACATTTTATGCCCTGGTTAAAGATGTCGTTGGTATCTGTTGTGAAGATCAGAATGGTGTGGAGGTGCACTGTAGGGTTTTTTTTTTTTTTGGTCAAGGAGCTGGTTAGGACCACTGCTCAAACAGGAAGCAAATCGGCCGTCTGTGGCTTGGTCTCGAAGTGAAGGAGTTATCCGGGATTTAGAAACATGCCCCAGATGGTTCAGTGAAAGTGGTCAAAGGAGAACTAGAGATCACTTATTTGTCCTCCCAGGAATGTGGGATCAGCAAGAAGCTACTACAGCCAAAAGTAGGTGCCCCTGGCCCTTTAAGTAGATGGCTGTATGCTTCACAAAGGGTCAGGGATGACCAGAGCAGTTGATGGGCCAATTAGCCATAACCCCAGAAGCCGTCAAGGGCTACACTTTAAAAAATGCCTCCTCCTATCAGACAGGTGAGCTTAGAAACATGAGTGAAATGAAGGTAAATAATTGACTGTCAAAGAAGTAGAGAAAGAAGAGAGAAGCCTTCCAGTATCATTGGTGTGAATGGAGAGAGAAAGAGAAAGGTAGGCCAGGGATGGAATATAGGCCTGAAGTGGTGAGGGGTTATTGTTTTCCCTGTATGTAACCTGTTCTCTGTACCCCCCTGGAACCCTTTTTTCTGTAAATAAAAACGTTTGGGACAAGACTGTAATGTTTATGGGTGATAAGTGAGGAGTTGGATCAAGCAAGACCCCCACTGGTCCCATAGGTTAGTCGTTTGTCTCTGTTCCAAACTTCAAGAATTAATCTAATTATAAATGTTGCATGTTATTATGGTATGACTGTCTAGTTTGATTACATCTTGCCTGAAGAAGGGGCCTGAGTTGCCTCGAAAGCTTGCATATTGTAATCTTTTTAGTTAGCCAATAAAAGGTGTCATTTTGCTTGGCTTTTCTCTACTGTCTAGTTTTGTAAGACAAGTTCATGAGAGACTTGCTGCCAGTCCACAAATGTTAAATTCTGCAAGTTACAAATTCAAAATACTGTTGCAAGGAGTGGTACTACGTCCCCAATTAGTATAATGTATTGTAATTTAAATAATGAAAGATTATTTTTGTAAATAAGAATGTGGTTTATATCAATATTATGTGTTGTTGTAAACTCTATTCTTTCATCCATTTTAATGGTACTGAGTGCAAAGAAATAATGAACTCTGGACAGGAAACAAGTCCATCACAGAACTCACTCACGCACTCATTCACTCACTCACAGCACTAGCTACTGCACCACCTTGCACCCTTCTTTCACTATTGTGTTAAGTGATTTTGTTTGTGTAATGTTTACTAAGTTAAGATTTATGGAATGCATAAACTTGTTTTGTTGAATTTTGCTATTTTTCTATTTAACTACTCATGTATCATTCATTAATTGTCAAACACGTTTTTGTGGTTCAGGGTCCAGGGGCTTTGCAGTGAAAATAATTTCAGAAAGCAAACAAAAGTGACTATTGCTCCTAACTGGTTATGTGACAATACTGTGTCAGTTATTCTAAAGGGTTTTTTGAAAACCTCAATTCCATCAAATCTTGGTCTTATTATTAGTATTATTATTTATTTTGCAGACACCTTTATCCAAGGTGATTTACAAAGCAAATTATAATACATATAAAAATGATTAGAAGTTGTAAAATATATGAACCAGTGTGGTGTGTCTTGTCAGCACATAAATATAAAAATGTTTTAGTAATGATCGATGCTAGCCTTTTCTTTAATATTTTCGTAAAGTCTTCAAGATTTCTAGTTTCCCTTTTAAAAAATATTGGAAAAGATTAGCTTGAGAACATTGGTAGTTTCACCAATCAGAATAGACCATTCAGTTCATGAAGCCTGCTTGGTTGGCTAATACCTCTCCCAGATACCTTTTATTTGTTAAGGCATCTGCTTTAACTAGATGACTTGCTAGATTTCTCCATATTTTGATAAATATTTGTTTTAAGCAGTGATTCGAGGCTTCAGTCTTCAATGTCCTTCCCTTAATTTCTATTGGTTTCCTTAAGTATATGATTTACTATTTAATTGAAGGGATGCTGCTGGGTCAATTCTATCAATTCCTTTGAGTCATAGAATAAAATAATTTTCTGTCATATCCATCCAACACATACTTGTGGAAACCGCCATTCATTTCTTTTTTCCATACCCTCTCAGTCATTGTATTTAGTGTATTCTAGCAGCATCAGAAGTAAGACAGGAAATAATCCTAGACAAACTGCTAGTTAATCACAAAGGCGCACTTACTCACAGCCACACTGTGTCTGTGTAGAGTTGTCAATTGTCCTAACACGCAATTTTTTGGCATGTGGAAGCTAAACTAGGCTTGACTTTAGAAAAACCAGTGTAGATATCGTAAGAATATGCCTACTCAAGTCAGACAATGACCAGGATAGAATTTGAATTAGAGCTAAGAGGTACCAGATCTAACCACTACCCCACTGTACCAAAAGTTCTAGAGAGAGACATAAATTTTGTAGGGTTAAAAATCATGAGGCAGAATCGCCCAATAAGCACAAGAACCTTCTCCCAACAAGGAGGATGAAAATAGCAAACAAATTACTGGGTGATGTGCTGCTTAGCATATGTGTGAACTGCCTTGTAAGCAGAGAATATATTTCTTCACATTTTCTGTTACTTATTAACACTTCAGCATCCTGTTTTCCCAGCTCAGAGGTGTTTTCACCTAACAAGATTCAGAACTTAAAGGTGCTATGGTAAATCTTTTGACCTAGTTACTGAAATTAACAGGGAAATTACCATTTTAACTAATTTATGATAGCTAATCAGATGATGAATAATCTTGTCAGTTCCCATATTGTGCTGGATTTATTCAATGTGAACAATAGATTTAAAACTTTACAGAAGCATTATCCTCTGGACAGTGACTACAGTATGCTGTGCTTTGTCTTAGTTGTTCAGCAGTGGCCCATCTGTATTTGTAACCTTTTGGCATACAAGACAGGCTTAAAAAAAGGAAACTACAAGTATCTATAGCCTTTATGGGTAGCTCAGACTTTCAGAATAATATACATTTGAACACACATCATTTTCACTAAATATAGTTTAACCTACTGTACTTGCCCTCTCTGCTTTCTGCCTAGTTGTTAAAACAGAGAAGCCGCAAGTGGCATAGAAGACATACAGCATCTGCTGCATATTTTTATTTAATTCCCAGGACTTTCTTAAGCAGTTCTAAACCAGTTTTATTGCTATTAACATTTGATAACTATCAGGGTTTTTTTATAGCTGAGCAAAATGTACTGCTATATGAGCAGTTGAAATTTGACTGAAAAAAATGTAGCTTTTCTACCAATGGAAGTACAGCAATTACTTCCTTTAAAACTCTTCAAATATTAGTATTTTCTTCAGCTCTCTTTTAGTCCATTAGGTCGATTCCCAGCTAACTGATTTAGGCTTTCTTAACTCCAAGTCCTCATAATATTATGCATGAAGGCATTTTGAATGCCTTTTTTATCTTATTTTATATTATTTCAAACCTAGGGGTCTCAATTATAGGCTGCTTTACTGACTGGGATTGTCTTTATTTTCACTCTCTTAGTTCAACAGTGGCCTTCACAGAGGGATTCAGTTAATCACCAACAGAGGGCTTCACAAGAGTGACCTCTCCTGCCCTTAATGGACTTCAGTTAAACAAGGGATGAACAATCTAACTTCCCAGCAGTCTACTATTTAGTAATATTTGCCATTTTATGAAGTGTAGACAAACAGAGACACTGGCTTTCAGGCTTTCACATTAAAAAAACAATGTTTATTTGAATCAAAACCAGAATCAGCAAATATAAAGCAGTACAAAGAATCATATAAGCTGGGGTTTTTTAGTTTTCATGCAGTCTTGTAAAAGTTAGCAAAACGCTGATGAAAATACCCAAATGACCAAGTTCCTTAGTTACAAATTACATATACTCAATTGAAAAATAAAAAGAAACAGATTTATTGTGCGGAGACAAAGCTCTTTGTAAAAGTGTCAATTGTTTCACCAAGCAGCAACTGATCTGAGTGCTTCTTGCAAGTGTCCATAGCAGCTGAAAAAGAACTGTCTTCTTTTACAAAAGGCAGCCACTCTCCCTATCCCTCCCATTATTCTCATCTCTGTTAGCAGCGTGTTATGAATTTTTGCAGTTTCTCAAAACACACAGAAAATGTTATTAAATCATTATCACAAAGTCAAGGATATTTCCCTCAACAAGACTTTCAGGCTAAGGCCTATCACTTGAGATCTTTCAGCAGGTTAAAGTATCTCCCATGCACTACCAATGGCTGTATTAGCTTTATGCCAGACATTGTGATATCTGTGATGTCCAAAGGGTTCTTTATTGGGTATTATTTTCCATAGAATGCTATTCCAGAAAGTTTGGGAATCATCCAGGTGTTTCTTTGCAAATGCTATGCAAGACATTACTCTTGAATAGCAGAGGTTTCCACATTGATTTGCTCCCATGAATCTCATTTATATTCTGTCTCTTTGTTATTGTGGAGTCATAAACACTGACCTTAGCTTAGGACAGCAAGGCCTGTGGTTCTTTAGATATTCTTCTGGGACCCTGTGTGACTTCTTGAATTTGTTTTCACTGTGCCCCTGGGGTAATTTTGGCAGACTGAGAGTAAATACCTCTTTACAGAATTGTATAATGACAAACACTGTGTCTGGCCCATACAAAATATATGGGCAAACTGAAATACAGAACAGTGAAAAAACTGTCAGCTTTTCTTTTCTCTGTATGTGGAATACCACATGTGTATGTATATATATATTTTTAAACAAATTATGATATACTTTAAGTGTGTTTTATTTCTGTATCTATGTATGCTTTATTTCTACAGCTTGACCAAGAGGAGCGATATGAACTATTAAATGTTTTGGAATTCACAAGGTAAGCTAGTACTGTATAGTGTTCAAAAAAGGATTTTTGTTGTTAATGTGTTTCTGTCTGTCTGATACATTTTGTTTAAATGAATAATTTAAATAAGAATGGAAGACAATGGCCAATAGTTGGAATGGCTCCCTCATTATTCCATGTTCCTATAGTTGATTTCCAGTCCACTCACAGTTTGTTTTATTTTGTTCTTGTGTTGTACAGTTTTTGGTCATATCCTAAAAATGTGCATATTGGCTTAATTGTGAACTCTAAAATAGTCCCAATATTAGTGACGGTGGATGTGTATAACATTGTTCCATGACATAGACTGGTATCCCAACAAGGGCTGGTTTCTGTTTTGCACCTTTTACATACTGGCTCTCTGTGATGCTGCAAAAACTTCACTTTAACTTGGAGGCAACTCATGGAGGCAACCAACTTAGCTGAACAGAACAGGCCACCCTATCCTCAGGAACTTCTTCCAACTTCTTGGGAATCCCCCAACACCTCTCGACTATTGTATAGAGATGTAATCCCTCGAGTGAGTCCTTGGTCTACCTCTGGCTCATCTTCCAATGAGCTCTGCCTTGTACACCATATAGATTACAAACTCTAATTACCACAGGGAGTGAGCATAGAAACCGTGTGACAGGAGACACGTTTTGGCCAACTGAACTCACAATATCATTCTTTTGGTCACTAATCCAGAACTTGTGACCATAGGTGTAATTTAATGTGTAAAGTGGAAAAGGTATCTTATAGGCCTTAGAATCCTTTTCACCACCAAGGCCAATTTAATGTGCACAGCACTACTCTTTTGCACTGATTTATTAGTCAATCTCATGATCACCTTAATACTTTCTCATGAAGAACACCACAAGATAATTATACCACTCTTCCTGGGTCTGCATCCTAATAAATTATATTAATGTTACAATTTTCCATAAAGAGTGATTTCATGTCATTCTGGTGAAGCCCTCAGAAAGCTGTGTTATTCATATATAGTGATTCAGTTACTCCATCTACCCAACCCACCAGGGTTTCCCCAACTCCAAAATCGCATTGTGTTTCATCGCTGATTCATCTGGCAACTGCAAACATATTTAAATGCTTTTGAGAATTATTTTATGATAAGAGTAGATGTAATTAGATGGAAAGTAAATATATAGCCTTATAAAAATGAAACATAAAATGAATTGTAGAAATAGAAGCATATATTAGTGTAGGAGGTTTACATTCCCAAGAGATTTGTTGTATTTAATATTCATAACTTTCAAATTTGCTTTATTATAGCAATAGAAAAAGGATGTCTGTGATTGTACGCACACCATCTGGAGGAATAAGACTCTACTGCAAGGGAGCTGTAAGTTATTTGTTTCTGACATATTCATTCATCTGCCAGTCCATTTTTGAAATCCACTTATCCAGTGCAGATTTACAGGAAAACTGGAGCCTATCCCAGCAAGCATTGGGTGCAAGGCAGGAACACAACAGTCAATTACTTATGAAAAAGTAAGAGAAAATAAATAAATAAATGGTTAAATAGAGAGTTTTGAAATAGAGTAAATATGATTCTAAGCAGGATGTTATTAATTCTGCTGCCATTTCAGAGCCATATTTTCATTTTGTAATATGAAAATTTTCAAACTGTAGTGGAATTGCTAATAAATTTGTAACCACACTTTTCATTCTGTTGAATTATATATATATATTTTTCAAAATTTCATAAGAAAGCAGTCTTTGGACTGCTGAGCTCTAATGTAGTCTGCTTAAATATTATTTTACTTGCCTAGAAAAATTGAAAAAAGATTCAATTCTGTGAACAAAGATACTAAAATCAAGGAAGATTTTTGTGAAAAAATACAAATGTTGAACAGTACATGTCAGTTTGATTCTTCTCA
Organism: Erpetoichthys calabaricus; assembly: GCF_900747795.2. NCBI lineage: Eukaryota > Metazoa > Chordata > Cladistia > Polypteriformes > Polypteridae > Erpetoichthys > Erpetoichthys calabaricus. Next base: position 110,684,222 of record NC_041398.2, read on the forward strand.
TACATTTGTTTTTAACTGGAACTTAGTTTTTGAATAACGGGGTTCTGTGTTACTCACATTTTACACATCACAAACCCTTGATATTTTGTCCTTTTGTATGGAGTATCTGTTCATCAGTATATACTGCTTTACCATAGGACAAAATGAGTTTGCTGGAATAGAATGGGCAATGACATTGTCATTTTCTGTTGTATATGGACATCTACAAATATGTGTTACATTAATTGATACAGAAAAGATAGTATTAGATATTTGTAGCAGACATAGGAAAATCTAAATGGTAGGTAGTCTTATAGAGGATAGAATTAGCCATCAGTTTCCCCTCAGTAGACAACACCCCCTCTGTTGTTTCAAACTTCTGTTCTGCTTCCAATTATATGCTGTGCAAAACAGGTTCAATTTACATAAGATACAGGGTGGAGTGATGACACTCTCCTTCAGTACTTGTATTATTATGCAAGCAAGGATCCTTGTAAATTGTGGCATCTTTGCAGTGATTGCAACAACACAATCAAAGTCCTCACTAGAGACAAAAAACCTTTTAAATTTCTTACGTGTGTTTTCCTTAGCGAGACCGCCTACTACATATACCAATGTGTAGTAAGTGAGGCCAACCCATGAAGAATGTTACCCAGAATACAATGTGGTTAGAACTGAATGGTGAGTCACTGAAAACAGGAACATTGGACAGGAAGAAGCCATGTCTTGTGCTGAGTTTGCTTGGAAGCAGTTTTGGCCGTGTAGATGAGCCAGTGAGTGAAGGGTGATTACCTGCTAAAAAGCTCAGTCTATTTGAGTATTGCGTTAGCAAGAATTTTGCTGGAGAAGAGGCTTGCCCATGTGCACAATTATTTAATAGAACATTTATTACATGTTAAAAAAAGTCAGTCGAAAAAATATATACCAATACTTTACACCTGCATCTACTGAAACCATTAAGAGTTTTTAATTATGGAATTTTGGACATAAGTGTCTTTGAAACCCTGTGAAAGAGCACAAATGGAGATCAGTGTGGCAATGTTTAAGGGATGTGAAGTGTTTCTACAGCAGGCTTTTGTACTGTTAGTGATATATTTGCCAGTGACACAGTGGCTCCTGTTAGAACTGAAAGTGCCTGGTGGAGAATATGACTCCACTGGCTGTGGATGAAAAGTTCATGAAAGTTAGGTGTTTGACAAAAGAAGATCAAGTGAAGGTTAGGAAAAATGGCTCCTGTTGAAGGAACAGTCTGCAAAATAGGGAAATTTTGTTTAATGACCTGTGGGAGAGAGAGAGTGTTAGGGTAAAATGGAAGGATCAGCAGGATGGCAGGGTTTTTTTTTTTGGGTTCCTCTTAGAGTGGATGTTACAATGTCTACTCCTTACTTGATTGAGAGCTCTGTCCGCAACATTATAAGGGTGTCCTCTATCAATAACGAAATTCTCATTCTCACCTTTTTTTAGCATGTCAGAGATGAAAGAAACTATAGAGAACACAACTGCGTGAGTCAGGTGGATTGTGATAGATAGAGGTTTTAAGTCCTGGAAAGCTCATAGAAAGACTAATTTCTGAAAGTGGTAGAATTGTGGTGGAAACATTGACCGTTAAAGTGAGAGATGGATGGAAACTGGTAAAATTATTAATGAATTCTGTAGCTGTTTCCTGGAACATTTATTATTTATTAAATTTGTCTGGCTTGTTATTGTTAATCTGTTGTTTATGTTTAAGCCTTTTAACATGATACAGTATTTTCCTTTATAGAACTGGCTTGTTTCAGCACCATGGAGAGTTATCCTACTTAATCCTTAGTTCAAAGGGCTCAGAGTGCAACACACCTAGAACAATTTGTGGCTGAAGTAGACAGAACAAAGCTTTTAGTCTTCTCAGTTATAAGTAAAGAAAAAGCACTTACTAGAATTAGCAGAGCATGTTTCCTGTTTAATCTTTTAGTTCTGTACTATGCACAGATGCCTGTAAAGTAACATTTTTCAAATTTATTTACATGTGTGTAAAAGTCAGATGAGTCTGTTAGCCCAAGAGTAACTACTGTACGTATCCAGTCTTTCAGACCTATGGATCACATTCGGACCCCGTGGTGCTAAGAATAAGTACAAGGATGTTTATTGTACAGAAAGCTTTATGTAAATTACATTTAAACCCTGTATCCAAGTCTGACCCCATGTACTGCGAGACAAAAATAATTCCATATCATCCTAAAATAATGTATTAAATTAGTGTTTTGAGTGAGTCTTCATTAATCTCACAATCTTCTTTTGTTTGCTAGGTATTTACAAAAACATTCTATAATATAAAAGCATATTTATAATCTTCTTGTTAGAAAATGGATTAAAGCAGTATTTACTATATTAATTGTTATAGTACACATTTCTTACATATATTTCCAAGTTGTTATTTTTCTAATTATTATTGTCTTTTTTTTGCAGGACACAGTAATATATGAACGGCTTGCAGACAGTTCCAGGTATAAGGAAATAACTTTAAAACATCTAGAGCAGTTTGCAACAGAAGGTAAAAGTATCATGTTTTATAAGAATTTCAAACTAACGTTCTTACATCTATACTAATATATTAAGTAACAGATTTGCTGTACCAAACTCATATTATCATCCTGTGCTGGATCTTCGTTGACATTGGTGTTTATGTGCGTAGCTGATTGAAGACATGAATACCCTGTGACAGCATAAAGAAATAAGAGTTGCCAAGGCTGTTGTTTAAAGAAGCACTTGGTAACATGAGTTAGGCAGCCATGCAACACAAATAACCCAGATGAATAAAGGCAGCGAGCTCAGAATATTCAAGGGGATTTATTTCTTTGGCAATCTCTAGTCTCTCTGCCTGTGCTATCACAGTTAAGGCATTTGGTGTTATTCTGTTCTCATGATTGCATGTTTTTTGTTTTGGTTTTTTTTATTTAGTTTTTTTGCCTAATAGGTGAAACTTGAGCCCTGATTTTATTACTGGATTATTTCTATATTTATTTAAATCTATCAAATTTATTTTTTCTGAAGTTATTCTCAGGGGAAGAGGGGGGCGGGGTCGGTGGGTATTATAGGGGGAGGATTAGAAAGGTGGGGTTCTGAGGTTGATGGTCTTAAAGTACCCCCACCTTCTTCATTTGCTATATATTGCCTTTAATTCCTATTTGTCTGATGATGACACCTCATAGGTATTAAAGCTCAGAAATAAAAGTAAAATATGCGATTCATTTTCTCCTTTTGTGGATTTCTAGGTATAAATATGCAAACTGAATCACCGAACTTTGCGCTTTATATATATATATATATATATATATATATATATATATATATATATATATATATATACAGTGCATCCGGAAAGTATTCACAGCGCATCACTTTTTCCACATTTTGTTATGTTACAGCCTTATTCCAAAATGGATTAAATTAATTTTTCTCCTCAGAATTCTACACACAACACCCCATAATGACAACGTGAAAAATGTTTACTTGAGGTTTTTGCAAATTTATTAAAAATATAAAAACTGAGAAATCCCATGTACATAAGTATTCATAGCCTTTGCTCAATACTTTGTCAATGCACCTTTGGCAGCAATTACTGCCTCAAGTCTTTTTGAATATGATGCCACAAGCTTGGCACACCTATCCTTGGCCAGTTTCGCCCATTCCTCTTTGCAGCACCTCTCAAGCTCCATCAGGTTGGATGGGAAGCGTCGGTGCACACCCATTTTAAGATCTCTCCGGAGATGTTCAATCGGATTCAAGTCTGGGCTCTGGCTGGGGCCACTCAAGGACATTCACAGAGTTGTCCTGAAGCCACTCCTTTGATATCTTGGCTGTGTGCTTAGGGTCGTTGTCCTGCTGAAAGATGAACCGTCGCCCCCAGTCTGAGGTCAAGGAGCGCTCTGGAGCAGGTTTTCATCCAGGATGTCTCTGTACATTGCTGCAGTCATCTTTCCCTTTATCCTGACTAGTCTCCCAGTCCCTGCCGGTGAAAAAACATCCCCACAGCATGATGCTGCCACCACTATGCTTCACTGTAGGGATGGTATTGGCCTGGTGATGAGCGGTGCCTGGTTTCCTCCAAACGTGACGCCTGGCATTCACACCAAAGAGTTCAATCTTTGTCTCATCAGATCAGAGAATTTTCTTTCTCATGGTCTGAGAGTCTTTCAGGTGCCTTTTGGCAAACTCCAGGCTGGCTGCCATGTGCCTTTTACTAAGGAGTGGCTTCCGTCTGGTCACTCTACCATACAGGCCTGATTGGTGGATTGCTGCAGAGATGGTTGTCCTTCTGGAAGGTTCTCCTCTCTCCACAGAGGGACCTCTGGAGCTCTGACAGAGTGACCATCGGGTTCTTGGTCACCTCCCTGACTAAGGCCCATCTCCCCCGATCGCTCAGTTTAGATGGCCGGCCAGCTCTAGGAAGAGTCCTAGTAGTTTCGAACTTCTTCCACTTACGGATGATGGAGGCCACTGTGCTCATTGGGACCTTCAAAGCAGCAGAATTTTTTCTGTAACCTTCCCCAGATATGTGCCTCGAGACAATCCGGCTTCGGAGGTCTACAGACAATTCCTTTGACTTCATGCTTGGTTTGTGCTCTGACATGAACTGTCAACTGTGGGACCTTATATAGACAGGTGTGTGCCTTTCCAAATCATGTCCAGTCAACTGAATTTACCACTGGTGGACTCCAGTTAAGCTGCAGAAACATCTCAAGGATGATCAGGGGAAACAGGATGCACCTGAGCTCAATTTCGATCTTCACGGCAAAGGCTGTGAATAATTATGTACATATGCCTTTCTCAATTTTTTTATTTTTAATAATTTGCAAAACCTCAAGTAAACTTTTTTCAACGTTGTCATTATGGGGGTGTTGTGTGTAGAATTCTGAGGAAAAAAATGAATTTAATCATTTTGGAATAATGCTGTAACATAACATAATGTGGAAAAAGTGTATGCGCTGTGAATACTTTCCGGATGCACTGTATATATATATATATATATATATATATATATATAGTATATATATATATATTTATATATTATACACGCACACATGGTGGGCATTTTGGTTCGCTAAACTCTAGATACAGCTACAGTCTACGGCAGGTCTGCACAACATTTTTTATTTATTGAAGTACCTTCATACAGGCTTCTTCCATCATATAGCATAATTATATTTCTTTCCTTTCTTCCTCTGCTCCTTCTCAGATGAGTTTGGTTGTCTCCTCTCCTAATTACGACTTGTTTGGGTGAGGTGGACCGAATTCTTTTCATATCAGGTCTGAATGTACTTGGAATTGTCATAATATTGCCTCCAGGAAGCACTTCCTTGTCATACAGAACCTCATTAGAACAGCAGGGCCTCCTCCCTGCTGCATCTCTGTTGGTACTCAAGGACTTCAAAAAGGACTACAACTCCCATGAAGCCCAGCAGTGCACAAACAAAGTCAATACGGGGATGCTGCACCCAGCGTATTAGAGGAACAGATATCCCTGGGAGGCAGTCTCCCTCTGTCTTTACATTGTGTAGGCCTCCAGACCTGGAAAGTCAATGTCTGCCTCCCGAGGGACCTATCCCTCAACCATCCACCTCTACCTTTCATTACAATACACATACTGCATGTATGTGTGAGTATATATATAATGTTGTGACATGTAGAGGGCATAGCAGAGTCCCCAAATCCCAGACATAACTATACAACAAGAGTCTCTGGTTCAAACAACCACAATGCCAGGATGAATGTGGATTAAAAGAATTGTATTTTTAAATACAATAAAATGTTACTTTAAGGAAGACCACTTTTACTATAAAAGTTGAATTTCAAGCTAATTTGCATAAAACACAACAGTCAGGTTTTTAAATCTTGGTTTATTTTACCTTAAATAGTAAATCAAAAAAGAAAGAAAACGTATTTACAAGCTGCTATTTTTATTTTATTATTATCTTTTTGGTTGATTAAAATATCTCTTACTAATATTAAGCTACTGAAACAGCATCAAAATATTCCACAGTGACATGAATATTTTATATTGCTTTGTAATTTTAATTTACTCTGATTTCTTCAGGACTGAGAACATTATGCTTTGCTGTAGTAGACATATCTGAGACCGCCTACCAGGAATGGTTAGAAATCTATCTTCGTGCATCAACAGCAATGCAGAACCGAACACTGAACTGGAGGAAAGTTATGACCTAATTGAAAAGGTGGGTTTTCTCCTCTTTTGTAAAACATTTAACTTTGCAGTTCATATTTTATTTTTTAACTCAAACAGATATGTACAACAGTGGCTAATTTGCTTTATGATATGAAAAGGTAAATGGATATGTAGGTTCATTGTTTCTTATGTTGGAAATATTAAATATCTTTGAGCCAGCAGGCATTTGTCTATTTTAATACTTAAGGATTTACTCCTGTACCCTCTTAATACACTGTGGATGTGTCCATTTTAACAAAAGTCCTCACAATGATCTGATTTGTAATTTATGTTACTTAGTTTATTATCCAGTGGAGAATCGGTAGCTGCCTTGTTCATAGTGTTAGAGATAGATGGTTGCTCCCACCAATCTTGAATAGCATTAATTGAATCCAGAAAAAGGAAGAATGGACAGCCAGACAGTTCATTATGTTATCTGGTACTGTGTCTATGTTTTTGTGTGGTATTGTGTCTTTTTTTTGGGTAAATACTTTCACAGTATTTTCGTATTAGTTAAATTAGTAAAAACTTCACTATTTGACAGAAAATGTACACAGTGCACCATGTCCTGTAGTAAAGTGTGCACTGCAGAGTAAAAAAACTTTTTTCAGAATAGCTTTTTAATTTAAGGTTATAATGTGTTATAGAATATGTGGTATGGTGGCAAAGTGGTTAGCTCTGCCAGCTAATGGATCCAATGGTCAGTTGGTTATCCATGTGGAGTTTGCATGTTCTCAATATGTCTGGAATGGATTTTCTTTAGGTTTTACTATTTTCCTCCTGTGTTCTCAAAGAGATGTTGGTTTGGTTGATTGGGGATTTTAAATTGGCCACTAGGTGAATGTGGGTACTTTCATGAGTAGGCCCCACAATGGACTAAGGGGTGCTTTGTTTTTTGTTTTGTTTTGCTTCCTCCTTTGCAACTAGTACTTTAGTTTAGGCTCTTTTGGTATAGTTAGACTTGAGGTTATTATGTAATCTTATATTATAATATCATTCATGCCAGTTAATATTATATTCAGATTTTTTTTACCCCTTCTTCAATATATTATCAGACATCTAGTTGCAGTAAGGCTGTTATTTATACAGTGTTGTAAAATAAGGCTTCATTACATATTAATCTTTTCACTAACAGTTTTTATATAGATGAAATTGTGTAATAACTTAAATCTGTTTGGCCGGACCATGTTACAGCTTTGTTGTCTAATTGGTTTTCTTAATTAACAACATAAAGGCTTATCTTGTTCTATCTTTACTAAAAAAAAGTGTACAGATTACAGATATTATATACAGATATTCATCTTCAAGTCCTATGTCTGATTTCTTTTTGGGTACTGGTTTTCAAAAATATCATTTTTCAACTCTAGAAAGAAGCACTTGTCTAATTGTATTTTCATCAAATTAATGATACTATTGCCTTTTTGCCAGTTGTCTGCCCAGTCACATTTAAAGCTGATGTTACATTACATAACTTCTAGTCGAAGAGGATGTCAGTCTTGTCGACTGCAGTTGCTGACCTGGGGCCTCATGTATAAATGGTGCGTACACACAAAAACGTTGCGTACTCCCTTTTCCACGCTCAAATCGCGATGTATAAAACCTAAACTTGGCGTAAAGCCACGCACATTTTCACGCTAGCTAAATCCTTGGCGTACGCAAGTTCTCCGCTCATTTTTGCAAATTGGTGGTACCCAGCGCCAAGCAGTACTTTTGTTCCAGTGTGGTTTCCCTTTCTTTTTAGATCCACATCCCTGACGCGGCTTTATCATATACACTGAAATTAACCACATATTGTTTATTAGTTTAAGGCATCTGATTGTAATTAACCTGTAACAATATAATGGTCCACGGAATGGCCAAACTATTCCAAATACCATATCTGCTTTAACGTTGTTACTCTCAAGTATTTATCTCACTGTATCTGAGTGTGGAATCACAGCTCTCAAGCAGATAATCGGAAAGAGAATTATCAGTATACAGCATCTAGCACATGCTGCCTCAGTCATGCTGTCTATTGAACTGCTCTCAAACAGCAAATGCTTCAGAGCTTTTCCTGTATGGACATCACGGTTCAGAAACAGCTTCATCCCAAGAACTATAAACACAGTCAATCAGTCCATCAAGTGGTCCTTGTAGAACTGTTTGTACTTATTAGTTTACTTTATAAAGCTCGTATTTACATATGAAGACTATATCATTTTTAAGATGAAATGCAGCAAAATGTTTATTACATTATACATTATACATTATTTACATTTATTACATTATACATTACTACAGCAGATGTAGTAAGGGTGACAGCAAGAAGGGTGCTTGGCGTGACATCTGGAAAGAGTAAGGAGGAAAAGGAAACCTGGTGGTGGAATGAGGAAAAACAGGAGAGTATACAGAGGAAGAGGATAGCAAAGAAAAAGTGGGATAGTTAGAGAGATGCAGAAAGTAGACAAGAGTACAAGGAGATAAGGCGCAAGGTGAAGAGAGAGATGATGAGAGGCTGATGAATGAAGAGAACAAGAGAGAGAAAAGGTTGGATGATGTGGAGATAGTGAATCAGGAAGTGCAATGGATTAGCAAGGAGGAAGTAAGGACAGCTATGAAGCGGATGGTCCAGATGACATACCTATGGAAGCATGGAGGTGTTTATGAGAGATGGCAGTGGAGTTTTTAACCAGATTGTTTAATGGAATCTTGGAAAGTGAGAGGATGCCTGAGGAGTGGAGAAGAAGTGTACTGGTGCCGATATTTCAGAATAAGGGGGATGTGCAGGACTGCAGTAACTACAGGGGAATAAAATTGATGAGCCATAGCATGAAGTTATGGGAAAAAATAGTGAAAGCTAGGTTAAGAAGTGAGGTGATGATTAGTGAGCAGCAGTATGGTTTCATGCCAAGAAAGAGCACCACAGATGCAATGTTTGCTCAGAGGATGTTGATGGAGAGGTTTAGAGAAGGCCAGAAGGAGTTGCATTGTGTCTTTGTGGACCTGGAGAAAGCATATGACAGGGTGCCTCGAGAGGAGCTGTGGTATTGAATGAGGAAGTCAGGAGTGGCAGAGAAGTACGTAAGAGTTGTACAGGATATGTACAAGGAAAGTGTGACAGTGGTGAGGTCTGAGATAGGAGTGACGGATGCATTCAAGTTGGAGGTCGGATTACATCAGGGATCGGCTCTGAGCCCTTTCTTATTTTCAGTGGTGATGGACAGGTTGACAGACGAGATTAGACAGGAGTCCCCATGGACTATGATGTTTGCTGATGACATTGTGATCTGTAGTGATAGTAGGAAGCAGGTTGAGGAGACCCTGGAGAAGTGGAGATATGCTCTAGAGAAGAGAGGAATGAAGGTCAGTAGGAACAAGACAGAATACATGTGTGTAAATCAGAGGGAGGTCAGTGGAATGGTGAGGATGCAGGGAGTAGAGTTGGCGAAGGTGGATGAGTTTAAATACTTGGGATCAACAGTACAGAGTAATGGGGATTGTGGAAAAGAGGTGAAAAAAAGAGTTCAGGCAGGGTGGAATGGGTGGAGAAGAGTGTCAGGAGTGATTTGTGACAGACGGGTATCAGCAAGAGTGAAAGGGAAGGTCTACAGGACAGTTGTGAGATCAGCTATGTTATATGGGTTGGAGATTTGCACTGGGTGCGACGAATGATGGATAGGATTAGAAATGAGTACATTAGAGGGTCAGCTCAAGTTGGACGGTTGGGAGACAAAGTCAGAGAGGCGAGATTGCATTGGTTTGGACATGTGCAGAGGAGAGATGCTGGGTATATTGGGAGAACAATGCTAAGGATAGAGCTGCCAAGGAAGAGGAAAAGAGGAAGGCCTAATGAAGGTTTATGGATGTGGTGAGAGAGGACATGCAGGTGATGGGTGTAACAGAGCAAGATGCAGAGGACAGAAAGATATGGAAGAAGATGATCCGCTGTGGCAACCCCTAACGGGAGCAGCCGAAAGAAGAAGAAGATAAAATGTTAACATCATTTCAATAATCTGTATTGTTGATAATTAAATATGTGAGGACACGGTGGCGCAGCGCTAGCAACAATCTGGTGCCTCGTTCAGGGATTGTTTCTGCCTCGCACTGTATTCTTGCTGGGGCTGGCGTGACACTGGAAGGATAGATGGTTAGAATAATTAAACACGTACAACGAAGATATTTCAATGTTCCTTAAAAGTTTTGAAGAATCGGCGTTCTAAGCTTACAGATGGCTTAACATCTATTACAGAGCTGATTGTGTGGCAATTGGTTACTTGGAGAAAGAAAAGGAAGGACAGGAATTGGGGGTTAGTATATTTGAAAGAGACAGTACTGCTGCAATAAATTATTTCATTGAGGGTTGTGTATGGCGCAGCAAGCATCTTGCATGAGGCAGTTTCTGGACAGGGTGCCAGCTTGTTACTATCACTGCGCCACCGTGTACCCATGTTTAATAACATGCTTTAGCTCCTGTCATCATGAAAATGATATCAAGTGTACATCTCAGTATTTTAATTATTCAGAGAGCTGTAATATCCCGAATGTAATGGATTCTGTGTCCAGTCTGAGGAAGAGAAAGCCCGTTTAAGAAGCACGTAGTGATTCACACACACAGAGTATATACAGTGCATCTAGAAAGTATTCACAGCACATCACTTTTTCCACCTTTTGTTATGTTACAGCCTTATTCCAAAATGGATTAAATTCATTTTTTTCCCTCAGAATTCTGCACACAACACCCCATAATGACAACGTGAAAAAAGTTTACTTGAGGTTTTTGAAAATTTATTAAAAATAAAAAAACTGAGAAATCACATGAACATAAGTATTCACAGCCTTTGCTCAATACTTTGTCGATGCACCTTTGGCAGCAATTACAGCCTCAAGTCTTGTTGAATATAATGCCACAAGCTTGGCACACCTATCCTTGGCCAGTTTCGCCCATTCCTCTTTGCAGCTCTCAAGCTCCATCGGGTTGGATGGGAAGCGTCGGTGCACAGCCATTTTAAGATCTCTCCAGAGAAGGACATTCACAGAGTTGTCCTGAAGCCACTCATTTGATATCTTGGCTGTGTGCTTAGGGTCGTTGTCCTGCTGAAAGATGAACCGTCACCCCAGTCTGAGGTCAAGAGCGCTCTGGAGCAGGTTTTCATCTAGGATGTCTCTGTACATTGCTGCAGTCATCTTTCCCTTTATCCTGACTAGTTTCCCAGTTCCTGCCGCTGAAAAACATCCCCACAGCATGATGCTTCCACCACCATGCTTCACTGTAGGGATGGTGCCAGGTTTCCTCCAAACGTGACGCCTGGCATTCACACCAAAGAGTTCAATCTTTGTCTCATCAGACCAGAGAATTTTCTTTCTCATGGTCTGAGAGTCCTTCAGGTGCCTTTTGGCAAACTCCAGGCGGGCTGCCATGTGCCTTTTACTAAGGAGTGGCTTCCGTCTGGCCACTCTACCATACAGGCCTGATTGGTGGATTGCTGCAGAGATGGTTGTCCTTCTGGAAGGTTCTCCTCTCTCCACAGAGGACCTCTGGAGCTCTGACAGAGTGACCATCGGGTTCTTGGTCACCTCCCTGACTAAGGCCCTTCTCCCCCGATCGCTCAGTTTAGATGGCCGGCCAGCTCTAGGAAGAGTCCTGGTGGTTTCGAACTTTCTCCACTTACAGATGATGGAGGCCACTGTGCTCATTGGGACCTTCAAAGCAGCAGAAATTTTTCTGTAACCTTCCCCAGATATGTGCCTCGAGACAATCCTGTCTCGGAGGTCTACAGACAATTCCTTTGACTTCATGCTTGGTTTGTGCTCTGACATGAACTGTCAACTGTGGGACCTTATATAGACAGGTGTGTGCCTTTCCAAATCATGTCCAGTCAACTGAATTTACCACAGGTGGACTCCAATTAAGCTGCAGAAACTTTTCAAGGATGATCAGGGGAAACAGGATGCACCTGAGCTCAATTTCGAGCTTCACAGCAAAGGCTGTGAATACTTATGTACATGTGCTTTCTCAATTTTTTTATTTTTAATAAACTTGCAAAAACCTCAAGTAAACTTTTTTTCACGTTGTCATTATGGGGTGTTGTGTGTAGAATTCTGAGGAAAAAAATGAATTTAATCCATTTTGGAATAAGGCTGTAACATAACAAAATGTGGAAAAAGTGATGCGCTGTGAATACTTTCCGGATGCACTGTAGAAGAACACATACAAAACAAAGCATTTAATGTGCTACCATAGTTACGATGGTATTTGAGAAACTATTAAATTAAACTATTTAAAAATGAAGCTTATGATGTTCAACTTTAATGACAAAATAAACAACGTGATTAAAGTGTAAGTTTCGAGATTAAAGTTGACATTTCGAGCTTTTTTCTCACTATGTCCCTATTTTTTTTTCTTTTCTCTGTACCCTAATAAACTTTCATATGACACTCAGACAGTGAGCTATGACTCGCCTTTTCACGGCAACTTTGATATCTGACAACTTCTTTTTTATTTTGGGCACTGTGCAACTTTGTGAACTTGAGCTTTTGAGTTTCTCTGACATTCTATGACACTCGATCAACTTCCTTTTATTATACCACTGTTTAAACCAACAAATAGTATGTTTTCCTTGCCTCCACTTGGTATTCGCTGAAATTCTTCAATTTTCCCCCATGCTTTTGCCATTGTCTTTTTACAGAACACTGAGGTTAAGGGCTGTTTATATTGGTTTGCATATTCAAAGAGGCGTAATTCTGGGAGGAGACGGGGCGGGACAGCAGGCGCGTGCACGTGTGCTACTTTTCACGCTGACCAGGATTTATGGAGCGGAAGAACGTGGAAGTTGCCGAACGCACAGATTTATGCTTCTGGATTTTTTTGTGCATACACACATTTCCGCTTTTGTCCTTACACCATGTTTTAGTGTGAATTCTACACATGCCATTATACATGAGGCCCCTGGTCAGCATGTCATATTATATGACTAGACATTGTTGGCCATGTCAAATTACACGACTGTGTTACAACTTTTCAGCATGGTTTTACACTTCCTGAGAATGTTACATTTTGACCCTTTTTCTGACAGTCAATAATAATGTGCTGCCTGAAGGAGCTGGTGCTGTTTGAAGGGTTTATAGGCATGGTGAGTTCAGCTACAGTCTGCCCTTTCATCTTTTTGCCTCTCTTCTGTTTGCAATGTCCAGAACACCTGCATTCTTTAATCCTCATCGCTGTACTTCTGGCTAGGTGCTCATTGGATGCTAGCTGTCACGCACACAAAGTCTGCCAGTGCAACTTCAGACAAAATCAAACCTGCCCGATTTTATTTGGACGAGTCACAGACTAGTTGGAGTGATTTTTAATCTTAATAAATGTTAGTAATTGCACTTTTTTACGCTTCAGGAAAGGTAATCCTTTCTGTTTCATGTCTAATGGTCTGAGAAGACTGATGGAATTTTTCTTTTTTTTTATAGTTCTATCCACAATGAGAAATGCAAGTAATGGATTGAAACTGGAAAAATTACAAAACCTTTAATGGTACTTGAGGCCAAAGCTCAAACTAACACACTATTTCCAATTTAAACTTACATTTTAGGCTTAAATAAGCTAAAAATCATAACCAGTACTATACATTTTTAGTTTGTTAAAAAATGAAGTGACATAGTTTTTTAGGACAGAGTCATTTGCTGAGTTTATTTTTTTTAAAGAAAAGGAAGATGCTCAAGGTCTTTGTGGAAGTTTGCAATTTATTATAAACTTCAGCATATGAAAAATATCTGCAAAACAGATCAGGTTTGACACATAGTTTCAAAATATCATATTTTAACTACACTAACAGAGTTATCCTCATTTTAATTTTATTGTATTAATTCTGTAAATTTCATTATGGTGAAAAAATTCATCAAGGATACAGCAAGTACTACATCCCATATATTTGTTCCACATCAGTCTTATCCCTGAAAGGCATCTCTTTTAATTTTTCTGCCACAGCAGAAAGCTAATCTGTAGTAGTGAATATGAACCAAGAATTCACATTACGGTTTCTTGGAGAGTTAGGAGAAAAATTGTAAAGTTAAACAATGCTAAGAGACCTTTCTTTTTGCTATACCGACAAATGAGATGAAAGTGCCCTGTACTTTTTAGTCATTCCTAAATTTTGGACACTGTATTAAATTTGTGAAAGATCTCATATTTAGCTGTAAAACTATAATTTGTGCCATTATACATACTTGGATAAATAATATTTGTAGACAGTAAAAACAATAGTAAGCTCTCCAGTTTATATGAGAAAATGTTGCTTTCATTCATACAGGCTGTATTTGGCTAGATATTTATAAATTATGCCAACTGTGTAATTTATTTAATGACTCAGAGCTGTACAGAGTAGCAGCAGTAGAAGCCATCTGCTTTAATTACATAAGAAAGCTTGCAAAGGCCAGTGGGGCAAAATGCTGCAGAAAACAGATGCTTGTGATGGTGCAGCTGTATCATATCATCTGATTTTTAGGTTTATTTTTGGGCAGCATATCCTACTTTTTTCTGCCTTATTAAGAAAGAAATGTACAAAAGAAACAGCTCTAAAAATTATGCTAATACTATGTTCGCATAAACTTTTTCCGGGTAAACAGAATTTTAATCTGTAGTGAACGTGTTATTAGCTTCCTCGCAGTCACTTAATAATTAACGATTTGCCACCTATATTCTTTATTTATTTACTTACTTATTTACTTATTTATTTATTCACTCATTTTACCCCTATTATTTGCATACTGGTGCAGTGCTGCTTCCTTCATATCTACCATCCTGGGTCTAGTTTCTATTTCTGGCCACTGTTCAGTATTATCCTTTTTTTATCCTTTTTTTTCAGCAATGCCAATTTTTTTGTCACACCCATTAGATTTTGATTGCTGACTTTAAATTGATCAAGTCTGAGTGTGAATGGGTGTGTCTGTACCCAATGATGGGTTGGTGCCATGTTTAGGGTTGATTCCTGCCTTCTGCCCAGTTCTGAAAGCACAGAGTGGTGCTCAGTGCTAGTCCTCCAGGACTACAATGGCTACACATTTTAATTCCAGGCAGTTTTTCTTTTACACTTGTGCATTCTGTCATTTAATAATTTATATCCTTATCATTTTAACCTAAATATTCTTTTTAGTTTTTGGATTTGTTTTCTGTAACAAATTAACAAGCATAACTAAATTTTGATTTTTTTCTTTATTTTGAATTGCCTCTGTTTGCCTCTGTATTTTGAATTGCCTCTGCCTCTGTAAATATGTTTACATCATATTTTGCATCAAACAACTAGTAATAAAATAGCATAGTAATAGTATAGCATAGTTGCTCCTGTTTAGTATCCATTAACATTTACACCCGTGTCTGCATACTCTTTGTTAATGTTAACTGTTTTATTTACAATTAAGGGGGGACAATTTCTTTAAAAAAAGTGTTTGTAGAGGTGCAAATGGAAATGCCTCTGTATATTAGAGAATAAATTATGTATGTGCATAAGTATATTGCATTGTCTTTCTGATTCCAGAGTTAAAGCTAGATTAATAAAAATATTATATAGAAGTGGTAATCAGTAGTCATATTTACATTCTGACAATTAGCATACAGTAGACAAAGCTGTGAACAAACAAAAACTCTTGCGAAGAAGCAACTTCAGTGTCATTTCCATTTTTTTCCCCTTTTCCCAAAAGGTCTTTAACAAGCAAGGTAAAATGTAGTCATGTATGGTATACTCCTCTGAAGGGGATTATCTCAATTGAAGCACAGTAACACACTGGTCAGTGCTGCTGCTCAAGGTTACAGAAACCTGAATACTGCCTATGTGAAGAGTGCACGCTCTCCCTGCTTTCCCTTTTCCAAAATTGGCAGAATCACAGCTAACTAAAAATTGTCACATTGTGAGAGAATGTCTGTGTGTATGGGTATCTTGTGAAGGACTGGCAACCCACCCAAGTTTGGTTTTCACCTTGTGGCTATTGTTGATAAGTACGCTCCAGCCAGCACAAACTTCAATTGGATAAATCATTTAGGAAATGAATACACGAGAAGATGGGAATTTTCAGATTAACCCAAAAAAATGTATAAATGTTGATGAAGGATGATGATAAATTAAAGTGGAGTGAAAACCTGGAGCCCATGTGCTTCTAGGACTAGATCTGATTGACAAAAACTGAAATAAATTTTCTTTCTCCTCCATAAGGTGGCAGCAATGGTCTATAAGTAAGTTCACACATTAGCCATTGTGGCCCGTAGTTTGAACTGCTGTTTATTTAATGGCAGTAATTACAATTGTTAGGTTGCCTAGACTTGGCCTGTATTGTTTGAAATGTCCCTACAATATTCCATTAAAGTCTGTTTCAATGTATTTGTAAAAAGTATTTTTCTGTTCTATTTTTTTTTTGTAATTTTCCATTTTCTCCTAGTGTTAACCTGCTCAGTAACTGATACATCAAAATCTACGTTTCTGCCATCTATTCTTGTCTGTATTACCTTTCACCACATTTATTGCCATCCTTTTTTCTTTCAGAATTTACAGCTACTAGGTGCTACTGCCATTGAAGATAAGCTCCAGGATAAAGTACCAGAGACGATAGAAACACTCATGAAGGCTGACATTAAAATCTGGATTCTTACAGGCGACAAGCAAGAGACTGCAATAAACATAGGTATTCTAGCAACACCAATGCATCAAATCAAAGTATTTCAACAGTGATAATTGTTAGCACGTTTTATAATTAATAGATGTAATCATAAAACTTGTGCATACCATGCGACATCATATGAAAATTACTAACATCATGTGGCACATGTAAGTAGGAGTATTACAATTAGCATATACAGTATAAATACTGTACAGTAGACCCAGTGTGTTCAGAAAGTATTTTTGGAAAAATAATAAAAAGATTAATAATGCAATATGACCATCAAAAATAAAGATTAAAAATACAAAGGTATAGTTTCATGGAGAAAAAGGTAAAGTGAACCTTTTCCAGTTGGCATGCAATATTCAAAATTAAATAGACTCCCTGTGGAACCTGAAGAAATCTGTAAGAACGAAGTGGGAAAAGTTCAGACATACTGTAACAACCAAAAAATTGAAAAATTAGTTATTAAGGGAATGAAAATCTGGGACAGAGTGGTCACACATGTACTTAAAGATATATGACAGAATTTTCTTTAAAAGCTAACATGTTTTTAGTATGTACTGTACTTTTCATCAGGACAGAGAACACAGAGAAGTTAACAAATAACATTTTTAAAGTAGAATAATTGTGTAATTTCATATTAAGAAAAATGCATACTTATTACAAGAGTCCTCACAATTGTAAAACATTTAGAAACATTAGAAAATTTTTGACGAGAACAGGCCTTTCATCCCAACAGAGCTCTCCAGTGCTATCAACTTAATTCCTCCAAAATAACACCAAGTCATGAGGTCCCTAAAGTCCTACTGTCTTTCACACTAGTTGGTAACTTATTCCATGAATCTGTGGTTCTCTGTGCAAAGAAAAACTTCCTGAAAGTAAAGGTACAGCATCATCTTTGTGACAGTTCCAGTGGCAACTAAAAGGAAACAGTGTATTGTTAATTAAAAACTGTAGTTACAAATACTGTAAGAGAATATCTAGAAAGCAAGTCCACTAAACGTGGACAATTTATATCCTCATCATTGCGTTATGCAGTATGCACAAACTATAAACATAGTGATAAGTAATTTGTAGTCTTGTGTGGGGAAACTAAATGTCACAAAGAACATAAAAGTAAACTGTATATGCAGTATATTACAGAACAAGTAAAACAGGACATTTACAGTAACTGACTAAGCTAGAGAGAGAATGTATATGAATGAAATTGATAATAACCTAAAGGGCATATAGAGGGTTGTTGGAGATCTCATCATATTTAAAAAAAGCAAGTAATATCATTCTCTCACTACTCTGAATTTGATTAAGTAGGTTTGATAATGTTAAGTTATATTTTAACCAATGTCACTGACCCTGTATTCTGCATGTTAACTGATTTTAATCAAATATTGTAGTTGTGTACTACGATATAGTACCATGTCTAACCACGTGGACATTATTTCCTGCATAAAACATGAGGTGAGAGCAAAAGGTAGACAAATGACACTCTTAAAGTGATAAAAAAACATTTTATTTCCAAACCACAAGTCTGCTGCTCTATGTTTAAAAGGCATTTAAGTATGAAATGGCCATATATTGAATCAAGCAGGCCAAGTTAATTTTGAGTGGATAACATGTTCATCATATCATATTGTATCATATCATATATGTTGTATGTTATTATAAGATACATACTGTATCATTGAAATGTTTGAGAACATTATAAGTATTCAAATACGATCTAAGATTAGATTTTGAAAGTGATAAACCTTAGTAATCTGAAGACTGATAGATGCATGACCTAGTGAGCGTCTGATCATAAATGGTCTGCAGAGCATGTTTGTTTTACACATTATGCCCACCATTGTGAACTGTAAGCTTTACACCTTCATTCAATTCAATGTTCTGAGCCTGCATACTTAAAATGACTATAAGAAGGCCAGCACTAATGAGTGAGCACTATGTCAGTCCATCATGGGTTAAACTTGCATCATTGCCCGCACTCATGCAGTATCTTACAAAAAGACAGTTTACATGAGCCAATGAAACTTGGATTCTTGAATGCTGCTGTCACAAACTTCACACAGAACTCTACACTATGAGCCTGAAACCAAATTCAACATTCAAATAGTATGAGGTGACAATGCAACTAACTAAACATTTAGATACTTTATGGGGAAACAGGAGTATTATGGAGGCCAACACACAAAAGAACTACACAGAATGCACTCAAGATGAAACAGTAAAATAAGTAAAAAATAAAATGTATATAGTCTATGTCTATGAGACATGTACTTTGAGGCTCTGAGGCTAGGGATCTGTGCCGGCGATCAGAAGGTTGCCTGTTTGAATTCTGTAAATGCCTGAAGTGACTCTACTCTGTTGGACCCTTGAGCAAGGCCCTTAACCTACAACTGCTTTGTCCTGGGTATGACATAAATCTTCATCCAGTCCTGCAAGAAGGTCCTCTAACTTACAGGGAAAACTTGAGGGTTGGTGGCAGGATTGGCACTCCAGCCATGGTAAAAAAAAAAAAAAAAAAAAAAAAAAAAACCTTACACTGTTGCAGGGTGGTGTCACCTGTTGCACTCCGGTCCAAGTCAACAACAACAACATTTATTTATATAGCACATTTTCATGTAAAAAAGTAGCTCAAAGTGCTTTACATAATGAAGAAAAGAAAAATAAAAGACAAAATAAGAAATTTAAAATAAGACAACATTAGTTAACATAGAAAAAGAGTAAGGTCCGATGGCCAGGGGGACAGAAAAAACAAAAAAAAAAAACTCCAGGCGGCTGGAGAAAAATAAATAAAATCTGCAGGGGTTCCAGGCCGCGAGACCGCCCAGTCCCCTCTGGGCATTCTGCCTAACATAAATGAAATAGTCCTCTTTGTATTTAGGGTTCTCACGGACTTGATGATGATGGCCATGCAGACTTCTGGCTTTTAATCCATCACTGTTGGAGCATCATGGTGCTTTGAGTAGATGGTGGTAGCGCAAACCACCACCAAAAGGACACCGGAAAAGGAAACAGAATAGTTATTATAATGAATTGGATATACAGAGTATCAGGATTACATTACAGTGAAGTTATGAGAAGGCTATGTTAAAATAATGTGTTTTCTGCAGTTTTTTGAAGTGCTCCACTGTATTAGCCTGGCGAATTCCTATTGGCAGGCTATTCCAGATTTTAGGTGCATAACAGCAGAAGGCCACCTCACCACTTCTTTTAAGTTTTGCCCTTGGAATTCTAAGGAGACACTCATTTGAGGATCTGAGGTTGCGATTTGGAATATAAGATGTCAGACATTCCGATATGTAAGATGGGTTGAGATTATTTAAGGCTTTATAAACCATAAGCAGAATTTTAAAGTCAATCCTGAATGACACAGGTAACCAGTGTAGTGACATCAAAACTGGAGAAATGTGCTCGGATTTTCTTTTCCTGGTTAGGATTCTAGCAGCTGCATTCTGCACTAGTTGCAAACGATTTATGTCTTTTTTGGGTATTCCTGAGAGGATTGCGTTACAGTAATCTAGTCGACTGAAAACAAACTCATGAACTAATTTCTCAGCATCTTTCAATGATATAAGAGGTCTAACTTTTGCTATGTTTCTTAAGTGAAAAAATGCTGTCCTAGTGATCTGATTAATATGCGATTTAAAATTCAGATTACAGTCAACAGTTACCCCTAAGCTTTTTACCTCCGTCTTGACTTTTAATCCTAATGTATCCAGTTTATTTCTAATAGCCTCATTGTATCCATTATTGCCAATCACTAAGATTTCAGTTTTCTCTTTATTTAGCTTGAGAAAGTTACTATTCATCCATTCAGAAATACAAGTCAGACATTGTGTTAGTGAATCAAGAGAATTGGGGTCATCAGGTGCTATTGATAAATACAGCTGTGTGTCATCAGCATAGCTGTGGTAGCTCACGTTGTGCCCTGAGATAATCTGAACTAACGGAAACATGTAGATTGAGAAGAGCAGCGTACCCAGGATAGAGCCTTGTGGAACACCATATAGGATATCATGTGTCTTTGAGTTATAATTACCACAACTAACAAAGAATTTTCTCCCTGGCAGGTAGGATTCAAACCAATTTAAGACACTGCCAGAGAGGCCCACCCATTGACTAAGGCAAATTTTAAGAATATTATGATCAATGGTGTTCAAATGCGGCACTCAGATCTAAGAGGATGAGAACAGATAAATGGCCTCTGTCTGCATTTACCCGCAAGTCATTTACTACTTTAACGAGTGCAGTTTCTGTGCTGTGATTTGTTCTAAAACCTGACTGAAATTTATCAAGAATAGTATGTTTATTGAGGTGGTCATTTAACTGCATAATGACTGCCTTCTCTAGAATTTTACTTAAGAAAGACAGGTTAGAGATGGATCTAAAATTTTCAAGAGCAGAGGGGTCAAGATTATTTTTCTTAAGTAGGGGCTTAACTACAGCAGTCTTAAGACAGTCTGGGAAGACCCCCGTATCTAATGACGAATTTACTATGTCAAGAATATTATCAATTAGCACGCCCGATACTTCTTTGAAAAAATTTGTTGGTATTGGGTCAAGGACGCAGGTGGAGGGTTTCAGTTGAGAAATAATTTTATATAAATCAGGTAAATCTATCCTAGTGAAAGAGTTTAATTTGTTTATAGTGGAGTACTGGGGTTTAGGAGGATCCTTAGTGTTGGAGAGATATACTATGTTATTTCTAATATCATTAATTTTTTGATTGAAAAATACAGCAATAGCCTCACAGGTTCTATTGGAAGTACTTAGGAGGCATTCCTTTGAGTTACCTGGGTTTAGCAGACGATCAATCGTCGAGAATAAGACTCTGGGATTACTAGCATTGTTATTTATAATCTTAGGGAAATAGCAGTGCCTCTCAAGACGGACTGTGTTATTGTATTCTGTTATTTTAACTTTTAATATTTCATAGTGGATAGTTAGTTTAGTCTTCCTCCATTTATGCTCAGCTCTACGGCATGTTCTCTTTAAATCAGACATTCTTTGGGTTTTCCATGGTATAACAATGCTAGAAGATTTTTTAACTGTCTTTACAGGTGCAACTATGTCAACAGCAGCTCTCACTTTAGTATTAAATCTTTCCACCTTATTATTTACATTATCCTCGCTATTATAGTTGGCACTATAAACGGACCGATTGCTGAATGTTTGTAAGTTTTAAAGCTGCTGATGAGTCAAAGAAGCGTTTTTTAACAATATGCTTCTCATGAGTGTTTTCTATCATTATTTCTATATTAAAAAGTAGAAGAAAATGGTCTGATAGACCCGTATCAATGACTTGCTTTATATGAACTTTTAGTCCTTTAGTAATTACTAAGTCTAATGTATGACCTGCTTTATGTGTAGGCTGATTAACGAGCTGTCTCAAATCAAAAGAGTCCAGGAGGTTCATGAATTCTTTTACTTTTTGTTCACACTGATTATCTATATGAAAATTAAAGTCGCCAACTATTAGGAGTGTGTCATAGTTCGTAATTAAAATTGACATTAAGTCAGAGAATTCCTCAAAGAAAGACGCGTTAAATTTAGGAGGTCTATACATGGATAATACTAGAACGTGAGAATCTCCATGAATAACAACAGTGAGATACTCAAAGGACTTGAATTTACCAAAACTGACATCTTTACATTTTAAGCGGCTTGAGTAAATGTTTGCTAGTCCGCCGCCTCTCTTTCCTTGGCGATCCGCACAAGTAAAATTGTAATCTGGAGGCGCAGATTCGATTAAAACAGCTGCGCCATCTGAACTAAGCCACGTTTCACTTAGTGCAATAAAATCAATTTTTCTATCACTAATAAGATCGTTGATAAAAAATGTCTTGTTAGTTAAAGCTCTAACATTTAATAGTGCCATATTTAATGTTTCGGAGGGGCAGAGATGAATACTATGTGCGTTATTGATATTTGGAACAGGAACTAAGTTATTTTTATTAGCGTCACTCTGTGTGTATTTTTTGTTTAATCTATAGTCTGTTTTTATAGTTTTAATACATTGTTCATCTAAAGTAGTAATTTTATTTAAATTATTGGTGTTTATGCCATATTGCCTAGTCCAGGTGGTTTGTCTTGTGGTGGGTGCGACACGCACCTTCTCTAGATCTGTGCCTTGACACAATCCTGTCTCTAAGCTATTCATGCAGTTCCTCTGACTTCATAGCTTCACTTTGGTTTTTGGTCTGATACACATTGTCAGCTGTGGGACTTTCTTTCCTAATTATTTCCAATCAGTTGAATTGACCACTAGTGGACTCCAAACAAAGTTTAGAAACTTCCCAATGATTATAAATAGAATCGGATATTCTTGGGCCAGTTTACAAATATCATAGTAAAGGGTCTGAATACTTGTGTCAATGTGATATTTAAGTTTTTCTTAATAAATTTGTACAACGTCCTAAAATCCAGTTTTCGCTTTGTCATTCTGGGATGCTGAGAGACGTCCTGCATAATTTACTTTACTCCTACAATAAGATATTTTATGCAGTCTAGTATTTCCTCACTAAAAATGCATATTTAAATAATTTAATTGGTGACTTAGATTGTATTTGTTGCTTTAATCATTATGGTGCATAGATGGATGACAAGGAGAGCAGCCAGGTAATTATATAGCATAAAGCAGGCTGGGGCTAATTCAGCATCTTAAGGAAAAGTGGGATCCCTGAATTACCAGAAATGCCTTAGTTCATGTCACTGTGGAAGAATGGGCACTTCCAAGAAAAAATATGCTTTGTAGCTATGCTTGATGGCCTGTTAAAGGAGAAGACCAGAACATCTGAACGAGATAGACAAGGTTGTAGTTAAGGGAGAATGAAGAAGATCTGTGTCTACCTCCAGTATGCAGCAGTCATGACAGCATACAGCAGAGAGCTCATCATCCATCTTGAGAGAGAAACCAGTTAGGAAATGCCACAGGTGATAATACTTCATAGCCACTTGAGGCCATACAGATTCAAACAGGAACAAATGTAGCCATGTTGCCTGTCTAATAAGACAGGCATTCAAGTGTCTATTTCAGGACCTGGCTCTTTCAGACACACAGAAGGTTCAGGGGTGAAGGAACACCAGGAGTCATTAGAAGGGGAACTCATCTACATTCTAAACTCTTGACTCCTGACTCTTGAAACTACACCAGAAGTAACCCTGAGGTGGGGTTTAAAAATATCTCATTTCCTGTATTATCTTGAATATCAATTTGATAGTGGTAGTAGGAGTAATCACACATTTGACTGTCAGAAAGAAGAAGAGAATCAACAGTCTTGAGAGAGAAGGGAGTAAAAAAGAGATTGATTCTTTGAGGGGAAAGTCCAATCTCTCACTTTCTCTTTTTTTCTTTCTAAATATATATGTATACATTATGTGGGTATTATTAATCTTTCTAAACTGTTGAAATAATCATGTTTATTAAATATGAATATAAAAATGTAAGTTTATTATTCTCCTTTTTCAAAAACAGGGCACTCTTGCAAACTACTGACGAAGAATATGGGCTTAATTGTGATTAATGAAGGCACCCTTGATGTGAGTATTGACCAAGTTTGAATATTTCAGTTTTTTGCAGCCGTGTCTGGGCAATTTTTAGACCCACAAGGGACACGGGTGAGTGTTGTAGCATTGACTTTAGAAAGGAATTTGGTTCATCATCTGCAGGGGGGTCCTTCAGCTCCTCAAACACCCAACACAAAAGCTTTGACATAGGTGTAAAAGCACAAAGAGTCATTATTGTGGGAAACAATGCCACAACCACAAGTACAATTAAGCACAATGATAAGCACCAACTCTCTCTCTCTCCATCACTGCCTCTTCCACTCCTCCATCAAGCTTCGTCCTCTGTCCTCCCAACTCTGGCTCCCGGAGTTGACACAGCTGGCTTCTTCTTTGTAATACTTGGGAGTACTTCCGGTGTCCCATAAGCATTGCCCAAAAGTACTTCTGGGTGAGGCAGAAGCCCCATGAAGTAGGGCTCCCCAGTCCCTGCAGCACCTACTGGTGGCACCCACGGAAGGGAATGGGGCCGAGTTAGAACATTAGAAGATCTAAACGAGAACAGGTCATTCAGCCCAACAAAGCTCGCCAGTCCTATCCAATTCAGTTGTCAAACTGCAAGCCCCATAATGTCCTGTGGGAATATGGGGTACCGCTGCAACCAAGGGAAACTGCCATGTGCACGCTGTCTCCCCTGGTCCTTCCATTGTGGAGGCATCCAAACAAGGCAAGGACCCCAGCTGTCCTTCAGAAATGTTATGGCTGTTTCTTCATATACCAAGTAGTATTTTTTGCTAATTTCATATTAAAGAATATTCACTTAATTGTATTTTTAAAAATTTTTAGTTTAAAGATTACAAATACAAAATAACCCTTATACAAAATGCAGTAGTTTGTTATGTATTCAGTTTTCTTGGTGTCTTGATGCATGAATTTTATGCAAAGCGTTTTGTAATTTTTCCATATTTATCTATTTATTTAGTTAACTCTGGAGGTACACACTTTCTCTTTGATTAGATTTCTTCGACCAGACAATAACCTTGTTTTCAAAAGACCTTAATTTACCTATCAACTAAACTCCCATTCAAAATATGTTTATTCAGTGAGGCCATTTATTTTTTCTCCATTATTTTTTTTTTTATCTCCATTATGGAAGGCTAGGCCTGCAGTGTTCATTGCTAGCATAGCTGCATGTTCATGTGAGGTTCTAAATCAAAATTCCCTTTTTTGTAAAAGCGCCATTAGTTTCTGCACAAAAACAAAAGGTTTTTGTATATGCTTAGAATAATTGAATTGGACACCTGGTGGTTGCTTAGTTTGTTGCTCTTGAAAAAATGTAGCAATTTATTTGTCTTTTCTTGCAGCCATGAGTCCTAAAGTTATTCAATTTTATTTTTTCTGTTTATTTAACATGTTTATTGTTGGTCCTTTGAATGTAATAAATATTTATGTTGCCCCTTATAGAAAATTGACTTTTACCAAAGTAATAGTTCAGAAATTGCCTTTGTAAAGAAAAAAACTGTTCACTTAGTCAACCAGTAAAGCAAACTAACTGGCAAAAAATATTAAAGGTTATTTCCACACTGAAAAACTTATTTAAAAAAAAGATTAAGATTAATGTGATAAATAAAATTATAGTATATGGTGAAGCATTGCAATGTTTTTTGTAATGATATATTACCTTGTTTAATTTCATATTTTTCCATTTTATGTATTTTTTATGAGAGCCTCTGCAGCAGTCGTCTGCAATGTGCTAGCTATTAAAATGAAAAAAACATTGCATTTTATCGGGATAAGAAATGCATTCTAACAGATAACGTACCAAATCTTTGTAAAGATTTCCTTTTAAAAAAATGCTCTGTGATTTAAGATGAGCGTGTGGGTTCAGCTTTCTTTCCTTAAAGTTACAGCAAAGAAGGAGCCTAATATGAAACATGCAAACTGCACTGTCATATTAAAATCAAGTACTCTGGCACACGGCAGACTAGGCCTGTTTCTTGAACTCCAAGTGCTGGCAGCTCCAAGGCTAATTTATACTGAACTTAGAATTGAGAAGCTGATGTATTCAAAGAGAAAGCATAAAAAACAAACCTCAACTGAAAGTACATGTCTTATGCAATCTCCTATAGATAGTTTGTGTTTTCCCATCCTAACTGTATACTGTAACTTGTTGATTGCAAGTTGGCTTGATTATTAAAATAAAATGTGAGCTGCACACTCACTAATTGAACTTCCTTGCTTTCCTTTACAGTATATAGGAAAGCAATAAAAAATAGGGAATGGCCAGAGGCTATGGAAGGATGTGTGAGCCAGTTTTACATGTGACAGAAATATTAGAAGTCTCCCTATGCTCTCCAGTAACATCCTAGTGAAATAATCAGAGTGAATTGAGCATGAATCCAGGTGGGAGATAAACGTGAGGGACTGAAAAATCCCACACAACCTACGGCATATATACAGTATAGTATGTTTGCTGTGCTAAGGAGAAGTACATCAATGTTAATGAAGATGCAAGATACACTAACTGCAAGATATGCAAAGAAAAAGTCTAGTGCTACAAATTTGGTAAGACATTTAAGATTACATCACACAGCAGAATACACTGATTGTCAACAACTTTCATTACAGAGAAGTAAAAACAGCATTTGTTTAATTTTGACTGTTTCTTCAAGTATTACAATGTCAGCACAGTGTATTAAATGTTAATATACTGTATTTTACCAACAATAGCTATCTCTTTTTATTTGAACGAAAGATAACAATGGTTAGATATTTTAGAAACTCGATAAAGGAACAAGATAAATTCTCTGGAATATTATAGAAAGACAGAAGGTGTGCATACAGAGATGATACCCTCAAGCACCTGTGGAGTAAATGGCTTCGAGTCCTCTGTTTGAATTCCATTCTGAAATGCTGGAGTAAAGTTTGGAGGAGTTTCAAACTTGGAACAGTTCTGTAGCATTGCAACTGCAAATCTATGTATCAGAACCATAGTAGCCTCTAGGCTACTAATAAATCAGTGAGGGACATTGCCTCCATATTTCTTCCCCATGCAAGAATTTAGAGAGAAAAATGACTGTTTAATGCAGCTTTTCTGTTACTTGATTAGAAAAGAAAGAGGATGTCAGATGATAAACTTAAAATGCTTCTATTTGTAATAAAAAAAACAAACTTGTCAATAAACCAGGTTCTTCCATTTACATTACTCTGTTAGATTTTTTTTTTTATTAAAATGCGTGGATGATTGATACGTTCTTCTTTACATGACATTTGCTCTACAGAATGTATATATATACAGTATATATAATGAATCCATTAAAGTGTATAATATGCTGTGTTAAACATATTGTGACAGATAGGGTGTACTGTCGTCCCCTTGAACCCTCAGACCAGACACCGGACACCAGATAAAAGTCCAAATGTTGACTTTATTAATAATAATAATGTGCATAAGCACCTCCATTACACTATAATAAATCAATAATAACAACAATACACAATCAATAATCCTCCACACCTCCCAGCAGCTCAGTCACCCTTCCTGCCAACTCGGCTCAATCTGCTGGGGTTTCCCATCGTCCTTTTAAAGTCCTTGACCTGGAAGTGCTTCTGATCCCTCAGTTCATGTGATTCTTAACACTTCCGGGTCAAGTGAAAACTCCTTTTCTTCATCCCGGAATTACATCATTTCTTCTGTCCCTGTGACAAGTACGTACTTCCGGGTAATAGTGCAAATAAAAATCCTTATGCCTCCCTGCAGCGTCCTCTGCCAGCCCCCATGGTATCCAGCAGGGCTGTGAAGGAAAACTCCAATGTCCATGATGCCCTGCTGGAATTCGGGGCACCTCCATGTTGCCGGGAGGGCTCCATCTGGCGGCGTGGGGGTATTGGCCGGGATGAACGGCTGGCCATATCCCACAATATATATTTAAATTACTGATAGTTAGCCCCCGCTAATCTCTTTACTGTTGCTTCTTCTGCTGTGATCTGGGGCTTGTGATTGCTGTCACATGTAGGAACATTTTTTAATTTTGTTGGATTCAAGGATGACTCCTGGAAGCCAACTCTGGTAGTTTAAACTAATTTAAGCAGTTTATTTTCATATGCTTCTACACAGAGTACATGAAAGAAAAATAATAAAACAGATCACAGGTTGGAGTCATATTGACTGCATTTTAAGTAAATGAATGTATTCCTTAGCACATTGACGTTTTGAAAATAACAATCTTGCACTTGGTGCAAGAAGACCAAAATTTGAAACAGAGAGAACAGATGAGCAAGCAAGCAGCAATTTTGCTAACTACTTTTTGAAGGATCTGTGAACAACAGGAAAATAATTGCTTTACTGGTAGTACCAGGAATCAAGG
This sequence comes from Erpetoichthys calabaricus, assembly GCF_900747795.2. NCBI lineage: Eukaryota > Metazoa > Chordata > Cladistia > Polypteriformes > Polypteridae > Erpetoichthys > Erpetoichthys calabaricus. The sequence continues at coordinate 110,712,893 of NC_041398.2, forward strand.
GCTGACATTATGTGCTTTTTTTTGTTTTTTTTCTCCTGTATTAAGTGATAACACTTCAGATTGAAATGCTGTAAAGTAGAAAGTAAAACAAACTAAAACAGAATTTTGTTTCAGTAATAATGGTTTTAAATACTGTTTTAAGTCACATTTTCATTAATAAGCTGATATATAATTCCATAGCATTTTAATTACTCCAAATATAGGCTGTTAATAATGACAAACATATTTTCAGTTTTTGTAACCAAAAGCTAATACCTGGTTGACCTGTTTTAAAAGTTAGTGTTGAGCCCTGGGATATAAAGCATCACAGGATGTTTTGCTTCTGTATGAAATTTTAATAAATCAAAGAATACATACACCTAATGACAATGTACATGTTTGTAGCCCCAAGAATTTTAAATTCAAATTTCTTTCTATCCAAACAATATTTGAAATATTTATCCATTTGCAGTTAGAATTTCATTCACTTAAAGAGAGGCATCATTTCTAATTATTTTCTTGCAATACTTGTTGTTTGCCTTGTGCTTTAATATTAATATATTATTTCTTTTAGGACTCATGAAGCAAATACCTTTTTAAATTTTATACGGTGTGCATCTGAGGGTTAAATTTTATCGAGGTCACACACAGAGGTTTTCATTTTATACGTTAAGCCCCAAACATTCTAACATTCAGAAACTGAATGTTCCTTTCGATCCTGTACTATAAGTCAAACCTTTTTTTTTGTTCTCTTTTATGTGATGTCTTCTAACCTTTTATTTTCCCCCTGTGGTCTTGGATATCTTAGTCCCTGGCTGTGCTCTCATGTTTCTCTGTTATATGACTGTTCTCCTCACATTACGGCAAATCTCAATTGATGATTTGCTTCTGTGTCCTTCTGCTCTTTGATCTCCACATACATACTTTTACTAGAAAAACAAAGTGTGTTTGGAAAAGTATGCATGATCTCGGTCATTCTTCATGTCTAGGGCATAACTTACATAAGAAAAGTCCTTGACATTTTCTCCAATAAAAGCGGTCTGCCCTCTATGACACCCTGGGGAGACATTTGGGAGACCCTTTTTGGTACAAGTAAATAAATACATGGACTACTAACAAAAAGAATGTGACTAGCACCTCTGATGGACTGCCCTGTCAAGGAGTATTCTTTTAGTGTATCTCATCTAAATCACTTCATTACACACAGGTTTACCTGTGCCTCTTCTTATATAAGTTCAAAATTCTATTAAACCCATTTCTGTATGTATATCGGGCAGGTTTAATTTTCCTCTCTGGGGCCTTTAGACAAATGGTCTTTTCAGCGAAACTCCAAACTGCAGTCCGAAGCTTCACTTATTTATTTTTAAATTTCCATTACCCTTTAGTAAATTTGAAAGCAGTGGTTGCTTTTTCACACATACAAAGTGATTAAAAATACTTACACAAATCAGGTTGACCTACATTCCCAACCATTTCTGTTCCTGTCCTCAGTGCCTACAAAATTTTAGTACTAGATGTTTGGGTAGTGTGCTGGCAACACTGCGTGCAAGAAAGAAATAAAAGGAATCAACCCTTACAGGAAGGCCAGTCTTTCACAGACATATAGCCAATTTTAAATCATAAATTAACCAAATATACATGATGTTGGAAAGTGGTGTACATATAAATTGCACACATTGACTAGGACAAAAGTTGAGATTGGGTCTCTTTCATGAAAGTAGAAGGATTGATGAATATGTACGTCTGCTATATGTAAAGAGTGTGATGTTAGTAGGATGACTTGCCTTCACAGCTACACTCTGCTCTGTCTTGTTAATGCAGAAATTGGAATTAAATATCATTAATAAAATAGTACAATTAAAACTTAATTAATAAACTGGCACAATAAGGGACATGAAATAATTGTAAAGCCAGGCCCTTTAAGTGGCACTGTTGCATTTTTTAATCATTTTTACTTGTTTTGGTATATCTGAATTGTAGTTTAGGAGCTGATAAAGCCAGTGCTTAATGGACTTGACTCACTTTTTTAATGATTTCTTTATCTTATTCCTTTACAAGTATAAGTTCTGGAGTTTTTAAATATTAACTATTTATGAAAAATATGTTTCATTAATCATTTACATTGTCATTGTAGAGTTGTCACTTAATCTAACATGCATATCTTTGGGAATGACCCTAAAAAACAGATTACCTGAAACAAAACTCTTGCTGTCCCTGGGATAAGCTCTACACATGCAATGCCAAGACTTCTAGTGTAAGACTCTGAGGCAGCTGTGCAAACCAATGTGTAATCTTGCTATCTTATAATACATACATTTTTTTTCTGAATCATTCGCCATTGTCAAGATTGCTAGATAACTATAGCATACATAATATTATTTAGTGTATGCTTTTAATTTGAACTCATTGAGAAAATTGTGAATTGAAAGCTCCTGAATGGCGCTTTGCCATCAAAGCTATAAATATCAGAGGACAAAATGATCAGTTAGATGCATGGAGTAAGAGGAAGACAAATGCCAAATTTAGAAAAAAAAAATGTGAAGAGAAAGAAACAGACTAAGATGGTTTGGAGATGTGAAGCGAAAGGCAGAGGGTGATTGGGGGAAGAGATATACCAAGATGGATGTGGAGGGGATGAGGCTAAAAGGGAGTCCGGAGAAGATGTGGTTGGAGATGGTGTCAAATTATATGTAGAGAATGAATCTGAACCCAAAAGGTGCAAGAACTGCAGGAGAAAAAAAGATTTGTGGGGCAACCAGCTAACCTGGTTAAATCTAAAAAATGATTTTAAACTAGTATTGAAGTATAGACCATGTTATTCAGTAAACCAGCTAGATTAACTTAGATTTGCAAATATTTTTTTCAAATTATCATATTTTTTGGAACATTGTGACATTTTTGTTAAAATTATTTTATATTCCACTATAACTACACAGTAATTTAGTTAATCTCTCTATTGACCTGAGTTTTTCTTTCTTTTGCTTAACATCAGAGTCTCCATTTTCACACAGAAGTGAAATCATTTATAGAGAAATGCAACAATGGGGAAACAGGGTAAAAACAACACATTTTCCTTGTCATTGTACCCTTGTATGATTTCCAACCATCACTCTGAGAAGGTTGCCAGGGCATTATAAGGCTAGTGTTTATTGCTTGTCCATGAGATACATTCAGTGTATGGATTGACTGTCTCCCTAATACAGAACCCATTTTCTTTCTAATTTCTTACCACTTCATGAATTGGGTTACCACAGTGTTATGTATATAATGATACTTAAAGGAATACTTCAGCCAAAAATTATTTTTATATATTACTAACCCCATGTAGTTTGTAGCATTGGCTGAGAAAAAGTTTTATTGTCATGTAGAACAGATATAACAAAGATTCTGATAGAATAGGCATCCTTGGTGACCAATGCTGGACAACAGCAAACAATATCAAAAAATTCATGAAAACAATCTCACTCGTGTCGCATAATCCACATATCAAGTCATCCAGTTGTATGCTCAAAACATCCCAAACACATATTTTTTACTAAAATATTGTTACATAAACAACCTCTGGAATACATTCATGAATGTATAAGTGTTTGAATTGTAGACCCACCTTCATTCTCTACATTTATATTTATAGCCACAACTGAAGTGTCTCTGGATTATTTAGCAGCAGTCTGTGAAACATTACAGGTGAATTGCCCTTCTGCTTGTTGAATCATTTTGGACAAGTATGAGGCTCCTTTCACTCAGTTTTCTTTAACTTTTAATCTTTAGTTTTACACGGCTCTCAGTGCATATGTTTTGATGATATCATGTAAACCACTGTTACTGTGCTGGAAGCCTGACCAGTGAATTAAGCTGGTCTTCAACTGAACTGTTTAGGTGAGTGGTAGCACATTCCATTTTGGTTTACAAGAGCATTTTTCAGAACTGGTCTATTTAAGTTTTTTAGTAAACATACATGTGTTAAGGACATTGTAAGTATACAGCTGGATGTACTTAATATGTTTATAATTTACTGACTTAATGACGAGGACAGGGACATTTGCATAGTCAAAAAAGAAAGCTAAAGTCAGAACTGAAAATCAGTCCTAACTTTCAAACAAACTTGAAACATAATCAAAAGTTAGTAGTCAGAATCCAAAAAACATGTAGTCAAAAAGAAAATATAGTTTTCAAGATTTATGTGCTAGGTCTAGCCATAAAATTGAGATACTTTGGAGATGGTGTGGTCGACCTTTAAACTATTGCTCTGATGATGGCACACATCCTGTGGAATTGTGGGAGAATGCTATAACAACGAAGGACCACAAAAAGACCACAATGGCAGCGCTCATAGGAAACAAAGAAGACATTGTGGCATTATGGGAAAAATATTTAATTTTCTCAGTTTACACCAAAACTAGTGAGAAATTGTACTCCTTCAGGTCTAAAACTCCTAAATCAATGTATAGATTGTTTAAATATTTACAGGAAATACCACAAAAAATTATTAAAGATCACAACAGGTAATGCATTACAAGTAACGCAAGATTTTTTTCAATGACTTTTTTTATATTGTTTGCTGTTGTCCATGGTTGGTCACTATAGACCCCAATTATATTTGTTAAATCTGTTCTGTGTAAAGAAATGAGATTAAAAAAAATTTCTCAACTATCATCTACTTTTGGGTGGAGTATTCATTCAATACAAAAGTACACCAAGACTGCAATTGTTCACGTTATTTCCCACTTAGATATCATATGTGAATAATGTTACTTCTTGTAAGATGTATTAATGTAATATCATTCAGAGCCTTAGATTATCTAATAACTCTTCTATTCACTGAAAGACCTATATGAAGTATAATTAAAGATCTGATGTCAGAGGAGGTATAGCATAGTGGCTTTCTTCCATTTTATACTATTTCATTATTTTGATAAAATGCCAGCAGACTTCATTGTTTAACTTTGTGTATTACAGCAAAGTAATAAAGGTATTATGCTTCTAAACTAATGATTGATTAGCAGTAATTTTTGCAATATGAGTTTTCCTAAAGTGATAATTTTTTATATTTTAAAAGTGTAAGATATTGTTAAGTAGTTTATGAAGAAAATGTACACTTTAAAACCATTTTAATTCTGGGTGCAAAATGAGGTGACAAATAAACTAAACAGATAGCTCAGCAAATGTTTTTAATACTCTGCATTTAGGTTTTGTAATATAATCATAATAATTCTGAATATAAACAGAACATTATGCATTGCTGTGTGTTACAGAAAAAAAATTTTGAGCTCTATTGATTTTTGTAATAACTATGTATTTTTCTAAGTACCAACATGTATAATTTGCTCCTTTGCCTTTACTGCATCTGTGTTTTACCTGCATTTATTATTTCAACTACTTCAGTTTCTGCATTACCATCCCATATGGATATTTAGCATTTTAAATGGAATGAGTTGATTTCTGAGGGGTAAAAATTAAAGATTTTTTATTAAGGCTACAACAGTGCAGTGGTACTGACATCAAAGTAAGACATCATTGTACCTGAGGATTAGTGAGAGCATAACATTAAAGAAGTAATTACATCTCTCCTTTTCACAGAAACACTATTGTAAAATCTTTCCAAAATTACTTTAACATTGGGTTGAACTTGGGTTTTGATGGTACCTGGGAGAGTTTGAAATGCTTGCCATTAACAGTATAAATGGAGACTAACAAAAGTTCTTAAGAGCAGCACACAACAGACAGTGTTCCTCGGTGCCTTACCTCCCCTTATAAATCTAAACTGATTTTTTTTCTCTATACCTGCACTCAATCAAAATTAGTAAAGATTGAAACCCTGATCCATTATCTTGTAAGGTCAAAGCTCAGATAATAACAGCTAAGTAGAACAAATGAAATGCTAGATAAAGCAAGATATCATTTGCAAAGTTGCCAGTTACTTTGCCAGTTACATTAGCTCAGTTGGATGCCCAAAGACATTATAAAGCAAATGAACAAGACACAGGTATACCAAAGTCAGTCCCACCTATCATGATACTCTGTTTAGACTCCCAAAAAAGTCGCTGTAGTACAGGCACAACTAATTCAGTGTATATCGTCTATGTGCATTTTCTTTAATAGAATGTATACTACACTGACTGCCACAGCAAGTTTTCATGTAGCATAGTAAAAATCTAATATATAAAGGCAAAAATTTAATTTAATAAAAAGTGGTACATCTGTTAAATCTGACAATATTTTCCTGAAGAAAAGATAGAATATGTTGCTAAAGTGTCCTGTATTGCTGTGGTAGGGTAGCATAGACATTAACAGTGCTGTGTAATATATTCACATCCTTTCATTTACTAAACTCACCAAGTCCAGTTTTAGTGTCACAGAGCCGGAGCCTGACCTACCAATATCAGCATCCACTAAATATTTCTCAGAGCTGCATAAATGTAATAATTGCATATACATTAAAATGTGATATCTAAAAGTAAATGGTGGACTTAGCCATGTAAAAAAGCACAATAACATATTTTCTTGAAAAATAAATTGGTGTGGTGCTTACTCAGATATGAATAATAATTTGTAATTAACTGCCTACATTACCTGTCGGATAATAGAATAAATGTAAAAATATTTGATACTTGAAATCTATTGCCTTACATGGACCCTTCAGCATTTCTCCTACACCTTTCTTCAGTATCTTAATGTGTCTGTGTCTTGGCTGGCACTTTCTCTCTCAATCCCATTCCTATAAAGCTTGTTCCCCAGACCCTGTCATTTCGAGGCATATCACTCAGCTACTGTTTGCTTATTGACTACGAGCAATTGTAGATGGACCCCCATTACCTGGTGTGAAAACATCATTCATATTCTTGCAAATTTTTCCTGTGTTTGAAGGCTCCATTCTTCTATCCTAGTATGTGTCAATCTGCCTTGCCTGGCATTTCCTGTCTTGATCGCATTTAATTGAACAAACACTGCAAAATTGACCAATCAGACCAAAGTTAAACTGACCAATCAGATTGCTCAAAGGAACTGGACACACACAGAGACATTAACATGTTATCATATAGATAACTCTGATAATGCATATAGTGACCTGAATTGAAAACAGGTATGAAGTCCCTGTAGCTTCATCATTCTTCATCTAAAATACAGGTATAATATAAAGCTTTACACATTGGGTTTTTTTATAATTACAACCACGTTCAAAAAACTAAAAAATAAAATGACTGCAAACCAACCATTTAGCTGTCTGGACTACTTTCTAGTAAAAGAGAAGTAAAATTCCCTTTTAACTCTTTGGGTCAACCTGTTTTATTTTGAAGGTCCTCAAACATTTATACTGTAGTTGCAGAGGAAGGATAAGAAAAGTATGACAGAGCAACATAAATAAATGTTATGGCCATGAGTAACTACTGTAGTCACTGAAATTGTCCCTGGGCAATTGCATGCAACCTAGGTTGTTCACCAAACAAATCAAAGGTTCAGTGGGGTATTAAGGAGTGTGACCTTTGTATGCTTTTGTAGATACTGCACAAATGTGGTTGGGAATTACTCTAAAGGTGTTGAGACCTCCATTCTTGACTACTGCTTGTGTGCCCTGGACCTTACAAAAGCTGTTGAAAAGCCAACGAAGGTCTCAAATGATTAGAATATTCAGTCTGAAGTACCATTTATAAATTAAAGAAATAGTTTCTTTCTCTGTATTCCAGATATTTGGGATTTAGGGGCACTGTGAGTAACTCTTCTACTGTTCTATAGGCTGTTGACCCATACTTTCTGGCATTACACCCTGCATAGGACTAGGAAATCAAATGATGAAGGGAACACCCAATGAGTTTTCCCCTTTCCTTAGACTGAGTGGAACTATTGTAATGGCAGATCTAGGGTTTAAATATGCATTCTTTTTAAGTAAAAAAATACACACCATACATTCAATAAATGTGGTTTAGGTTAGGTTTAGGTTTATTTGTCATATATAGGTTAACACAGGGTCAACATACAATGAAATGTGTATGACGAGAAAAACAAGTCACTCAGCCTAGATCCAATAAAGCTAAAAAAAAAAAAAAAAAAAAAAATTTCAAGTTAAAAATAGTGTAGCTATATAAAATAAATTGTGTACGTTTTAAAAGAAGTTATAGAGCAATATGAGTTGAATGAGCAGCAAGTACAAATGACAGTTATTGCACAGATAATGTTTTATAAGTACAGATGCATATTCCATAAAGTGCAGATGCATGTTCCAGTCAGTATTCAGAGTGTATGCAGGTACAGTTTGTGTGTGAGTAGTGCAATGTAGGTGTCATGTAAGTGTATGTAAGTGTTCAGGTGTTGCTGTTGAGGAGTCGAATGGCCTGGTGGTAAAAACTGTTCTTAAGTCTTGTAGTACGAGCAGCCAGACTCCTGTATCATCTGCCAGACGGTAACAAGGAGAACAGCTGGTGTGATGGATGGCTGTGGTCCTTTATGATGCTGTTTGTCTTATGCAAGCACCGATGGAGGTAAATGTCTTCAATGGCAGGGAGACTCTTGCCCGTGATGTGTTCTGCTGCCTTCACCACTCTCTGTAGTGATTTCCGGCTGCTGGCAGAGCAGCTCCCATACCAGATGGTAATGCAGCCCGTCAGCAGACTCTCGACCACACTCCTGTAAAAGTTTGAGGTGATGTTGGCATTCATGCCAAACTTCCTCAGCCTCCTCAGGAAGTAGAGCCGCTGGCGAGCTTTCTTGACCACACTGTCTATGTGAAGGGTCCACGAGAGATCCTCGGTGATGTTTACTCCGAGGAACTTGAAGCTGTTAACCCTTTCAACTTCTACGCCACTGATGTAGATGGCCTGGTGTTCTCTGCCTTGTTGTTTCCGATAGTCCACGATCATCTCCTTGGTTTTGCTGACGTTAAGAGACAAGTTGTTATCCAGGCACCAATTACTCAGTGCCAGCACGTCCTCTCTGTAGGCCGTCTCATCGTTGTCAGTGATAAGGCCTATGATGGTTGTGTCGTCTGCAAACTTGATGATGGTGTTGGTGCTGTGTTTGGCTGACCTCCTATCTTTATTTTTAGACTAAAAATGGTAATTGCTCTGCAAGTGCATGGTTCAATCTGTCGTGTCCGCCAAATGTCAGATTACCTTTCACTACTTAAATGTGTGTGTCTGTTATGCTCTAAACACAAACTTAAAATTAGTCCTCCTTTGTGATACCATTTTATAGCTCAGGCATCTTTTCCTGATATTAAAGGCTGGGGTGATCCCACCATTTAGATTTGATTTCACAAACTTTTTTAATCCCAGTGGGAAATTTAAATGCATACAGCAGCAGAAATATAGAAAACAAAAACACAGACTCACAGATCAAACAATACAATCAATCAATTGATAAATAAATAATAATGTATATTGTGCAGAAATTGCAAAATGAACTTATAAGCATTTAGTCTGAGGCATAGAGAGTAAGCATTAGCTGTGGGCAAAAAAGACCCCAAAGACACTTCTTAGCACACCTTGGTGTAATGAACCTATGATGAAATGTGCTCCAGGAGAGCGACTCCTAGAGGGAATGGAGGAGATTTTTTACCATGGAATTTAATTTTGCCATCATCTTCTTTTTCACAACAGCTTCCAGTGTATCTGGAGTTCGTACTGTGATGGAGCAGGCTTTCCTGATAAATTTGCTCAGGCATTGTATGTCTTTTGAGCTCAAGTTGCTTCCCCAGGATAGTACAGAGTAGAACTTTAACTTAAATGCCAAATAACATTTTACATTACTGTCACCTATTCAGAATTTGTTACATTACAAAGTGTTATTTTTCAACTGGAAAATTTCTTACCCTTAGATAAAAATGTTTTTTAAAATTAGATTTCTAATACAATGAAGGCCTGTTTTTGTTCTGTACAACACTGATAAAAGATATATTGCAAAATAAGTTCAGAATCATGTAGTTGAGCTTAATTATCATTGGTACCAATTCATTTTGTCAAATGACCAAATTTATCTGTCGGAAGAGCACAATCATTGCTATAAAATAAATAAATATGAAAATTCTATTCACATCATTAGTGTAATAAAAATATTGAATTTTCCATCCAGTATTATTGATATTGGACGGACATTTAGAGGCAGTTTAAAAAAAAAAATAAAGAAAAACTCCAAGCATGTGTGCACTAATAGGTCCCGCAAGGTTAAAGGCATTTACTCCTTTGCTGCAACAAACATGTATTCAGATGTAGAAGTAACTGCTTACAGCTGCGCTACATTTCCTGGTGATCTTTCAGCAGTGACACAATATGCCTGTGTCCCTCTCTAGCTCTCAGGCAGGTGGCCACACACTTTCTCTCTCTCTCTCTCTCTCTCTCTCTCTCTCTCTCTCTCTCTCTCTCTCTCTCTCTCTCTCTCGCAGCTGAGTGAAAATTAAAGATATGCTTTCCCAATATTTTCTTTAGCTTATGTTTCAGTGGTTTGTTATGCCAGCTAGATAAGAGCGTCAAAGATTCCACACAGTTAGCTGTTTCTACCTTGTGGTTTTTTTTTTGCATACATCTAGCTGGTATCCCTTAGGAGTCTGTTCAAGCAATATTTCAAAGTGAACATATACAGTATGTGGCGTTTTATTTATAAACTAAGTGTCATAATTTTGCAGTTTAATATTGTGCCGTGTATTTGATGGCCCCTTTCTTTACTGTAGATGCAAACTATATTAGACCCAGTTACATTTTGTTTGAAATTTTTACTCCTAATGTCACTTGGATGTTCGCGATTCTTCACAGATTTTTGACAATGATCTAGCATTTAATATTCAAGTCCATCTATTATGTGTTCCTGCTTTTCCCTGGTCAGACAAAAAGTCAAGTTCAGGTCAAAAGGGAGTCAAGTTATAAAAAAAATATTTGTAATGTCTACAGTTTGATATCACATTTTTTTTAGTTTCCTATAATATTAACTTTGATTGTTATTTAATAGACTAGAAATAGGATGTACATATGTCAGTCAACAAGATTTAAGTGATTTTCATTTCAATTTTAATTTTCATTTTGAGTTTTCCTACTGAACATGAGTGACATGCAGGGTGATTAAAGAAATGAATTTAATATTTTAAAAGAAAAACCATAAACTGTTTTTTCAGTCACAAAGTTACAAGGAAGCTGAGCCTTGGCACCAGAGAGAACCAACTGTGTATGGTATATCAGTCCATCACTGGGCACTATCTTTTACATAATCTCATTGAACCAATTTTGAATCATCATTAATGTCCGCCTTCATACTTTCCAAACAAGAGAATGAGGTACTCCCATATATAAGCTCAGATCTCTTTGCACATTTAATGTTTATTAAACATAAAATAGCACTTAGTAAAATACAAAATCTCAATGTTTAATTCAGAAATAAAGTGGAATGTTTGCTTAGAAGTATATACAGTATATACAAGTTACGTCTTCACCATACATAATGCATGCTGTTTCTAGAGTCATATATTGCAGTGGCATCAGCTAATTCCAAAGAACTACTTGGGGCAGGGGATGTGGACTTCCTTTTTTATGCTGCCCATTTTGAAAGTATTGCAAGTACATTTATCTAACCCACCACTGCCATGTAGTTTCAAAATTAACCAAATACCAAACTGTGTTCTGAATTTTTTTACTAATTTCCCTTGCAACAGTGTCTGAATGATTGTAAAAAGCATAACCTTTTATGTAAAACTACAAACAAAAACAAACAGGCTATGTACTGCTACCTAACTACAGTAAATGACTCTGTGACAACAATAATATTAAAATAAAAAAGTGACTGGTGCAAGGCAAACAACTGAATGCACCATACTATATGTGTTTTACTAAATAAATGAAAGTAGAAAATGAAATGACATTGCAAATGATTCATCAAACATTCGAAATGAAGTGCTTATTTCAGGCTGGAAAATAGTGAAGGTGCTATGTTATAAAAACTATGGCTTCATCTAGAATTCATTGCTGTGGTGTGTTTGCTATTGACTGTTGCAATTTGTGCTCATTGCTGACAGCAGCCAAGCTGATTTAGTGCAAATGAATTTTTCTGCACTGACCTTCACTTCAGTGTATGCACATGCATAATTCAGTCACCTGTACAAAGCTCGCTCTACATGAATACGTACATTAAGGCATGATGCCAGATCCACTGTAAATAATAGATATCAAGCAGTAGTATATGATTAATATGGAAGTACTGGACATACAGTACATACCTTCCCACCCACCCTGGAAAATTTGTGTGTACACACATGGATATTCACAAACACTTTTTAGATAATTATTTTCTTGAAGCACACTATTACACTATTGGTGAATTCAAATATCAGTCTAGTCACTGTCTGTTTGGACTTTGTTAATTATGTCTACATTAAAATTGTGACCTGCTTTAGAATGTGATTTTTGATATTTATTGCTGTAGATGAAACAAGCAATTAAAATAGAAGATCAAGGTGCAATTTTTACACATCATTTCCAGTACAGTCAGTCATACAACAGTCAATATTTTTCCTTTTAGATATTAGAATTATTTTCTGTAATTGAGAAAGATGGGCATATAAGTAGTGTGTAGCACCCCCTAGTGGCCATGGTGCTCCCATACTAGAATAAGCAGGACCTTTCCTGTAGAAAGTGTGAGATTCTCTTTTGTCTGGAGGTTATTGGTTGGGCTTCCTCCTGCCCAGGTTCAGTTACTAGATGGTCACCTCATCACGATTTATTTATACATTTGGTAGTCTGTGCCCAGCAGAATATTCAAAGTTGAAGTATTAGGTCTCATTCTTTTGAAATTATACAAATGCTTTAGCAAATCTTACTAATACACTTGAAAAAAATTACATGGCACGGTTATTAGTATAATGATTGCCAGATTAGGTTCAGGTCATGTGAAAGTGGATTTGAAAATATGTGATGAAGGGGAAAATCCAGGGTTTACTTGTTGTTTTACATGAACAAATTGAGGACCCAGTCCAAGAATGATAGGCACAGTTTCTTTTTGATTGAGTGCTAAGTGGTGGCCACTTTGGAGCTTCCGATGGTGGCATCTGGCATCTCAACCCTTTCCCTTTCTCTAAGGACCAAATGCCCTAGGCAGGTATGGCATGACGCTGCACAGAAAAAATGGGGGCTAACAGAGAGTTCACCTAAAGTCAATAGAAAGCGCTCCGTTCACAGAATTCAGAGAAAGTCTCTATCTGGCTGACTAAGGAGTTTATCCTATGGAGTTGGCTGACTGAGGAGTTTCTCTGAGCCAGATGTTGTGGATGTGCAGCTGAGCTCCGGCAGTTGACCACTGTGCAGATGTGTGAACTGAGATTCTTTGTCGTGTGAGTCAATGACAGTATAGCAGGGTAACAGCAGCCTGTTGACTGTAAGAGGCAGTAAGTTCCCACCAAAATAAGATGGTAGAGCCTTGGCTGCTTCTCTCACAGCCCAGAATGGTTGTTGCATTGGGCTGTGAGTCCCCCATGACCTGTCACTGTGGAGGTTTCTTTTCTGGGGGCATGAGGTTTTCTACTTTCTAGAAGCTTCTCATTTTAGAGGCTTCTTCTAGAAGTCTGTCTCCTTGTCATGATCCTGTGATTAACTTTAGCTTGCTATGCAACTTGTTATATATGACTTGTATAATGTGATGTGATCCATTTCTAGACTCTTTTTTCCACTTCAGATTCTCATAGAGCTTGTGCTTATTTTGATTGCAGTGATTGTTGTGATCATTACCAAAGGTCCAATACACAAAATTAATTTAAGTATTTGCCAAAGTTAACAAACAAAACCATAGGTGAAGTTCAGAGGAAGCAAAAATGTAAACCAGAATATTTCCCTAAAATGCATATTTTAGATTAGTTGAGTGCATGCCCTTTGTGAGGTCTTTCCTTCAGTTGCATAAAGTTGGCTTACTGCTTTCTTCATGTGTCCATCTAATATAGCGTGATTATTGTGACATCACACAGTATGCACATCCTGTGATTAGCAGCTTAAAGCATCTCAGTCAACAAATTGGTGCTGCTCATGAGTACAAATCCACAAAACTGCAGCATCCATGATGATATCACAACAGTAACATCCATCCATTTTCCAACCCGCTGAATCCGAACACAGGGTCACGGGGGTCTGCTGGAGCCAATCCCAGCCAACACAGGGCACAAGGCAGGAACCAATCCCGGGCAGGGTGCCAACCCACCGCAGCAACAGTAATATTAAAATATAAAAATAAATGAATAGAAATTATTTTATTTCCAAAAAATTAATCATGATTAATAAGATATTGCTGACAACAGTGGAATGTATATAAAAAATAAAACAATGTCCACTCTACTCCCACAGTATGGCCATTTATGGCTCTAACCTTGTAGTGCTACAAGTGGCAGGTATCCAAAGGGGGCTTCTGGTGTTTGTGCTTTTATTTCATACAAAGTCAGTATATGTTAGAAGTGAAGTGGAATAAGGCAAAAGATAATTTGAAATACATTAGATACTGTGAGAAATAAGTTTTAGGATATTCCATAGTCTGCAGTGATTATCCTCTACATAATATTCATCGATCCAATTTAGGCCTTCTTACAGTAGCTACATCCTGTTTAATTCTTTAAAAGAAACTTAAGAGAAATGCAGATCATATCTTTGTTTTTTCTTTTTTTAACTTCAGCTACAAATGTGTATCCAGTCGTAATGGTATATAGCAGTGAAAGGACTGTGCTGTATCATTATGTTTTTTTAGCAGTGTTCCACAAAATCCTTTTTTTACTAACAAAGAGCTGTTTGGTAGACAGTTTTTGGTTTCCAGTTCAATGACAGGCTGAAATGCCTTCTGTGGAAAGTTTAATAGTTTTTAAATATTCCTGTGAGTCACTTCTGGGTAATTTGCACTTTGTGCACTGCTGTATGTTGGTGGGCAAAACAAAGATGACCTAGTGTGTGTGTGCAGATGTGCCAGGTAATGTGTATGTTTCTTGTTAATGACTGTTTCGTTCCTTGTAGCTATAGCTAGTATAGCTGTAGGTCTTTAGAGCCCAGTCCAGGATAATGCTTGTGTTGAGAATCGATAGAATTCATTTATATTATTAGCAGAGGAATTTCACTACAATTTTCCACACCTTGAATAAATCCAAGAAGGTCAAATACTGTATATACAAGACTGTTGTCTTTATTAAAGGAAATAACCACATTCAACATTGTGAGAACACACAATGATACAGAAACAGATAAATATAGAAAACCCTTTAGCCCTTGTCTACATGCTGGGATGGATTATCTCTTCATCAATTGTGAAAATACACCCAGACACTCCCATTCGTCCTCACCATCTCTCTCTCAACTGTGCACTTCGTTCCTTCTACCATATAAATTCTCACACTTATTTTCAGGCTTAGCGCTGCTGCCTCGCATTAAGGAGACCTGGGATTACTTCCCAGGTCCTCCCTGCGTGGAGTTTGCATGTTCTCCCTGTGTCTGTGTGGGTTTTCTCTGGGTGCTCTGGTTTCCTTCCACAGTCTAAAGACATGCAGGTTAGGTGTGTTGGCAATCCTAAATTGTCCCTAGTGTGTGCTTGGTGTGTGTGTGCCCTGCAGTGGGCTAGCACCCTGCCCGGGATTTGTTCCTGCCTTGCGCCCTGTGCTGGCTGGGATTGGCTCCGGCTGACCCCCGTGACCCTGTGTTAGGTTGGATAATGACTGACTGACTAAATTGCCACTGGGTTAAGGTAGCTTTAAACCTCCTCCTCAGGTCACTTCTAGCCAAGCCACTAAATTACTTCCAGGTTCAGTGACTGACGTGTTTCTTGCTCAAGGAGTAGTAGTCTAGGCCTCCCTGTTGTGACTATTGATTTTCTTGCACTCCTGGGCCTTCTTTTCCCCCTAAGGTATCATGTCTTTCAGGTGTCCTTACTTGAAGTCATAATTACGCAAAACTCCCAATCCTTTAAGAGTTGAAACAGGTACTGTCACCTTCTTGGTTGGACGTTTGTAATACAACACTTGCCAATTTCTGCCTATAAAAGGACACCATGTTCCCTCTTCTCTTGGTTTAGGAATGTGGGCTCAGTGTGCTGCCACTCCAGCCATCCTTTTGGTGCCCTTCTCTTTGGCAACGTATCCCTTCTCACAAAGTACAAGCATTTAAAATTTTACTTGTACTGTATACTTTTAATAAAATGCTTATTTTTCAAATAAATACTCGTAAGTAGTAACCTTTACAAATAGTGCATTTTATACAAATATCAGGTTTTAGCTGAGCTTAACAACTTTGCAATGTAAGCTAAGTGAGTTATTTTAGCCTAGGAGTGGAAAGTGTCTGAAAGCGTCATGTGTTATATTTATGGATTGCTTCTTACCTTAATGAGGCCATTTTACCTCACAGCTCCTGTTGTTTCCTAGCATAGGTTGAGCTGCTCTGCAGAAACAGAAATAGTGATTTACTAAAGAGTAACATGTCGCAATATTCTGCTTTCTAAACACCCTGGGAAAGAGCTATTGTTCACGGGGATTCTTTAGCCACTATGATCAAGAAACTGAATCTGCCACACATAACTTAATACCATTTTTGTAATACTTAATTACGTATTAATACTTCAGATTAGGTACCACCTGTAATGCTTCTATTAGTCAAATGCACTTATCTAACAAGACTTTAGCAAATGCTTCTTGATAAACACTTACACAGCACCAATAAAGTTGTTATGTACTTTTGTGCAATGTGGCAAACAAAAATAACCTGAGTTTGGCGGCTTAAGTTATTGATAATATGTTTCTCAGTATTGCATTCTTAAATATGAGACTTTTGAATCTTCTGTAAATACTTAATAAGACCAAATGAAGCTCTCATATTCACAAGTATTTAAGCCAAGCTCTTAATATGCAACACTGCACAGAGATGTATAGCAATTTTTTAGTTTAATTAGTGACTCTCACATTGGTCCAAAGTATTTTCCGGTATTGACTACTGCCTTGTACCAGAGGCTAGGAAGACACAATAGGAACCTCTGCTGAAAAATGAATTTGGATGGATTTCCAGTCATTACCTGTTGTAGCTACTGCTAGTCGTATTCTTTCCTAGACTGCTGGTGCAACAGAAGTACTTCTGTCCTCATTAAGCCTGAGTGATTACTTTTTATCAGCAATCACACCAGCGTGTTTTGTTACCAACACTTCAGCAGTGCAAAGACCTGAGGTGAAATGGGAGTCCATAATGTTAATGAGGAGCAGCTTATGGCTATTTGTTTTGTGTCCTCATAATTTATTAAGGGGTTCAATCTTGTCAGTAAAATAAAATGAAAGTGTTCATGTAAGAGCTTGATTTCAGCATATTCCTCTGTCGTAACCTTGCCAGACGGGGTTTTCCACTACCACCAATAAATGGTGCTTTTATTCAGTTTTTGTGTTTGGTTTTACCAAGGAAGGAGTGTAGAAGTTAAATGAAAAAAAGCAATTTAGGAGGTTAATAAGAGAGCTGCTGTTCATCCTTTACCTGCCAAATGAAATCCACGAAGACATCAATACTGGTTTACATAATTAAGATGTAGTGACCTTTTAAACTGTGATGCAATAGAAGTATTTGTAAGCACATGTGGCAGGTTTGAATTTTCCTGGCTCACAATGAAAAACTGGTTTGAAATCAGATGCAAGTAAATGAGACTGAAACATAAAGCTAATGATTCATTTCAGTTAAAATGTTTTGCAAAGAGACATAGATTGTAGAAATAAATTAAGACACTCTGATACGTACATTCTACATTCTTAATGACTTTTCATTACTCACAAATGTTAAATAATATTCCATTCAGTGGAGATTCACATTTTCCATATTCCAGTCCTTCTGTACTTCTAAGGTTTGCATTCTAACTCCGTGTTACAAGGCACAGTGTAATGTGTACTGAATGCATGACAAATGAAAATGATTCAGACTGGCATCAAAGCTCTTTGAGAGCTTCTAATCTCAACATTTTCCATAATTTATTAAGTAGGGTTTTTTTTAGAAATAATGATGCAACTTATAAAGACTTTTGATAGTTTTATGTTACTCTTATGGTTTTATTTTACCTTTGATCTTAATTTTTGCTTCAAAAATCATTTCAAGGTAAATTTATTTGTCATTTCTGTAACACACAAGGGTGTAGTAACATGCAACCACATTTACTTGAAGATCTTTGTAATAAAAAGTATCATACATACAAGTGACCATGCTGCAAAAACAACAGAATGCCACACACATCTAGTAGGACATAATGAGAGCACCACTGTGGTAATCAACATAGTGCAGTAGACAAGAAGGGCCAGTGACAATTAGCATTTAACAGTCAATGCTCCTAAAATAAAACCAGTGAGTGAAGCCTAGGGGTGAGCATGCCATTTTAAGATTGTGGTGTCTGATGCTGATAGACTACATACTGTGATACAGTCGACAGTATGACCAGACATCAAATAGCCTATGACAGGGCTGTGTGGGGTCATTGATATTATTTAAAGCCTTTCCATTGCTTCTTAGACTATACATGTCCTGGACAGAAGGTAATGGATTCCCTGCAATTTTTGCTCTGTTCTAGCAACCCATTTTAGTGTTTTCCGGTTTGATGCTCTATAGTTCCCATACCAGATGGAGATGCAGCTGGACAGGACACTCTCTGTTGTACATCTGTTAAATCAGTGGTATTCTTGGGAAAGACTTGACTTTTCTCAGTCTCCTCAGAAAGTAAAGGCGCTGTTATTCCACCTTCTTTGAAGCTGTGGAACTTGATGACTGAAGTAGTTGTTGCTTTTAGAAACACTGTAATGGTTGAATGTTGATTATAATAGTAGACTAAGCACATCCACTTGGGGACCTCCAGTACTAGTGTTTCGGTCAGAAATCTAAGGCCTAGTTGCAGAGTGTGATGTTCACTCCCAGTGTGTTGTGCTTAAAGACAAGTTAATACAGGATAATAGTGTTGAAAGCTAAAATAAAATCACAGAACAGCGTTTTGATATACAGTGTGTGTGTTTTTCCTGGTGGAAAAGTTTTTGATATGGCATTGTTCATTAATCTGTTGGAGTGATACTAAAATTGAAATGGGTTGTTAATGTCAGACATACTGGCTTAGATGTGTGACATAACTAGTGTTTCAAAACATTGCACAGTCATTGGCATGGGCATACGTTATTTGTGATTTCTTGTCACTAGTAGCAATCAGGTAGGAATAGTGGTGTAAGCCAAAGAGGTATTAAAGATGTCAATAAAGATATCTGCTGCTTGGCTAACGCGTGCTCAGAGCTGCAACCAGATATGTCAACTGGTCCAGCAGCTTTGCATGTGTTGACTATGTGGAGAGATCTCCTTACACCTGATCATCTGGTGAAGTGCAAACGTCTGGGATAGCTCTTTATTGATTACATCTACTTGTATATAAACATCATTTGTCCAATTGGATAAGGTAGCATCGCTGTCACGGGGACATCTGGGATTATGTTTTGTAGTTTGTCATGACTTGCGTTTCTTACCACGTGCAATATGGGTCATTTTGTTGGAGAAGAATGCATCTGTTTTCTGAACATACATGTTTTTAGCAATTTTGATGCCAGCAAAGAGATTATTTCTAGCTTCTCTGAGTTCCACTTCATTGCCTGATCCAATTGCAGGAAAAAGGATTGAGATTTATGCTGACGCAACAATTGAATTGCCTTGGCAATGTGTAAAAATAATGAACAATGCAAATAAAATGTTAGGTTATATTATATAAACTGGATATATGTTGAGGACCGTAATTTTGAAACACATTTGGAGTACTACATGCAGTGCTGGTCCACATGATTCATAAAAGACATGGCAGAAATATAACGTGTGCAGTCGAAACCAGCTAAATAAATGAGCCCTGTACTCACAAGTGAAGGAAACTGAACCTTCTAAGTTCTAATGAGTAGAACACTTGGGGAGCCTACAGCTGGACCTTCATTGACAACTTTTAAAAATTGTTTAGATGAGATGTTGGTAAATGTCAGGTAATAGCTAAGAGAGTGTACTTGATGGATTCTGAGAGCTTTAGTCCTTTGGCATGCTTCTAATCAGTGGCATTTGGATATCATGGGAGGTCAAAATACACTGAAAGTTTATTTTTACAGATTTTCATTGGGGTCCTGCGGTGGGTTGGCACCCTGCCTAGGATTGGTTCCTGCCTTGTGCCCTGTGTTGGCTGGGATTGGCTCCAGCAGACCCCCGTGACCCTGTGTTCGGATTCAGCGGGTTGGAAAATGGGTGGATGGATGGATGGGTACTAAACCACCACCCTCTCCGGCAGCCATGCCCCTGTTTCTTAAGGTCTTATATCCTGTCCAGGGTTGATGCGTGTCTTATGCAAATTGTGGCTGATTGAAATTCCATCTCCCATGATCCTGAAATGAGAACAGCAGCTTCAGAAAATTAATTAATGGATGTTTTCATTTTTTTCTAATGCCTAACCCTTTTTAAAGTCACAATTAGTCTTCATGTTTTCTTTAGGTGATTCTAGTACGTAATCATGCAACTTTTTTTTTATATATTTTATAAATATTTTTAATTTGGTGTCTAGTTACGCTTAACTTTTTAATACTTGTTTTGGGTAAAAAGGAAAACACAAAATAGTTAATAGGCAGTTTATTCATACACAGTTAGTGGTGACTTCACCGAGGTCCAGTTTATTTGTGGAATAAAAAATAATATTCAAAATTGATTTTCAGTGTAACTACCCTTAGTGTGGCACCTCAACATATAACTGGTAACCTCGCATTTCGCATTTTAGCCAGTATTCTTTGAGTTGCTACTATTTGACAATGCTTGTGGCTCAGCACAATTTGCAGGTCATGTTTCTATAAGTTAAATAAGAACAATGCAGATCTCAGGATAAGAATCAGACAAAAGCCTGTCATAAAATATCTTACTAAACAAGCTTTCACTTTTGTAATGTGGAATAAAGTAAATACGTTAAAAATATGCTCTCTGCCTGGTCACCTAGGAGTTCCAATTAATTATTTATTAAATATCTGTTTAGGGTTATATTTAAGTGGCTATCTTGAAACAGTAAGATTTGCAGATAAACTAATAATCCACACTATTTTTCATTAAAATCCATTTTGTGTTTTTAAGTTTTCGTCTTCTATTATAATTTTCTCATTAAAACTCAAGTTACTTCCAGCTCTTATTAAATATGCAGCATATTGACTGTTTTATCATTATCTTTTTCTTCGACTACAGGGAACACGGGAAACGCTGAGTCGCCATTGCGGTACTTTGGGAGATGCCTTGCGAAAGGACAATGACTTTGCACTAATCATAGATGGCAAGACATTAAAATATGCGCTGACTTTTGGGATCCGGCAGTATTTTCTTGACCTCGCTTTGTCTTGCAAAGCTGTAATTTGTTGCAGGTAAGTCATCATTTTGAAGACTATGTTAGATACAGCATGTTATGTTATCTTCTTTAGTTTACCTTTTATATTTTTGTAGTGTTTCACTGTTAAGTATTATTGCTATGGGTTTAAGTCTGTATAAATGTGTTTTGTAGTCTACATGATCCCCTTTCCTCTGACATTAGTCACAGATGTTCTTCTCAAACTCAAATAAAAATATCAATATTGAAATCCCCTCACAAACACCATACTTTTGTTGTTGAAAAACATATATTATTACCTTTCATAAGGACTAAAATTATATTTCATACATTATTTTTATTTGTAAAGCAGAAATTAATTATAATTTTAACTGAAAAAGGAATAAATTACTGTGTTTTTGTATGTGTTAACAGTGCTCTGCCTAATGTAAAACATGCTGTACAGTAAAACATGCAGTAAAACAGCAGATCAAGTTTTGAAATTATTTTATTTAAAAATTCGGATTCAGTAATATTGCACATGTCAATCTAGTTTTTCTCAGTTATAGTAAGCAGTTTGTATACAACTGTTTTGCCTTGCACTGATTTCCACAAAGGAGCACATTACTTCACCTTTTTAAATCTACACTGAAAAGTTTAATAATCCTCTTACCAAGTGTCTCTTATTCTGAATGCATTTGTTGATGTCCAGCAGGATTTAAAGATATACCTATCTTAACTACTGAAAAGCTGCACTTATCATACTGTATATAGTGACATAATTATAGCTTGACGCTTAGTGTTGTCTTTGAGTTTGTATATTGTGTGTGTTGGGGTAGAGGGTTCTTAGAGTTTCCCCTCACCTCCTGAGGATGTATAGTTTAACTTTGACTGGAGATCTGATTTGGTCAGGTATATGTGAGTTTATTGTGGTGTATACTATAGTAATCCCTCGCTATATCGCGCTTTGCCTTTCGCGGCTTCACTCTATCGCAGATTTTATATGTAAGCATATTTAAATATATATCGCGGATTTTTTGCTGGTTCGCGGATTTCTGCGGACAATGGGTCTTTTAATTTCTGGTACATGCTTCCTCAGTTGGTTTGCCCAGTTGATTTCATACAAGGGACGCTATTGGCAGATGGCTGAGAAGCTACCCAACTTACTTCTCTCTCTCTCTCTCTTGCGCTGACTTTCTCTGATCCTGACGTAGGGGGTGTGAGCAGGGGGGCTGTTCGCACACCTAGACGATACGGACGCTCGTCTAAAAATGCTGAAAGATTATCTTCACGTTGCTACCTTCTGTGCAGCTGCTTCGTGAAGCGACATGCTGCACGGTGCTTCGCATACTTAAAAGCTCGAAGAGCACGTATTGATTTTTGACTGCTTGTTTTTCTCTGTCTCTCATCTCTCTCTCTCTCTCTTTCTCTGCTCCTGACGGAGGGGGTGTGAGCTGCCGCCTTCAACAGCTTTGTGCCGCGGTGCTTCGCATACTTAAAAGCCAAACAGCCCTATTGATTTGTTTGCTTTCCTCTCTCTCTCTGACGCACACTCCTTTGAAGAGGAAGATATGTTTGCATTCTTTTAATTGTGAGACGGAACTGTCATCTCTGTCTTGTCATGGAGCACAGTTTAAACTTTTGAAAAAGAGACAAATGTTTGTTTGCAGTGTTTGAATAAAGCTCCTGTCTCTCTACAACCTCCCGTGTTTCTGCGCAAATCTGTGACCCAAGCATGACAATATAAAAATAACCATATAAACATATGGTTTCTACTTCGCGGATTTTCTTATTTCGCGGGTGCCTCTGGAACGCAACCCCTGCGATGGAGGAGGGATTACTGTATTGCTCCATCCAAGTTCTACTTCAAATGTTTGTCTTTGTAGAGGCTTTGGCGGAGGCTGAGTGTAGGAGAAATCTCAGCTGATGTCACAAAGAAGAACTCCGCTTGCAGTGTTCAGAAGATCTGCTTGACCAAGGCTGGAAGTCCTCCTTTAGCTCAGTCTGATGAGAAACTGCTTTTGAGGTTCATTGTAATCCAGACAGTTAGGTTTTGCTGCTGTACACAGGTAGACACCACAATTCAAATCCTAGAAATGAGATTGCTTATGGCGTGTGTAAGTTCACAATAAAACAGTCTTATATACACAGTACAATTCAATTTTCATTTGCACGTCTCTCACAGGTTAGTGAACCAGTGCTTAAATTGTGCTGGGGCTAACTGAAATTCACTTCCATCTCCCTTGATTTCCTGTGCGCAGGAACCTCCAAATTTAAATTAAATATATATATATTTAATTTTTTGGATTGGTTCCAGTGTGCACATATCGACATTGGTAGATGAAGACATCTGCAACTGTCTAAGGAGTAAAGGCATTGGTGAACCATCTTGACACACTCTAGGTAGTCAATAATTGCCACTCCAAGAAATGTAAAGCTGCTGATCCTCTCCACAGCATTCCCTCTACTGTAGATGGGTGTTCTGTCTGAACCCTGCTTCATGAAGTATGTAATTAGGTGCTTGGTTTGGCTAAACTTTACAGAATGTTTATCTGGCATCACAATGTCAAAAGGCAAATCTCTTCTCTTCAAATTTACTGTCTTGAAGATCAGTATCAAAACAATTTATTTCTTCTACTTTCTTTGAGTTTGAAAGAGGGTGAGTACAGGAGAATATGGAAGACTACTTGTTAGATCCTTTATCAGTTTTGGTGATCAGGCCAATGGTTATGTCTTTAGCACCTTTAATTATGGAGCTGAAGCCATGTCTGACCACCCTGCTTTGGGTAAACAAGAAGTAGAGCGTCGGCTCATATGGTGCTGTAGATTCACACCATGAGCCATCTCAGTTCACAGATTTACATGATATGCCAGTTCACTGATATAGGTACCTCTTAGTGATCAGTCAGAATCCTGTGATGTTTAAGTTACAAGTACCCTCAGAAGCAGACTCTCTTATCAGGATCAGCTAAAGAGAACTCTATTAACTGTTTACGTGGGGATGTCAGCTGTGCTCTTTGTCTCACTCAGCCCCCACCATACTATGTGGCACCACCTCCACAGATCAGCAGACCACTGTGTGGTGAGGATCAGTGTTGAGATGCTGCCAATTTGCACATGCTAGGATGTACAGTTATGCAGTTCAAAATCTACTTGCAGAAGATGACACTAAGTCTCATGTCTAGAAGCTTGGTGATCAGCTTCTGGCATAGCAACTTCTATGCTAAGGTGGTGTGAAGTGCAAGGGATAAGGTATCATCTCTTAATCAGGTGTAATGATAAGCAAACTGGAGGTGGTCCAGAGTATCTGGAATATTTTGTTTAATGTGTAAAAGTGCCAGCCTGTTCTTGTCTTAAAATGTGAGTGAGAGCCACTGGACTCCTAATACAGGTCTAATTTCATTAGAACAACCTCTATTTTAACAAAATCTTCTTTTTAACAAATATATATATATATATTTTCCCATTAAACTAATGTTAAAAAAACCTCAATACAGCAAAGTCCATTTTATCTGGAAAATTAATTAAAGCAAAGTCATTTTTCTTAAGAGATGGCAGCAAAACATATATATTTTTCCAGGCCTTAGCCCAAATCATCGTGATTCAGGAACTCCTTTGAATAGCTAATTGGATTGTGTCTACAGCCGATACTCTTGTGCAGCAAAGCAAAGCTCAAGAAGGGTTACTGCAGACAAGAGACATTGTGGGTATATCCGGGTGGTGAGTTAACTGTCAATCAAATTCAACTTCAGCTGTACTTTTGGATCTCTGAAGGTCTGCCATAGCCAGCACATCCATCAGATTGAGGATTAATTTTTGGCTTGCCCCTCAGCAAAATGCCGACTGCTAAACCTCCCTCGTGTTTATGCTACTTGACCAGTTTTCAAAGTGTTTCATAAATTTACTGAGATTTTACCCAATGAACATCCGCACACCATAATCTTTAAAAGACAAACTGTTGCATTTAAATGCATCTTTAAAGTTTGTGCTTGCAAATTTTTTGCATCCAACGATTCTTATTTTCAAATGTGACCTTCGTTTATAAGGTGACTTACAAAAGAACAGCTGCAGTCAGAGAGAGCTGGTCAGTCCATTAGGTGACCCAGGCAGTAGCCCAGGATGCCATCACCAGAGGGGCTCTGTTTATGGAAGTTGTAACTAAAGCAACACACACTCTGGACCGGTGCACCCTCATCCCTGTCTGTGGTATTGACACGGAGGGGCACTGTTTTGCTAACTCGAGGGGCATGTGCTCCGGACAACAAGCGGGAAAATCCATATGGGTTTTGGCACTGACGGTAGCAATTTACTTTACAGAAAATGTTGGAACTTCTTGCCAATGATGCTAACAACAAGAGAATAGATGTTGCTATCGAGTTCAGCATTTCACAGACAGCTTTGTCAACTGTACGTGTTTAAAGACCACACTATATTCCAATTCTATTATGGTGAAATTTCAATTACAACAAATTGGTTTTTTAGTACCAAGCACTTTGTTCTAATGGAATTTGACCTGTATCTACCTGAGCTTGTGTTCATACCCCATTTGTTTTTATATCTGTTTGTTGTATAACAAGAATTTGCTGTTTACATTTTGCATTGTAGAAAGTAATGTCAATATCAATGGGCAGCTTCAATTGCGTGAATGTTGTCCATTAAGGTACAACAGTTTTAGTCTAGTGATCTGCTTCTTATTTCCTGTCTTAAACACCAATATCAAAAAATGCTGTTACTCCCACCTCCTCTAAGTTTCAAAGAAGAAAATATAGCAGATGTCTGTTGGCAGGATGTAGACCTTATTGACATTAAAAAAAAGTCTTTTTGGAAAATTGTTGCCTGTAACCCTTAAAATGAACATGGTTAGTGTAGTGGCTTCACAGGATTCATGGGATAGTGATGGACAATGTGGTGTTTGCAAGTTTTCCCCATGTTTCTATGATTTTTGTTCTTGGTACCCTGATTTTCCCCCAAATTTTAATTAATTGGCATGTCTAAATTAGCCCCATTTTGATGAGTGTGTGTGAGGCCTGTGAGGGACTGGTAACCTTTCCAGAAATGATTTCTGTCTTGCACCCAATGCTTCTAAGATAGACTGCAGCAGCCAAAATCTTCAACTGGATTAAGCAAGTTTAAAAGTAGATGGATGGTTCATAAACTGTTTGGAATCCTACAAGTCAGTTAGACTTTTACATTGTTTAAAAAAATTATATTTTTTTTGTGGAAAAACATCAAAATATTAAAATTCTACGTAATAAAACATGAAAAAAGTAAGAGGTGGCGACAGAGGCCTGTATAAATGTTATAAGCCCATATGTCAAAACAGACAACTGTTCCTTTAAGTGTATTTAAACTAAGTTTATTTCCAGTAGGGGTTATTTACAGCACTTTATAACCATTGAGAGAATTAAACCTGCCATCTCCATAACAAAATAAACTCTTCAGTAAACACGTTTTATTTTAACTAGCTTTAAAAGGTATAATAGTTGTAACATCATTACCGGTATCTTGCATTTTTTGAGTTACTTTTCATATAGCAATTGTTTTATTTTCACATTTTTACATTATATCTTATTTTTCTTGGTAACAAATCTTGAAAGGCGGGGTGCGGGGGCTCAAAAACCTGTACGCCTGTATTATCACTCATGCTTTTACATTGTATACTGCACCTTGAAGGGCCAAAAAACAGTAGCTGTCCACTAACTAAACTGGGCAGAATGATGGGATGGGATGGGACCCTCTCATTTGGAAGTGTTCTTGTTCTCTTAATATTCCAGTTACACTTGAGCCAGTTAAGAGCATGTCCTGTTTCTTTAAGGGCAAAGTGCAATAAATGTTTATCATTCATAAAATAATGTGTTGTCATAATATCTGTTATTTCTAAAATTAGCCTCTGTATGTTTTGCCAGACATACTGTATTTGCCTGTCAAATATTTTCTTTATGTAAGTCAAATAATGATTACTGATTTGTTTGATTGTGAACAGACTCAGAACAAACTTAACTTAAAAATTACATTTGATTTTTATATACCGTCCATGAAGTATGTTTCCTTTTGTTTTAGCCAGCATGATTAAGTCTAGTCTGTATAAGCTTTTCTTCACAATTATTAAAGAGAAGTTATTAAACAAAAGGGCTATTTTTCTACTACATTTTTGTATGCACGTACACTGCTAACATGGCCAGCTCATTTAAATTAGCTGCTCTTTAAACTTCATCGTACATTTGAAGTTACTTTACCTGGATTTAATTACAGTCAGCTGCTGGCTCCTGTTGCATTTGGGTGAAAGAAACATTTGATTTGAAAGTGAAGGTGTAAGTGTAGCCTATTCACTCATGCAGCCTCACTTGAATTAATTATTTTTTTTATATTTGCATATGTAAACAAAAAATTGAGTGCCAGAAAATAGCATTTCAAAGTAAGAATTTTAGAGGCCCAGGCTTTTTCATGAATTTGTTCAGAGTGAACAGTTTAACTCTGAATGCTTTGGGTGGGATGAGTGGGATGAAAACAGTATTCTGGGTTACTTCATAAATCTTTGTGATATGCAATGCTTTTTATTAAAGGACAGAACATCAATAAAAAGGTTATCTGGCAGATGGCTGTTGGAAAGATTAGAATCTTAAATGTACTTTTAAATATTTGAAATATTTGCTTCTATATTTTATATCCTGACCTGAGATGATGGTATGTTAATGTTTGATGTTCAACCTTATGTATTTTTTTAATCCCTTGCATCACTTGAGTAGCATTTCTTTTATGTAATTCTGTCCTTGTAGAGGTTTTCTAGCTTTATTTATTTTATTTTTTTTGCTGGAGTTTTTCCAATGGAATATGGAGTTTTTGCTTGTGTTACATACAGAACTGTTTTGGTTTTATTTTTAGGGTGTCTCCTCTTCAGAAATCTGAAGTAGTTGAGATGGTAAAGAAGCAAGTTAAAGTGATAACTTTGGCCATTGGAGATGGAGCCAATGATGTGGGGATGATCCAGACTGCTCATGTTGGCGTTGGCATTAGTGGAAATGAGGGTCTACAGGCTGCAAACTCATCTGATTACTCTATAGCTCAGGTAACTTTTTATCCAGTTCTTCTGTTTTATTCAAAAAGGCTACTATTTCAAATTTCCAGCTCTTCAAGTCAATCCCTGTAGCATATGCTGGATTTTGATACTTAGAGCTATATTTTCAGTTTACCTACCGCAAGCTGGTCTGAGGAGTAAAGGGACCAAACAAACAGCAATCTTAAAATTGCTCTCGTAATAGTTAAAAAAAAAAAAAGTGCAAGTAGATTTTGTCTTCAAAAGGGAATTTGGAACCAACTCCTGAAGCTAGGTCTGGGAGTGATGTTTACCAGAAATAGATTTATTGGAGCCGCCATGTGGACTCACAACCCCCAAAGTGAGGAAGGGAGGGTGGGATGAATTGCCAGTCAGGTTAGAGATAACAGTGTGAGAGATCCAGGCATTCTAGACCTTGCCAAGAGACAGCATTTAATATCTGAAAATATACATTTGCATTTCTTAGCTTTGTCTCATTACAGTAGACTTCCTCAGACATTACCGTAATTAGGTTATGCTGAATGAACTATGTTTTGACTCAAATTAAAACTTGCTAATTTTTTCTATAAAAAATAACATTTCTAATTGTTTACATTATAATTGTATTATTGTTTGAGTCAGTAGAAATCAAGATAAGCTCACCAGGTTTGCAGGATGTCTTGTTGCTGACTGAGTTTCTCTCTATTTTTGTCCGACTATTAATTGCTTTCATTTATAATTCTTTAGAGACAATTTGCAAGTCAAGTGTGCTTTGCTGTGAGGTTAAAAGAATTTAGAAGAATTCCAGGGATAACCTATAATAGTAATTCTTTTTACTTTGAAGAACCCTACATCACTAATTCTCCCCTCCTGCTTAATGCTCTTTTATAATTTATAACTGCAAGGGTTCTGTGAAATACATACTGACAGAGTGGGTTACGAGGTTAGTGCAGTTCTTCTAATCAGCAAGATAAAGAAACTTCCATGATTGTGTCCACTCTTGTCTCCAACAGAGTACACAGCCA
The DNA here is from genome assembly GCF_900747795.2 of Erpetoichthys calabaricus. Taxonomy (NCBI): domain Eukaryota; kingdom Metazoa; phylum Chordata; class Cladistia; order Polypteriformes; family Polypteridae; genus Erpetoichthys; species Erpetoichthys calabaricus. The sequence continues at coordinate 110,742,218 of NC_041398.2, forward strand.
GTAAGGACCTTGATTTTAAGTTAACTGTTATTAAATACAATATGTATTTCATTTCAGTCATCTGTTTACATTTGTTGAATCACCCTGATCTAACCCCATGCTTTCCTTTCTTTGTAGTTTAAGTATCTGAAGAACTTGCTGTTGGTTCATGGTGCATGGAACTACAACAGAGTGGCAAAATGCATTCTTTATTGCTTTTATAAGAATATCGTCTTGTATATTATTGAGGTAAGCTGTAAACAGAAAAAGAGAACTGATGCAACATTTCCTTTGGTTTTACACCATGTGCAAATAATAATATCGATATTTTAATGTGGTGAGAAGATGCACAATTATGTGTTACTTTTATGTTATGTGGCGTACGGCCCAGGGTCCATGACTGGCCGGGACGCCCCTTCCTTATATGCTCAGGGGGAGCAGTCATGGACGGTGCAATAACTCCCCCTGGACGCTAGATGGCCACCCCCCTGTGTTGGAGCGATGCCTCGGTTTCCCACAGGGCTCCATGGGAATTGGAGTTGGGTACAGCCCTGTTGGGTCCCGCAGGCACTGTCAGGGGGTGCTGCAGCTGGACTCCTGAGCCCTTATGGGCAGTGTATTCGCCACACCCGGAAGTGCAGCCGAAACTCGGCGATCAGCCCCCTGGATCACTTCCGGGTGCCCAATAAAAGGAGCCAGCAGCTCCTGCTGCAGCACCCCCTGGAATCCAACAGGGCAGCACAACACTCCAACCCCCATGAAGCCATGGTGGAGTCCGAGGCACCGCTGCAACCCAGGGAGGCTGCCATCTAGTGTCCAGGGGGAGGTATTGGGTTTCCCATGCCTGCTCCCCCAGGAACATATGCGGCAGGGGCATCCAGGTCGGGTATGGGCCCCGGCCTCCTGCCACAGTTGTAATGAGTAGTAATGAACTCATATTTTGCATAAACCTTTCAATTTATTCTTTCGCTAAACTCTCACATCATTTGTCAGGAGCATGAACAGGTTCCCCCAGATATTTATTTTCTTACATACAAGTACTGGTGAAAAGTTTTAGAACACCTCTGATTTTCCAGTTTTTCATGAAATTTAATCAGTTGAAAACTTCTGTTCTAAAACTTTTGACTGGTGGTGTATTATGCTCTTAAGTCTCATTACCTGTGGTTTGGTTCCCTTTATACATGTTCTGCACTTCTGTGTTTTTATGAAAAAACTGTTGCAGCTTATCTTCTATTACAGTATGTCAGCCATTTGTGTCAATGAATTGTTATTCATTAATCAGCCAACTAATTCAAGACCTTCAGATATTACAGGCACTACCTACCTACCTATTTACTTACCTACTTATTTAGGATTATAGAGGACCTTCATTCATCGCTGAACCCAAATGATGACCAGAAGGGTTGATGTAACAAAAAAGGGGTTTTACTAACAAAGCAGGTGGACTATCAAAGCAAACACCAACAAACATGTGAGAGTTGAAAATATCAAAACCTAAACCTCCTGGCCTTCCTATTTAGCCCTTTCTTAATTCACCCTACCTTTCCTGCCTTCTGTGTTCAACTCTGACCTCTTTGGCTATCAGGACATTGGCAGTGTTTCTCAGAATATTTCAAACAAAAAGACCTGTCTTCCATGTGCATAGACACAATTTGTTAATCTGTTTTTTGAGCTTATGCCAGGAAGAATATTTTAAGATATACGCTTGGTGACAATAATGAATGATGAGTTTAAACCTTTTGAAAAGTTTTATGGACTGGTATGGTTGAACATGGTTGTGTGATGGACAAGTGCCATGTTTCTGGTTAGTTCCTGCCTTGTGCCCAGCACTGCCAGGATAGGCTGTGGCTACAGTAACCATGAAATGGCATTTACCTTGTTTTTTTTTTAATTTGCCTACTGTATTATATCATAATAGTAAACCGTGCATGCACTTTCTTAATCTGATTTTCCAATATAAAAGTCACAATGAGCAGAAGCTAATCTCATTATTAATTGGGCACCAAAACTCTGAATGGGGTAGGAGTCCATCATAGGGTATGGTCTAATACATGCTCACACTAAGCTACTGTACAGCCATAAAAATCAACTTGAGTTTTGCAGAATCAAATACGAATTCCTCCTTCTTTATGTGTCCACTGTGCTTTAAAGCGTTTAAAAATGCTTTTGGGCAGCTGTGTTTTAAAAAGGTCTTGTGTAGGACAAAAGTGTTTGTTCATTTTTAACGTGTAACTCCAACTTTCTACACCTTCTTTTGCCACATTACAAGCTAAAATATTGAAATTTTTAATTAAGAAGTTAACATTTGTTTTACTTTAAGTAATTGCGCATAAGTCTAGTTTCTTATATAGACATGCAGATTCATTGTAAATGGAAAACAATTATAATCGGTAGATTAATGTCCTTCAAGTTAATAAGCTCATTGTCTTGAAAACTATTCAAACCTGTTCTTATTTGATTTTGGGGTTAGCTGCCTGAATTATGGGATTTAGTAAATGGTCTTGAGTTTTTTAAATTTGACAGGAGATCAGTGAAACTGAAATCAAATCTTGTATAAAACAATTTTAACCTTTAAGGTTCACTTTCTGGTTAGAAACCGATTTACCATATGTCACTGGAATGTTAGTTTTGTCCTAATGGAGATGTGATTAAATGAATTTTGGAAATTTAATACCCCCTAAATCAACAAGAGTTCAACTGTAATATTATGTGGCATGTATATTACAGTTATTACATTTATACCAGGACACATTTGTATTCTGAGAAACACATTTTCAAGGAAGAATAAAGATTTTTGTTTGAAGCCAACATAATGTGATCAGTGGTTGTTTTCATTTATTTGTGTTCAGTATGAAATGGATTTTTATACACTGTATGTGGACAAAATTAAATAAATAAATATGTAAATGTATTGTGACATGTGACAATAAAAACCATAAAATAGTATGTGAGCATAAAAACTATATGTATCATGAAATATATTTATTTTGCTGCTTATTTCTTTATATATTTATTTCATAATTTCTTAATTTATTCATTTCAATGGTACCTTAAACAACATGAAAGAGGCCTCGAAATGAAAACTGTCATTTTCACCCATTATCATACAAAGACTTAGTGACTGGTTGAGTAATTCTGAGAAACCCACCTTTAGCTGGCACAGTTGCACACATTCTTTGTTGTGCTTGTGTGTTCGTGACAGATATGAGTACAAGAAAAAGTTGCTGAAGATTACTGAATGAAGCTGTAAATTTAACTCAGAATGGTCTAATTCATCATCCTTGCAGACATCTGCATCTGCAATGTCTGCTATAAAATGGTGCACTTGATCGATGAAGATCTGTATCCACTCTATCGACCATCCACACCAGTCAAAAAACAGTACATGCTGGTATCCATCCTCTCTACATTGACAGGTGAAAATGACAGTTTTCATTTCAAGTCGTATTTCATGTTGCGTTTGGTGTCATTGAAATTTATAAATGAAGAAATAATTAAATAAGTATATAAAGAACAAAACAACTAAATACATATATTTTGTCATACAATTATTTATTTGCCCATATCATTATGTTATTATGTATTTATTGTTACACTTCAAAGTATATTTATATATTTAACTTTGTTCAAAATATTCCTGAATGAGTGTAATGTGAAAACAGGAATAGAAAATAAATATAAGCAGAAAGATTTCAGACTCGGCTGCCTGAAAGCTCCAAGGATTTAATTTCAGTTTCTGGCCTGGTCATCCTCTGCATGAAGTTTTCACATTGTCAATTTCAATTCATTCTTGAATCACACTCAGAATATTTGAAAGATTTGCAGATTATCTTGTCTACTAAAATTGTACAAAGTACTGAATGTACAGGAAGAAGTTCTATATATTTTGTAATCTGTCTGAATGATTAACAGTGTACATGCACGAACAGTCAACGGTATTAGAACACCTCAGTTTTTCCATTTTTTCTTCAGATTTAATCAGTTGAAATGCAATAGATAGATAGATAGATAGATACTTTATTAATCCCAATAATTGATCTAAAATGGTAAAAAGGTAAGCAGTAAACTGCCAGATTCTGATAACATAAGAATTGGGAAATGTCAAATTGACAACAGAGGAGAGGAAACTAAAAACTCTAGTTGAGAGCATCCTTTAAGAAAATAGACTGTCCACAGTCATAGTTCTGCAGACCAAGACTAACTGATCATTCTTTTCACCTCACTTGAACATTATACATGATCATTAACAGTGTAAATCCACAATGGTTTGAACCAAATTTGAATTAAGAAGACTTCATTTTGAGAGTCAGTAACTGTGAATTCCAATCACTCAGATGTCTCATTTTGTGGTCAGTAAACAGTAGCTGTAGAATCATACATCACAGCAGAATACTGAGCAGAGAGTTAAAAAAACATTGAGTAACAGTTCAAAATGATTGATAGGTGAGCAAATAACTAACAGACCATGTTGCAATATGAACAGCTAGTCATGATATGCTAATATGAAATAGTGTATCCCCATTCTGAATTTAGTGGCTGAGACCAGTGGGTCATACCTAACACAAGCAGACAGATAATTACATGGCCCTGGAACCATTTAATAAAGAGTTTTTCTTTTAAAGTAGCTTTATTTATCTTTGGAATTTGAAGAGGAGCAGCATTCTGAATTGTAATGTACTCGCCGGAATGAATGCATTGATAACTTCTGTTCAATAAGTAGGGTCAAAGCAATTTAATGCTTTATTTTCTAGAAGGATGATTCCAAAGCCATCCCTAAAATTTACTGGAAACTGTGTAATGACTTAAGAACAGGAGAAATATGGCCGTAGACTCTAGTTCTAATATTAATAGTTTCAGCATTATGAATTAACTAAAAGCTACAAATTGAATAATGAGAGTAGCCTGTGAATAATATTGCTACAGACAGTTCTGGAAATGCTTTGAATCCTGCATACAAAGAAAGTATCTTGATTTTTCAACTCTTTAGAATGAAAAAGTAGGTGTTAGGCTACATAGTGTTGTAGTGTACATGAGAAAAGATGGACTGGTGTCAAAGATAACACCTAAATTGTGTGGCGATTCAGTGAAATTAATGTTTAGACCTACCGTCAAGTTAAAAAGCAGCTGAACTTTGTTGTATAAAATTGTGTTTGTTTTTTTAATTTGTGTTTTTTTTATTTGTTTAATTTTTTTGTTGTTTAAAGATAAATGGTTATCGGTTTCCTGATAGAATACGATAAAACAAAATGAAAATGTGGCATTTTGGTCTGAGGGATAATATAGCTTAGTATCATATGAAAGTGATTTGTTAACTATATCACCAAACAGTACCATTTAAATGCAATGTATTAAGTCCTGAGGGACACCACATTTAACTACAAAACATAACGGTCATGCTATCATCACATTTCTGTACATACAGTACATGGAAAGAAAAAGATTGTTTCTGTACAGAAACTATAGTTTTTCTTCTCCACAGAAACAATACGAGTGTTAGCTTGACAAAATAATTCTAAAATAAACTTGTATGGCCAAGAGCGAGTGGGTCCTGTAATGGACTGGCACCTCTTGTAGGGTTGGTTTCTGTACTGCAGGGATAGTCTCCGGCTTCACATAACCTTGTAATGGAGCAAATATGTTCACAACTGGATACATTATTATTTAATCACACATCTAGAGAATAATTGTAATACATGTTTATGTTTGTATTTGCCATCCAGGCCAAGATGACATTAGTTTGCAACAATTATGCTTGGAGTAAAGGCAAATAAGCTTTGTGCTGCAAAATAGGATTTTTTTTTCTTTATTGCTGTTTTATGATAATGTAATTATTTTTCTTGGTTTATTTATTTTTGTATTTTTTCAAGTAAAATAATAAAACAAGTTGTGGGGGGTATTTTTCGTACGAGGATTACTCATTTACCCGGATGTAATTGTTGACGATTTGGCGTGATCCTGGATCTGTCGGTTTTTCGAAACTCTTGCTGGAAGTGTTGTCATAGCAACACATCCTAATCCTCAAACCTGCTCGGAGCAGGTTTGTTCGATGTAAACAAGGATTAGCTCACACACGTAATCAGTGTCCATGCATGGAATTCATTTAGTCATGACTTCACCGTTCATGAATGAGTGACCAATTGATATCGGTACACAAATTATAAGAAGAGAATTTCATATAGAGAGGGTTTTGCGCGATCGGCAAGATCCTTTATTGCTCCCGGAGGAAATTCTTTCATAGTGTTTCCTGGACACCTGCATGTGCAGACAAAAGAGGCGTTTCATGCCATTGCAGGTAGATAATACACAGGTAAAATCACCCACAGTTCCATAAAGAATCTCACAATCAGCCTAACATTCTCATTACCTAGGGTTTCCAAATGTGATTGGGGTACATGGAACTGATCACAGTGGAGTTTGATCAAACATTATTTGGAAAATGTACCTCTCCTCCTGATGAATAATCAGACACAGTGTCTTCATCAAATATTTGACCTTCGTCAATATCTCGTTGGTCAGACACAGGTTCTAGGGATATGACATTCCCTGCAACTGACCCAAAAAAAAGAGGGCTATATGGAACATACCTATGGCACACATTGAGGACAAATATATGCAATGACCATCCTTTACCTGAAATGAAGTGACCACTGCATCCTGCCACTGGTTCTGAGGAGGCGCTTCCCCCTGAAATGCCCTCAGAAATAGGGCGATGGGCATTTTGCTGGAGAGCCAACTCTTCTGCAGGGGTTAGGTCTGGACTGTGTGGACCTCCACCTGTTTTTTGCTTGTCTGCCTTCTTATTAGCTTTAAAATTAATGTTCTTTACATTATATATGATTCTTTATGTCAACAATTCTTTAAATAGTTATATACCAATATTTACCAGTTTGAAGTATATTCTTGTATTTCACTTTAACCTGTTCCCGTGTTCTCCTTGTGCTCACTTTTGATCTGGAATTATGACATATTAAATAATAATTAATCTGACACATAGGAAATGAAATGCTGCTTTCAGTAAGTACAATGCACACGCGTTTAATTTGTCTGCCACTTTTTGCCAGCCGTCTTTTCTGGTTTGGGCTGCTTTTGCAGTGTTACCCCTTGTGCATATTAAATCTTGAAATTCTTCATGTCCTTCGAATAAAAGGTCTTGCTCCACTTTTGTGAAAAAAAAAAGCACCCGTTCTTTCGTCATTTTGTTACAGCCTTTCAAAGACTTGCTGATCATGTTTTCTAGACTCAATATATATGGGCTTTTCACTCAGTGTGGGCGTGCGCATTCATCTCGGATTATTAGATCTAGCTAGACTAATCTACTGCACGGCTGCGTTTGAAAAACCGACTTATCCCGGATGAGTTTCACTGGCATTAACTCATCCAAGATGAGGCATCTGATCTCGGATGATTTAAGCAACGTACGAAAAATATCCCCGTGGTCTTCCATCCATCCATTTTCCAACCCACTGAATCTGAACACAGGGTCACGGGGGTCTGCTGGAGCCAATCCCAGCCAACACAGGGCACAAGGCAGGAAACAATCCTGGGCAGGGTGCCAACCCACCACAGGACACACACAAACACACCCACGGGCCAATTTAGAATCACCAATCCTCCTAATCTGCATGTCTTTGGACTGTGGGAGGAAACCGGAGCGCCCGGAGGAAACCCACGCAGACACGGGGAGAACATGCAAACTCCACGCAGGGAGGACCCAGGAAGCGAACCCAGGTCCCAGGTCTCCCAACTGCGAGGCAGCAGCGCTACCCACTGCGCCACTGTGCCGCCCCCCCGTGGTCTTGTCAATTGTTAAATATTGTTCAGGTTTGTAATTAGCATTATAGAAAACTGGTATTTTAGAGAAAACTTAATTTAAACTGGAAAACAGTAGTAAAAAGTAAATCTATTGTTATAGTAGAAAATTGCTTTTCAAATATATAGTTTTCATTATTTATTTATTTACAAATCCATTGTTTGAAGATGCATTTTCCAATACAGTTTGGCAGGGAGTGGAACATCCCTAATACTCATCCCACTCATACACCCATAGGACAATGGTGCAGACACTACTTCACATAATTGCATTTGTGTGACTGACACTTTGCCATCTCCTTTCCAGAACATGGTTTCTCATTTCTGTTGACTTCTGATGACTCCTCAACTTTTCCTCAGCACACTGGCTTTTACAGCATCTAGCTATTCAAGTTATTCTTCATCTGCCCCAAAGCAATTAGCCTCCCCTTTTTCCCTCCATCCTACCAAGGGCCTGGTCATTTGGAAGCAGTCATCGCTTTCACCTACCATCAGGATCCCCTTGTTAGTCTCAGTGCTCTTGTTTAAAGGTTTCCTGACCCACTAAAAGAACCTTCCAAATGGCAATAGAAACAACCTTTCTGTAACAGATGCTGCCACTCCAGGTAGCTGCCCTCACCCTATCTGTAAGTGTCTCGTCTATTGGCCAATATATTTTTGTTGCCTAAGTCCCATTGGAATATTACCAAAAGCCATTAGGATAAATAAATTGATTCAATTAAGTTCCCTCTGGAGATGTTGTAAGTATCTATCAGTTTATTTTCTGAACCCACATAAGTATAATATCTGAAGTGCTGTAAGTGCTCAGAATGTGTTCAAGGTATATTTGCCAGTTAGTTAAAAATTGTTGAATGAAAGCCATCCATCAGTCCATCCATCCATTCATTTTTGCACCCTCTTTCAATTCAAAGCTGCAAGAATTAACCCTCGGCAAGTTGTCAGTCCATTGCAGGGTCCAGCCACCCACACCATTCTCCACACTCAACTGAGTCAATTTAGACTAGCCACTCAAAATAGAATCATGTCTTTGTGATGAGACAGAAAAACTGGAGTATCCAGTGGAAGACCCTTGGCGGACATACAGTCTCTACATAGACAGCAACTGGGCGCAGAATCTAACCCTGGGATGCATGATATGTGAGTGCACAATTGAGAAAAATTTCATTTTTTTTATATTTAAGGTGTTTTTTATGTATAAATACAACAATAGAAAAATGAAGATTGATACTAATAACTTAAAAACAATTTTTCAGTGTGCTAATTGCTATGCCAAGTTGAATGAAATAACATAATGTTCTTAAATCTGTTTAATCCAATATATGGTCAAGGGAGGCAGTTGAATGAAATAAACAATACAGATTTTACACTCCGTAAAAAAGTACCCATTATTGGTTATCACTCCCTTCCTTTATACTGCAAATAAATCTTTTAAGTTTATGAATTTGCTTAATCATCCTTTATTTATGAATGTAGTAGTGGAAGACAACATAACCTGATCAAGTAAATAAAGATTAAAACACCAAGTACAGTACTATGCTCTGAAGAATTCTGAACACGTGAATCTTGTTTTTTTTACTGATGACGAGAGTTTTGAATCAAGATGCGATTCATTTATTCAAGGCATGCATTAAACGGGCCTAAAAGCTCCCTGTGCCACCTCAGTAATTTCAATTATTATCTTAACATTTTGTCTTTGTGTTTAGTTTAAAAAAAAAAGTCATTTCAGTTTGTAAGGTTAAGAAGGCATACTTCCAGTTTCAGAGAGTGTCCCTTTCCTGACTGTGTCCCTCTTTGCTTAAGAACACAGCTCATTTGTAATTTGTCAATCTGTCATTCAGGCCTGTCCAGCGTGTACCTATGTAAACACTTCACTGCGCTAACCCAAGCAGATAACCCAACTCAACAAATTAAAAACATTGTGTGCAAGAGAGACCCGTTACACATAGCTTGCATGTAGAGAATCTGAAAGGACAGTTTTTTTTTGTTTTTTTTTTTGCTGAATGTCTAAAATGGTTAGGGGATTCATTCACATCAGTTAACATCCTATCAGGTCAGCCAAGCATGACAAGGGCTGCTTGAAAATGGCCCTCTCAGGAGGCTTCTAAAAACAGTAGGTAATAATGTGTGGAGCTGCCTCTCAGCACATCAGCCAAAATAAATAAATAAATCTAGACGCAGAGCAAGCACAGAAGAGACCCTGCGCATTTGATGACTGGTGCCCGTCTTGTGTGTGCGTGTTTGAGTGTGTATGGTGGCCACTTTCCTTTTATTGTCAGCAACCAGACTGGAAACATGTCAAAGTCATTGCCTTTCACCATGCTTTGTTCAGTCAGTCCGCAGCTTTAGTACTTTTGTCACATGATCCAGAAACAAGTTTCAAACCCTTTTTTCTCATCAACCCAATAAAACATATTGCATTAGATGGCCGATATTAGTGCATAAGACGTTTTTTTCTGGGCAGCCAACTCTCAGTCTCTCAGTGCTTGCCTTTACAATTGCCTTCATTTAAACTTTAATGCTACCGTCTGCCACTATTGTATTTCATTTTCCCCCTTTGGCTCTTTCGAAGACTGCACATGCGCTGACTTGTCGCATTTTCACAGCTTCTCTTCTCATGGATTACAGTGACTTGTAAGGCAGCACTGCTCCAAACGACTCTGCAGTACAAAGAATTTGGCCTTTTGTCCTATTGATCTTTTGTTACTTTTTGAAATCCATTTCCCACTGGTAGCATGAGGACCATAATAGGGATTTTTTTCTTTTCTTTTTCATATGATATATCAAGCCCCTTTTTGTAGGCAATGACATTCAAGACACATGCAACCTCAGGGAATAGTGAATGTTACATTTGTTGGTGTAATAGGGTTAATTTGTCAGAAGTGCTGGCTTTATTCCAGTCCACACAGTTCTTCTGGTGCCACAAGGCTGTGGACATTTATTAGATTTTATTTGTGCTAAGAAGACAGGCAGAGCTTGTGACTGTTTAATGTCTTTGTAATGCTCTGGAGCTTACAGTATTACCTTACTATGCTGAATTAAAAAGCTGTATTTATTATTTACTTAATTTCACCAATCAAAAATGATGAGCTGTCCAGAGTCCTGAGTTTGAACCCTAACTAGGCCCAGTCTTTATGGAGTTTGCACCTTGTCCTTGTATCTATGGGTGTTTTTCTATCTGCACTGTGGTTTTCCTCCCACATCCTGAAATGCCAGTCTGGTTAGGTTAACTGTCAACTGCAAACTATGTGAGTGACTGTGTGTGTATGTGTGTGAGTGTACCTTGTGACAGACTGGTATCTTGTCCAGGGTAGCTTTCTGAACTGGATTAAGCAGACTTGGATGATGTATTTGTAATTTATGGGCGTCATAGTGGCACTATGTTAGCTTTGCTCCATCATCTTGAGTTTGAATCCCTGTCTGCATGTAGTTTGCACATTCTTCTCCAGTTTTTGTGGATTTTCTCTGAGTAGTCTGGCTGCCTCCAACATTCCAATGAGATGCAGATTTCATTGATTAAGGTCCCTAAACTGACAGGTGTTAGTGAATGACTTGTGTGTGTACCCTGTGATAGAGTGGCATCCCGTCTAGGTCAATTCTTCTGTTGCACCAATGCTGCTGGAATAGGCTCCAGCCTACATGAACTTGAATTGGATTATGCAGTTGTGATAATAGACAGATAGACAAGAGAAGCTATATCATTCTCACAAATATTTATGACTTAATCAGAGCCTGCCTACAAATAAAGTGGTTTTGAAGACAATAGTAATAATAAGAATAAATTTTTATCGAATTTGAAACAGAACACTTTTTGTAACTTAGTTCCATTCCTCAAAAAAATCATATTTGGTATGCATGTTTTAAAACTGTGTGAGCTTGTGTGGCTTGTATCGCGTGTCTGTCCATTTATCAGCGTGCTCTGCTTTTCACTGCAAGTCAGTGTGCATCACTTTCTAATTCCTTTCAAAAAGAATGAACCATGGGGGGCTTTTTTTTAAAGTAGGTTTTGTATTTTTGTGATTGGCAAATGGCATTTATGGGCTAATTATGTCAAGCCTTAGAACACAAACTGGTCCACAATTATTCTTTACCGCCGCTCCCACCTCTGCTAGTTCCATATAAGGGTTTTTTTCTGAATGAGCATTGCATTTCATTTGCATTTGATACGCCATAAAGGAACAAAGAGTTTCCTACAACAAGGACAAATGTCAATCTTGAATCTCCTGTTTCAGTTCAATTGCTGATCAGGCGTGGGAGCTGTGGAATCATTGATTTTTAATGTGCTGATGAATATGCAAGGCTAGCGTAGGAGGCAAGCAGTTTTTCATGCTTCCCCACCCCTGCCCAGTCAAAAAAAGGCTTGTTTAGTTTTCATATATTCCATCTTTTTTCAGTCTTTAAAGAGCGCGTATGGGGGATGACAGGCAGCTCTTAGACAGGCGGGTATAAGCATCTCACACTATCTTGACATGAGAAACTCAGAACTCAAGACCTTCAAAAACGACACTCTAATTCACTCCAGTTAGTTTAGGTGATACTATATCTGTAGTGACAATAGTAACTGTATCTTACTTTTAATATTAAATAATAGTAGCAGTTTTTATTTCCCCTTTTCAATCCCAGCAGGTAAGTATTAAGATCCAAAGAATGTTTAAGAGATGATGTTGTGTTAACAAGGAATGGTGAGCCGGAGTTTCAGGCCAACTAGTATATCAACCTACCCCACCCCCTTCTTCTCGGAATCGAGACATTTGTTTTTCAAAAATGTTCACGCATTTGCTTGCATGATGAAAGGAGGCTGGTCTGCATGCATGCACTGCTCGACTGGGGCCAGCAAGGGTACATATTGTTAAATGGAGAATTTGTAGCAATTCACGCTTTCATAATGACATCTAATGAAGCATGCACTTTCGCAAAGACACAGCAGCACAGTGCTTCAATTTAGTTTTCCAGTCTGTCATGTTCTTTCATGAAAAAAAAGAGAGAAAATAACTGTTGGAGATAATCAAGCAATCTTATTATACACCAATTTCCTGTTGCTAGAATTAGTTTTTTTCTATAATTATTATTATTATTGTCATCAACTTTATGTTGTTTTCAGCTAATTGTTTAAAAGGGTCTGCTCAAGGCTTTGCATTTCTTATTAAGATGCTGTTGTTCTGGGGGTTTTCTGCCCAGTGTTGGAAAGTTTGAACTCAGTATTTAAATATTTATAAACCCTGTAGCAGGTATTAATAATTGTACACTGCTGCAGCACCATCGTGGTCTCTGTAAAGCAAGTTCTTGTGAGTAAGGGGTGAGTAAAAGGAGCAGATTTCCTAACATATGTTATAAATATTTCTTTCTGGGATGGCTGATTAACTGCATGGTTCTGGTTTTGCTGAACTTCTGATCTCTGGGCTTGAGTAAATCCCCAATTTGATAGCTAATCAGTCTTGTTACTGCTAACATTTATCTGGAGGATTAAGATAAAAGAGGAGGAAAACAGTTTGAACCTTTTGGTTCCCTCACCCCTTTGACAAATAAGAAATATTTATTTCTAAAAAGTGTCTTTTCAATCAGATTACAGTGTTCTTTAGGAAGTGCCACAGTTCGATTAGGACAAACATCAGAGTGTAAAAATCAGGCTTCTGCTGCAGGGGTCTTTACTGTTTTTGTCACATATGATGAATGATTCTGAGTGTGTAGGTCAAAACATGCAAACATTTAAACATTTATTGCTCTTTAGCATAGCTGTTTCAGTAAATTGAGGTCAAGAAATATATGTTGGGGTGATATAGGAAAGCAATTAATGTGAGTCATCTTGACAAGCTTGCAGAATGTGAACTTTTAAAATGTATTCATCCAGAGTGTTATTTTGTATTTGCTGTGTTATGTAGATATTTTATAATATATGGGAAACTATTCAAAAATAAAATTATTTAATCAAAAATGATTAGGCAGAGTTTGGCAGACTCGCACAGATATTTCTGTTTAATCTTATGTCATTTTCAATTCAAAGTCATGGCACACTACAGTATAGTCAGAAAGTGCCAGGCATTACACAGGAAACTCCTTGGATATTGTGTCAGTACATTGCAAGGCTTATTTTCTTTTTAAAGATTTAATATTAATTTATGTATTAAGTTTTTTTGGGGGGTAGAGAGGAAACAAAAGTAAGCACTGCTGTGCCTTACAACAGCAGCAATGCCTTAGTAAAAACAGCCATTATTAACATTAGTATTACTTTGTATTTGTGATAAAACAGGAATTTTATAAAACTGCATTAAGTTATGATCATCTGTTTTCTTCTTGATTGACAAAGTTATAATAGTTTTCCCTTTAACATTCAATATTATCATTTATTTGCTTTTACTTATTTGTCTTTTGCAGATATGGTTTGCTTTTGTGAATGGATTCTCTGGGCAGATACTTTTTGAAAGATGGTGTATTGGTCTCTACAATGTGGTAGGTGCTAAATCCCTGCTTTTAATTACTAAACAATTAAATATGAACAGATAATCTGATATGTTTTATTATTGGGGTAAACAGTATGAAAGTAGACTTGAATACAGTGGCATATTGCACGATTCACATTTTTCCAAAGCTCAGACTACTAAACAGTTACCAACAGAAAGTCAAAAGGCAAAACGTTAAACTACATACAAACAGTTACAAGACATAGATGCAGCAAATGTACAGTATACTTCAAAATCACCGTGGGAACAAACAGGAAGGCAACATAACTTTTAGCTTGTCCTGAATTCAGGAGAAAAACAAGTCTATGGGTAGATACAAAGATACATGTAAGATGTACACTTTCTTTTTGGCAGGCTAGTACTATATAGACAATGTATACATTCTCAAACCTACTTAATCCAGTTCATGTGCATAGAAAACCAGAGCAATTCAGGCAGCATCGGTTTCATGGCAGGAAGCATCCCCAAACAGCTTTTTAAGTCTGTTACTGAAGTACACATACTTTATTAAATTTAAGCTGATTACAGTCGGTTATAAGAATCATATGATAATAATAAAGAGAGTGTATTACATAGCCTAACATTCTCAAGGTCTCTCAATCCAGTTTATGGTGAAGACACAAGTCACAAAATAACCCAGAACCCTCTCATTATGCACCTCTACTGCGTCTCTGTTGGCTCACTTACATAGCCCATTTAGAACCATCAATTAACCAAAAATTCCTGCTTTGGTGATAGGGGAGAAGACATTATTACAACATGAAAGTGGAATACGCGCATTATCAATATAATACATTAGTAATAATACCGAAAATGCTAGGCAATATACTGTATCTCTTTATATGAAAAGTGCTAAGGAAGCTGATTAGAGTCTAGGTTTGAAAGAAAGGCAGGGAGGTGCTTATGGAAACCTGTTCTCTGTTCAACTAATTACATGCATGCTGTCAGCCAATCAGAGTACAGAATATTAGTGATACGCTAATTACCAAGAGCACACTATGCTAATGTAATAGGATTGTAGTTTCTATTAAAAAGAAAGTACAAGCTGCAGGAAGTCACATCCCAAGAGTGGAATGCTTGCTGCGGAGGAAGACGGGCTCTGCCGGACAGTTTTTATAATATCTCACAAAAATATATATTTTCTTCTCCACTTCAATGCAAGAGAACATGTCTTTGCTTGAAAAATTGACATTTTTGGTAAGTTTTCAGACTTTAATGATACATTTGTATAAAGACACCCCTAAACTTTGGACAAATCTAAAAAAGATGGAAAGATTTTGAAAATTAAAGCATCAGGACATTTGAAACTTCAGTGAATTTGTTTTGTCCTTTTAAATATTTCTCTTCTGTATGTGTTGTTAACTAGCTAATGTCTCCTACATACACTGATGGAAATTCAGAACAGCAAATGTCACAAACATGAAAATTATTTTCTGAAAAGCCTGATTTGAAAAATGTGTTCTTATAAAAGCAGTCAGTGTAATCTAAAATATGAATTATTTTATTATTCACTAGTTCACATGTTAATGACATAATAATTGTTTTATTTTTTTCTTACTCTTTTAAGAAATGTTTTTAAGTTAATAGGAAGAAACTGTAAGTGAATAAACTTAGTATGGGCCCATAATAAGATACATTGTGAAGTCCACAACAATCATATCATTCTCCATAAACCTATGCTGAAATCCCCCAAAGCCAACAAAATCCTCAATTTATTGTTACCCTGGGTGTAAATTCCTTTTTCTGAACACAGGAAATTCAAACTCTGAACTGTATGTTTTTCAGAAATTCAAAGAAATGTCAGGCTAATTTTTATTCCATGTCAAACTAAGCTATTGTTCATACATTCATTTAAAAAAAAATAAGTGTACATAAAAAGAAATAAAAAACACACATATACACACAATATCTGTAATACCTTGTGAAAATCCCCAAATATAATATTTTTGGGCAGGTAAAGAATACCTTTTATTATTACGTAAGAGTTTAAGAATAAAAAAAAAGGATGCTGGTACTTTAAAACTGAGTGGTGGTATTAAAAAAAAAAAGGTTGTGATTTCCTGATCTAGGAAACTCATGAGGCCATGGACTTAGAACTCGTCCGAGTGGCTCCAGGTGTCTCTGCAATCCTGCATCCCATTTTTCCTTTTAAGGGCCAAACAGATTTTAAGTTAACTAGGTACCAATGTGCTGCATATAATATAAAGTGGTTCTATGCTGTCCTTCCATTATATATTTGTCCTCTACTGGTATCGGTTTAACTATAATGACAAGTCCAAATAAGCAGCAGCCATCGGTACAAACTTTATTTGGGAAGTTCCTTTTCCCGAGTCCCAGTTCCAGCTCCAGGAGGATCCCCAACTAAAGAATTTGCTTTATTTTATATGTTGAGACTAAGTGGACATCCTTCACATATTTAGTGGCTGATATGAGAAACTGTGTATGTAAAATAAATTTAGATCTTTGATTATATGCAAGTGCTAAATATAATTTGTGTTATATTATGTGAATTTCAGAGTATTTTAGAGTATGTGAATTTCCCCTTGGGATTAATAAAGTATCTATCTATCTATCTATCTATCTATCTATCTATCTATCTATCTATCTATCTATCTATCTATCTATCTATCTATCTATCTATCTATCTATCTATCTATCTATCTATCTATCTATCTATCTATCTATCTATCTATCTATCTATCTATCTATCTAATTTGAGTTCTGTCGTTTTGGCCTTCTCAAGAATGGGCTCAGCTTGTAGTATACCATATTTGGAACATGTACTTGCTTTTAACTACCACTGCTAGCCTTCTCCAACTGTAATGGACAGGCTTAGCTCAAAAAAAAAGAAGGCAGCAGCTGGGATACTTCACATTCGCAGCAGCATATACTAGAGATTCTAATTCACGTGATAGGCTTTAGCATGTAGCCTAGCCTATCCATGCTATTTGTCACATTTTATACATTTATACATTTACAAACTGTAAATGAGTAGGATCAGAGAATTGTAATTTTCATTTGAAACTCAGTCATTTATGAAAGTGTTAAGTTTTTGCATAACAATGACTTTTTGTCGAATCAGATAGTAATGGCATAGTTTTAAAGTTTTTCCGTTAATTAAAATGTATTTATTTTGTTAGCAATTTTTGAAATTGACTGATTACAATCATGTCTTCAAAGAAACAGAATGACTTGTGCTTGCTTTCCTTGCAATTAAGGAGGTCTTAAAGAAACAAGCACCAGCATAAAAATGGTTTAGAAATTTTGCAGAATTATGGTTTTATTGGCCAGGAAAAGTGGAAAGAAACTTTACAGAAAGCAGTGAAATGTCAAGGAAAATTCTTAAAACTTTTCTCCATTGAATTATTTTTCTTGAACATGGTAAAGCAATGTTACTCAGAGATAACAACACTTTAAATTTAGATTTAGTGACACAAATGAGCTGCTGCATACAAGAACAAACAGTAGTGCCTTAGGTAGTTGCTCTGAAAACATACATAATATATTTAGTGAATTTAAATTGAACCCTTTAAACAACAGAAATTAGATAGATAGATAGATAGATAGATAGATAGATAGATAGATAGATAGATAGATAGATAGATAGATAGATAGATACTTTATTAAATACATTGTAAGGCAAATCCCAAGGTTCTTCATCAATTGTAAACTTGCTCTTGAGGGGACTGCACCTATTATGTCCTTAGTGTTGGAAAAGTGAAATGGAAGCCTTTTTTATTGTGCCATGTAGAGAGTTTTATTTGTCTTTTTTCACTGTAAATGATGATTACACATTGGAGCTCTTTATCGAGAACAATCAGCCACACATCACTGAGACCAAAAAGATACATACTCACAGCTCAGAAGTTAGTCTTCATAAATATTTCATATTCTTTAGTCAAGTAAATTCTTTTGTTCTTTGAACCATGGAATATGAGAGAGCACTGTGCAACTTAAGCAATCAAACCTTCGTCATGTGCACCATGTTTCTGCACTTACAAGGGTGTTAACATTTAAGATGCAATAAAAAGGATACAGTACTTTATGGCTGGAGCATGTGGGTGAAAAATTTTAACTTGTAATATTTCTGCCCAATTCTAATATTACTGTGTTTATGTGAAGCTTGTAAATCTGAGAAAGTGTCTTAAAATGTTCACTAGTGTTGATTTAGAGAAAAATTGGGTATGATATACCCTGTACAATACAATTGTTTTTATGTTTTCCAGATTTTGACTGCAGGAGCAGGTTTGGTTGCAAGGAATTAAAGGAGCAAAAAAAAGCTTTACATTTTTTTGTTAGGATAAATGAACTTTTCTGACGTGCTAGATATTGTGTTATGTACATTTCGTGTAACATGAAGCTTGTTCCATCATGTATTTCATACTTGTGTAATATCCCCTTCTTTCAATGACACATACTTCTTGCAATCTGAATAGTCTCTCTTAGGTTTGTATTAAACTTACTGCAATTTATATTCTGTGCAAACTCCCCTTTCCTCTCAGATTTTTACAGCTTTGCCTCCACTGACCTTGGGAATCTTTGAGAGATCCTGTCGTAAGGAAAATATGCTGAAATACCCAGAATTGTATAAGACCTCTCAGAATGCAATGGGGTTTAACACCAAGGTAAGTCTGAAAACGTACAGGTGTGGTTTTTGTGACTGTCTAGTTTCAGTTTAATGTCAAACATTACTTTCATATATTGTACATTCATAGCCATGTTTGTGAAGTGTCTCTGTGACAGTTTACTTGTGGATAAAAATGTTATAGAAATAAAGTTAACAGTTTCATTCTGTGAAATTGTGAACAAAATATTCACAAAATATTCTAAAAAACAAGCTAATAAAATAATAAAATACAACTAAAAAAATATAAAATCTACTAAGATATTAAAATATTACTAAGCCCCAACACAAAAAACATTACAGACAGTTAAACATAGTGACCACTTTTTTAGACAGGTTCACCTAGCAGCAAGTTGGTCCCTCTGTTTATCCTCAGAACAGCCTAAGTTTATCAAGAGAAAGACCTAACTAGATGGCAAAAGGGCACCAGACCTTTGTGTCCCATAGTTGTTATGAATTAGCTGATGGTGGATTTCTATTCCAAATACAGTAGCTTTTTACATATGTCTTATTATCCAGGTGGTGGATTGGATTGTGATCCAGTGACTGAGGGTGCCACTGTGTTAAACTGAATTTCCTGTTATGATTTAGAAGCCTTTCTAGGGCTTTCCTAGCCTTGTAAAATGAAGTATTATACTTCTGAATTTCTGGTACATAAGCAAGGAACCAAAATTCATCCAACCACACAATGTTTTCCAGGCATTAAGTACCCAGTGTTTGTTTTCCTTGGCCCACTAAAAGCATGAATGAGAAGAAATTTTTTGACTTGTTGGTTACCATTCCGCACCATGAAAAGCTGAATTCCCTATGTCTGTTGTTTTATGCTATTTTGAGGTTGCTGATCACAAATATGAGAATTTGTTTGATTCTTGGTCCTAGCCCACTAAAAGCCATTCCCAGATGGTTAAAAATGACAAATTTCAAACATAAGCATGAGGTGTATCGTTATAGACTATTTCAAGATTAGTGACTTTGAATATAATGTTATTTATTTGATCCTTTACTAGAAATCTATCCCTCAATGAACCTCTATCAGAGGGAAGAAATGACCAATTTCTTTCACAGTCCAGAATATTTAGACTTTAAACAGTTGAATTAAAGCACACATTTTAATATTTCAAATATCTGATGCAGCTTTGCATGCTTATAATGTTCTTCTTCCTCATGAAGTAAATCATTACATTTCTTATGCACACCCCAGATTAGGAGTTCTTTCACCAATTCAGACATTTTAAAATATTAATCTCATAGTACTGCAATTAGTAATTGTGTATTGCTAAGATTAGAAGTTTTACACAAAAAAGTTGTTTCTTCCTAATCATTAAGGATGCCTTAGGTTACCAGTGAAAATATATATAAAAAGAAACATTATATCGCTAAATACATTTGGTAGGAGCCCTTTGGCCTAATGTGACCCTTTTTTTAAGGTGCTGTGGGCATCTTTAACTAACCATGTAATGATTAGTGATGCATCTTTTAATACAATGTGAAGCAGTATTTGTTAATTACATTTTGAATGCTGAACTCTGTACTCTGCTTTTTAGTGTCAGTTCACATTAAGCTTTCATATTGAACTGATCTTATTTCTGTGGCCTTTACTCTTTATACCTGATATAGTGTTCTCACATTATTTAAAAGTAAATAATATTCCAAAGATAAATGCTTAATCAAGTGCCAAATGTTTATGCAGATAAGTATGTATAATTATTTAGTTAACATTATTCTCGTCCAACGTGGTGGTGTAGTTGTTAGCGTTGCTTCCTCATAGCTTCAGAGTACTGAGTTTGGATCTTGACCCAGGCACTGGTTTTCCTTGCACGTCCTCAGAGAGTAACACATGTAAAGTAAAACGGTGACTACAAATAGCCCCTAAATGAAATGAGTTTGTTCTGGGGTGAACTGGTGTCCCACCCAGAGTTGGCTGCTGGGAAAGGTACTCGGCCTCTGAACTAGATTATGTTTGGAATACCTCAATATGATAAACTGCAATTAACAATAATTAAGGCTTTCTTATCATACATCATTTAAAATTATATATGTGAAATTCAAATTGAAATAAGCAAATCGAAAACATTTTGTCATAATGTATTTGCCCCATTCATGTACTTATAATTAAATAAAATCAAATTGAAGCATTTAGGCAAAACATGTCAAAGGTAGCAGATGTTTTTTATTGTTAAAAACTTGAATTTGGCCTTGATCTTTTATTAGGTTTCTAAGTGTTTATGTTGTAGTCACTTTGAAGCTCAAATAACAAGAACACTGGATGCTGTTGTTATGTTTTTTCTGTGAAAGTAAGGCCTACATCCTTGCCAAAATGTGCATGTCCCCCCTTGGAAGCTGTTTGTTTTTGCCTGCTGTTAATAAAGCTGTCTCCTCCAGGCAGGGGTGATTTGTCCTCCTGGTTTAGTGGTCTTCAAGCCTCATGTACTTGTAATGTTGTGTGGAAATGGATTACTGACCCCTGTGGAGAAGGGGGGTCAAAGGACAATGAGAACTGCCATAAACTTTGTAGGGGGTGGGACTTGACACCATTATTCATTAACATGGAGCTCCAAAAATGCTGATTTTGTTTTAACAAGAAGTTGAGCCTATTTACTTAATGAAGCAAGCCTCAAACTCTGACATGCCATGTTCATAGCCAAGTAGCTTTTACAGCACACCATGCCTGTTTTGCTATAGTCTGACTGCCTTGCTTATTAAATATGTTTAGCTGTGTCATCCATTTAACATGTTACTTATTTTATGTTCTTTAAAAAGTACTTTCAATATTAGTATGGCTTTATGCTGCGCACACTTGTTTTGCTGCCTTCTTAGCCTTTATTTTGGCTTCTTAGTTTTTATTTTGCCCTCTAGCAGTATGGTTCCTTAGCCATTCACAGTAATACATTTAGAATTAAATTGTTTGTACTGTGCCTGGAAACGCTGAACTAGCTGAGACAAACTGCTGTGAATGTTACATTTGGTTTAATAGCAGAGTCATAGACTTGCACCTCTTATAATATATATCATTTTGAATGAAAATAATAAAAAAAAAGTTTATTTTTCCTTTTTGGTTATGCATATGCATGTAGCATTATGGATTGAAATAATTATAAATATATTATTAAATGCCATTTTGAAGCTAAAGATTGAATGTAGGGGTATCCTTAAGAGGAGGGTACCAGGGTTAAATGTGTAATGAGGCTTGCACGTAAGTGGGCGAGAGTTTACACTCTGAGTTATTGAACAGCAGCTTTTCACAGTAAGGCAGGAATTTAAAAGATATTTTCTTGGATCATACTATTGTGGCAAAGTATTGTCATGGTAAGTAATGGCAGAGGTGATGGGGTCATGGCATTAACTAAAAAAAGAACACACTAAGACAGATTTTGTTTGCTTTTTTGTGTAACTGTTTCTTTGTTTGATTGTTTTATTCACCCTGCCCTCAGCCAAGCATGTTTTTTTAAAAGTAGTGTAAAGTGATGAATTTTATTCTCTTTTTATTTTGGTTGCAGTCTTATCAGATAACAATTTGCTGAGTACTGTATATAATGTGGAAATAGACCTATGAATAATACTAAACATGCACATGTATTTATCCTTTCTATTATTTTTTCCAAAAAATAAATATAAAAATGAAAGATTTATTTCACATGTTGAATATTAAAATTGTCATTTTGAAGTTCCTCAGACATTCATTCATCCATTTTCTTATCTCGGTTCAGGGCCACATAGCTATTCAAATAAGTAAATTCCGTTTAATTTGTACAACTTTGAATAAGAGAGAAAATTTGTCAATGGGTTTATGAATAAACATGAATGTTAATGAATTTGTGAATAAACATAATTGTGAATGAGCATGGATTTCTACATAATATTCTTATGAAATTATTCATATCACTTCCAGAAAGCATCAGAAATTCTGATCCCATGAAAATATATTTCTGACATTGTAGTAAATTAACAACAATTAAATTACAAGCAGATCTGGTAGTATAAGAACAAAATGGTCCTATTTAAAATATAAAAATGTCTCAACTCTTATTTGTTGTCATCCAAGAATTTCACTATTGGTAGTCTAGTGTATTTTTTGAGCCTAGCTCACCAACAATCTGAAATGGAGTGACCAGAGTTTAGAAGATTAATTAATAGATTAATTTTGTTTATACTTTAGCTCTGGACAGGGCAAAAAACCATCCTTTAAATCTCTGATATCACTTTAACAAAAATTGCCTCTTTTGGTATTTTATTTTTTCAGTAACAGTTCAGCTTGTCATCGTTTTTATTTTGTAACTGTTTTTAATTGTTTTTACTAGGTGTACTAAGGTTATTGCTACTTATCGTATGTAAGCAGTTACAGTAAACCTAAGCTTAGCATATATAACTTATTTCTTAAAATGCTCTAATGTTTCCTTTACCCTATCAAATAACTTAGGGACATGTTTCTTAAATTGTGTTTTGCCATATATTCACAGTTTTTAACTACCGTACATGTCTGCAGTTGTCTCTTTAATTAAAGAAGACAAAGTTAGATACAGAGGCCACTGCTCACTAATTCTGAACAAATATTGTATTTTCACTACAAAAATACTTTAAATCAGCTTGTTTTATATAGATAGTAACTGATATTTGTAAGTTCCTTTTAACTACTGTATTTTATAAGTAAAATGATTGAATGGCAGATTTACAATGTAGAAGTTACACCTGAAATATTTCAGGAGAACATTTTATTTGATAAAAGTATTATTCTACAATGTGCTCCACAGGTCATATATGTTCAGGGGTAGTATCTTGATTTATAAAATTTTAAGACTAGGATAATAACCCAAGGCAGTGGCTAAAACCACATCTCGCTTTCTTTGTTAAATGATTTCCTTAACTTCATTTTTTTTTCATTTTAGCTTTGCTTGATTATTAAAATTCAATGCAGCAGCCAGACATAATTCAGAAATTATGACAAAATTCTTCACTAACTTTTATCATTTCAAATTAAAAAAAAATAGTTTATTTCATGCAATGTGATAAAAGTATTTTTGTCAGGCAGCTTATATAATACATTTCATAATCTCCTAAAAGGTGTTTGACGCATGAAACCATATCTCCACTAAATCAGAGCATAATTACTAGATTTGTGTGGTTTTAATCATTTTAATTTCTCATATAGGTTTTGGAAAAAACAACAACATTTTTTCTTTTAAAGACAGGGTGTGTGTGTGTATATGTATTTTTACATTTTGCCACTTTTAAAAATGTATTCTTTGACTTCATCCATTGGATTCAACGATTAATGGATGGATAAATAAAATAAACTCATGTAAGTTTAGTTCATTTGCACCCACATTGTGACAATAGGTTTTTATCTGAATGGGTGACAGGCAGATTTATTATTCTTGTTTTAATTCATGTCTGTAGGTATTATTTTTAAATTTGAAGCATTTACAAAAAAATGTCTAAAGGCACCCCCAGTTAATTAAATGCTTAGTTAGGTTTTAATTAAAAGAGTTAATCTGACAAAGCATGAAACTACTTATTTTTTATTATCAAATGAATATGTAAATCATGATAAAGCAATTAGATATTTATCTGTAACTTTAAGCATTGTTAATTCCATTTGCACCAAAACAGTCCGTCAGTCAGTCTGACCCCAACCCCCACACCCCTGCCATTTTCCCAGCGTCACATAGCAGGCTACTTAATAGATAGTGAGCTAACCTTTTCACAGAAACTAAGAAACCACATTGTGTCCTCTAGGGAGATCATACCCACAGCAGTGTCTCAATTCATCAATAGTTCTCATCTCAGCCATGCTTTCTGAGCACAGTCGTATCTAATCATTTAGCAGATTTGCTACTGAGTTAACTGCCAGCCTCCTAACTCATATATGTATATGTATTTGTATATATATATATATATGTATATATTTATATGTATGTGTGTGTGTATATGTATAAAATATATATATGTAAATATTTGTGTATATGTATAAAATATATGTATATATATATATATATATGTGTGTGTGTGTGTGTGTGTGTGTGTGTGTGTGTATATATATATATATATATATATATATATATATATATATATATATATATACACGGCATTCGAAGTCTGTGTCACAATCTGATAGTGTGGGTGGTAAACTATTTCAACCATAAATATATATATATATATATATATATATATATATATATATATATATATATATATATATATATATATATATATATATATATATATATATACATACACACAGTATATACATTTGCTGTTTTTCTTTCTGTTATTTGTTATTTATTGACATTTTGTATTTTTGTGGTCACATTTTTGTGTCCCAAACTTTAAAAAGCGTTTTATTTTTAATTTAAAATTATTCAACCTAACAATGTTTTCTCAGACTAGATGTAATTTCATTTTTCTTTTCTTAATATTTTTGAATGTTGCACTTTCCAGTTTTTGGATGATAGCTCCCAGGGTTGTAGCAATCTTTTTTTTTTTTAACCTTATTTCTTTTTCCATCTGGTGTTCCCCTATACATACCACTGAAAATTTGCAGCAGGCAAGGGATACAAAATGGTTGTCAGTGACAAAAACAATTCACTCTGGTGGCTTGACAAAAACCTCACTTAGTGAATCTTAAGCAAAGATAAAGAGGGAGGTCAAAGTTTACAGAGCTGGTTCGTCACAAACCCGTTCTCATGGATTTTTGTTTTCCCCCTAGGTTTTCTGGGCTCATTGTCTGAATGGCCTCTTCCACTCAGTTATTCTGTTTTGGTTTCCACTGAAAGCTTTCCAGCATGGTAAGCAGCAAGGGCTTTGGGACTCAAGAAAAATACTACCTTGTCTTCGTAAACCATTCTCTCGTGGCATATGAAAGCTTGGAATGAATTCTAAGAATTGTCACTAAATTAGGAAAAGAATGAGAAGAAAAAGGGAATTCTAAAACAAAAGCATATGGAAATTAGTTCATGGTCTGTGGCCATGTGTGTGTTTTTGACCCATAAATATGCAACATTTTAATAAATGCGTATGTGAAATAATCTAAATGTTTTCTCTAAGGAAAATAAGTATCATGCTTTAGGAAACTCTTTTCCACATTGATTGGTTTATTACATTATATTTCACAGTTTCATTGTTGGATATGTTTAAGAAGTTTTATTACTTGTGTGCTTTCCTCCTTGCCCAAGTCATTTGAAAAGATAGTCATTCATCATATGTCGAGGGAAAAACAACTTCTTCATCCTCTCAGGCACTGTGTTCCAATTTGGACATTTTAGTATGCTTAGGTTCAGTTTCAGTTAAATTATCATGAATTAAAATGATTATTTTAAGAAGTCCTCTAAAAGTGTTTACCTGGGGGACATTAGCAGTTCATTCTCTTATTATTTGTATTTTCATTAACTTGATTGTTTTCCTATACAGTACATACAGATTTAAGTTTGTAATTTATTTCCCTTATAGACACTGTATTTGGAAATGGGAAGACTCCAGATTATTTGCTGTTAGGAAACATGGTGTATACAGTAAGTGTTTGATAAGTCTCTGTGTTATACTAAGGGTACAGCATTTGTTTCCACTATAAATGAGTTGCTTTGTGTTTTTCCTTTATAATTACTGCTGGTAGCACCATTTTACACACAGCTGGTTGACTGAAATGCATACTTTACCTTCAAGTAGTTTGATTCTGAATAAGACATTGTGGTAGATTGCCCGGACACAGACAGACGGACATCGTTTTAACTCCCAACACACATTTATTTACACAGTATAAAAAGTGCACAAACCCAGTGCCGCAGCACCAATCACCCTACAAGTCCAGGCCAAAACCACACTCTGCCTTTCCTGTCTTCAGGCCACCTCTTTCCTCTCCCAGACCTCGTCCTCTTCCACCCGACTCCAGCCCTGAATGAAGGGAGGCGGCCCCTTTTATTATCCCCCAGATGTGCTCCAGGTGTGCTCCGGCAATCTTCCACCGACATGCCCCAGTGTGGCGGAAGTGCCGGCTGTATCCCTGGAAACACTCCGGGTGTCCCTGCTCCTCTTCCCCCCCACTGGTGTGGCGGAAGTGCTGAGGTCCAGGGCTCTCCAGGCATTGGGGCGCCCCCTGGCGGAGACCACAGGCCCCTACAGGGTTGAGCTTCAAAGCTCTGTACCCGTGGCCCCCACAGCAACCTGGGCGGTCGCACCCTCGTGGTCTGGAGGAGGCGTGAGCCCTCCTCCGGTCCTCTTGGCCTTCCCGGCTGGGTACCACCCCCAGCCGCGTGCCACAACATATAACTTAACATTTTTTTCATATGCACAGTCAGCAACTGTTGCATGAGACTTCTGACATAATCTTTCATGGTTATACGTTTTAATTGCAACACTGATCTTCCAGTAGTTTAATTGATCACATTAATATAAATACATATAAATATTAATAAAAGCAAATCTGGATCTCCCCACTGAATAGTCCTTTTGTGTATCACTTTTGTTTGTACTTTAATATTTTTTGTTTTGTTTTTTTACTGGTAAGTAGCAGATTAAATGTGTCAATTAAATCTGTTTTATTCCCTTTTTACATTGCCTTTAAAAACTTAACTACCGCTTTACTTTACTTTAATATTGTTAACCCATCCTCCCTGATATTTCTGTTAAATATTTTTCAGACTGTATTCTACCCATTCAAAAAGATCAAAATGGTGTTTTTACCCAATTTTTATAAAAGTCCAGTGATTAATGGAAACTCTGAAAACTGTACATTAACATTTAATTTTTCAGAATTTGAAATGTTATCTAAAGAATTTCTCATTATTATATTTTCATCTTTTACAGTTTGTAGTTATCACAGTTTGCTTAAAAGCTGGCCTGGAAACGTCTTCTTGGACAATGGTATGACAAACAATAAATCTTACTCTTAATTTTATTTTACTCACAGTCCCGTTTATGGTAAACTCCATAAAAAAAAGCTTGCATTGTGCTAGAGAGTGTTTTCAAATATTTTCACAGTTACACTGCATATTACATCACTTGGGAAGGATCACACAGTAAATCAGTGCTGAGAATTGAACCTGAAATTACGTGATTTTGTGTTTAGAGCACAGGACTTTGGTAGTGAGGGCTAACTGGTTTGCAATGCTATACTTTCACTCATTGGCTAAGCTAAGCTTTACCAGGAAGACCAGAATGCAACATCCCAACAGGATACAATGTACAGGCTTTGATCATTAATGTCATTCAGTGTTTATGTAATATTATGAATGCCTTTACTTGGTTGATTTTCTGTTTTCACTCTTTTTGTCTCTGCAGTTCAGTCATATAGCTATCTGGGGCAGTATTGCAATGTGGGTGGTTTTTTTCAGCATCTACTCATCTATGTGGCCTCTTATTCCATTGGCGCCTGACATGTCAGGAGAGGTACAGTAACATTTGGTTCCTTTTTTTTATTACTAAATGAAAATTGCATCAGTAAAAAAACGAAATGCTAAATAGCATGTTACATAGCTATTTTTTTTGAAAAATAACTGCTTATTTTGTAATGGGTAGAACGTTTTTCATAAGCAGGCAAAAGTTTCAAACTGTTTTAAGATGACCACAATAATATTAGTTCTGAAGACATTCACCATTTGTTGCCTTAATGACTAAAGAGCTATTGCCTATCTGTAATTAAGGTTTCAAGGTTTTTGAACAATGTCTAGCCAATTTCATGTCTAATATGCACTTGAATACTTATGGATTTGCCCGCAAGGCAAATAGTTGATCAGAGAACGCCATGCAAATGGGCTTCAATATTCTTCAACATCTAGTATTTTTGAAACCATGTTGTGGTTTGCCTAGAGCCAGTTTGTTTCATTTTTGGAATTTTTATATGTGTATTTCCCCTTAATTCTTTTATTGTTATTATGGTGAGCATCATCATAGTGCCTGTTTGTGTTCTTTTTTGGATAGTTTTGTGACTACCTCTGAATGACTGCAAGCACATTATTTACAGACACAATGCTTTTGGACACATATGCAGTACAGGGGTCACATGACAAGTTGAGTCATCATTCGCCGGTGTCACAGAGGACAATGGGTTACCTGGAATCCCGCCCAGGATGGATGGTTCCTTTCCTTTATAATGAGTGGATGGGTGGGGGGATTGGCAGCCTCTCAACACCATGTGCTCCGCCAGTGTGATATCAGATGAATCTCCCATGTATACACCTGCAGGGGAGTTGTAGTCCCAATGGACGCCCCTGCTTGGTTTCTTGGGAGCCACCAAGGTAAGCGTGGGAGGGAGCGGGAGAAGAGATGTTCCAATTGTCCTGGAATTGCTTCCTGGGTGCACTGTGGTAGCATAGTAAGTACTCCTAAATCTGGCATAAAGGAAGTCTCTCCACTTAATCCAGGCAAGTTGGAGTTGGGGGTAGAGGAAGGACAAAGCATGCCTAGGAAGAGTGAAGGAGGAAAACAGAGACCAAAGAAACGTAATAGTATTGTGGTTGTGGCAACCCTGTGAAACAGCCTTTGTTGAGGCATTTCATTAAAAATAAATTCTTTTTTGAACCCGGGGCTTGTGCCTGTGAGGGACTCTGTGATGCCTGCTACAGCCCACACAACCTATATAAAAGGGCTGCATCCATCGTTTGTTATCCTAGTGTTGGATTAATTCTAAAAAAAAAAACCTGCATACTGGCAGTAAGGGAAAGTAAACCAAATGGAGTTTTATTATTGCTGGATTTAATTCTATGTATGTTTATGACTTCTCCTGACCATATATTTGTTTTTACTTTCATCTCATGATACTTTCCATTTGACAAAAGTCCTTAGCCAAATCCTGTACCTTAAATTATACATTACCATAATCAAATGTCATTTAAAAATTGGCAGTGAACTTTAAGCATGGCAAATGGTCATTCTCAGATCATTGGCTCCATTGTAGAAATGATGGGGAATATTGGGTCTTCTGGCAAGACCATTTGCAGCACTCTAACCACTGAGACAGTTAAAGAAATTCAGAGCATTGCAGGAACTCACAACTGTTTTTCCCTGGTCCATTATAAAAAGCTTTTCTCCATCATAGTTTGGTATGGTAATCTCTACAGAGGCATGGCACAGCTAAGAAGTGCACAAAATGACCAATGCTTCACTGCTGCTTATAATAAATTTACTGGATAAATTCTAGTTTCTCTGGGTTAAAGCTTTTCCCAATTAATAGTCTTGTATGTTGGACTTTTTGCTGATTGTCTGCATTGTAAGCTCTTCTAATTATAGCTGGGAGGATTCATTGTGCCAAAATGAATATCTGTCTTATGTTCATATATCTTTTCAGAGTATCCATAAATACATTAACAAATTCTTTTTTAAAAACTTTGGTACAATTGTAACTTTATTCATTGGAAAGCAAAAAAATCCACATATTAAAAAGATAACTGTGTAGCAATCTGAAGCAGAGTAAGGCTTGGTACTAACTGTCTTCCAGCTTTAATTCTGGGTCTCATCTTCCAAGAAGGAAGTATACAAGATAACAAAACATTACTGGATTGGTCAGCTATAGAAAGGAAGTCAAGTTCAGTGTATAAGAAACTTCATCAAAAGAAATCTGTTCAACTTCATTAATCTTCCAACATTTCCTATGCTTGAAACTATGATGAAAAAATAAACGGCAGTGTTTTCAGACTAGATCCTAGCATCCTAGATGATCTTAAGCAATGACTGGAATAAGAGATTTTTAATTAGACTCTCAAGTTCAGAATTTGAAAAGATAAGTCATGCTTTGCACAAAATGACAAAGAATGTAATTTAGCTAAGTCTCCATCCACACTACTACCTTACTGTTTAAAAATACAGATACTAGTCTGTGCTTTCTTCTTTTGTCCACACTACCTCAGTATTTTCAACTTCTGAAAACAGAGACTTGTGAAAATGCTCACCAGAGCCATGTGCTTCTGAAAACGTAGCTTCAGCATTATGATGCATAAACGTGCAAAGGGCAAATAATTTACAGATTGCTACAGTTTTGTGAAAAGTCCTGTGGTCAGCAGTGTTACCATCCCTTCAAGCATTGTCAGCTTTGGGTAAGATGTCTGTGCTGTATGTGTGAACTGTGCAGATGGGCAACTATGTCATTTGCATTTTTAGTTGTTTTTGTGTGGATGGACATACATTTATAAACAAAGTGAAAATGCTACCGTTGGTGGAGATCATTTTCATTTGAAAACACTGTTTTTAAATGAAAACATAATAGTGTGGACAGAGCCTAAATATACAGTACCACATTGCACAAACCTATGTCAGCTCAAATTATTTATGATTTATCCAGAATAGAAACCAAATTGTGAATGATATCATAAAGCTTGTGCCTTGTTTGGTCATATGTTTTGGGAATGTCTAAAATACAGACCGTATTGGTAAAATAAAAAAAAAAATCATACCTGTCATATGGTTTTACTTACAATTACTTCTTGTCACTGTAAAGGACAGCCGGGTCCCATGCCCGGCAGGGACGCCTCTGCTACATCTGTTCCGGGGGAGCAGCCATGGACTGTTCAATACCTCCCCCGGGATGCTTGGTGGCAGCCTCCCTGGTGGCCAATGATACCCCAACCCAGCGCATGGCTCCATGGGAGATGGAGTCCTCCACAGCCTGGTTGGGGGCTCGGATGGCCGCCAGGAGGAGCTGTGTGGAGTCAGCAGCCTGGCTGGTCATACCTTCAGCCCCACCCGGAAGGGCAATTAGGACCAGGTGGCCAAGCACCTGGAACACTTCCGGGTGGGATATAAAAAGGGCCAGCCACCACCACTGAGAGAGCCAGAGTCGGGAGGAGGTGGACTAAGCCTGAGGAGGAGTGGTGGTAAAGGGAGAAGAGAGAGCATTAGTGTGAGTATTTTGGGACTGTGTTGGGCCTGTGGGACACGGGGAAGGCGTGCCCCACGGCCGAAGAAGAAATAAAGTGTGTTTTATTTAAGTACGTGCCTCTGTCTGAGTCTGTGCCGGGTCATGCGCTATATAGCGCCTATTACATCATTTAGTTGCATCATTTGAAATATCACCAGATGGAATAGCTTTATGTAGAGAAAAATCAATTCTAGTATACCTCATTACATTGTTAATTCACCAACTTACCGTAACGCAAGTGAAAAAATCCTGCCACTTGATGGAAACGTGTGGATGTCAGGGTCTTCTATTTTAAATATTTTTTGCATCTCGTCTAGGAGGTATCTTTGCAAACTTTTGTCTCCGTTAAGCTTTTTTTGACCCAAGGAATCCATTGTTTTCATTAATCATTGAAAAATACTTTGATTTTGATTTTTGACTTGGGCTGATTTATCACTGCCATTTTAACATCACTATTATTGACTCCTATTGACAGTACCGTCTTGGAGTGGGCGAGTCTCTGTCAATCATGGCGCAGTGGGATAAAAGGTTATCAAAGGATATACAGTACTTTCTTATCCAGCTACACGGATTCCAAAACCCTTCAAACTTTTCAAAAAAATGTCTTTCTTTTGTTTCTCTGGTTTTTGATTTTGTCTTGTGAATCTTGGCCTTGGTTACTGATAATTGCTCTCTTTGTTTTGACCCTTGCTTCATCGTTTTCTTCCGTTCACCCGCTAAAATCTCATGGACTCTGAGCAAAATGAAAGGGAAGTGATGTATTATTTTATCTAAAAGTAAAAAAAAAAAGAATCACATAATCTCTATGAGAATGCAAAGGTTTTTCAGAGTGTTCACGAATTCTGTCAAGCCACTGCTTAACCTCCTTGCTTTCTCAAGATATATGTGGAACTACATCACAATCAATCCTAGGCTCGTGTAGACTTCTGAATTGGATGGCAGAGGAGTTTTAAGTTTGACTTAATTTAATTATGCGCATACAAGTATGGAATGTAGTGTTGATTGTATTTTTGACTGAACTGTAGTTTACTTACTGTGATGTAATGTACAAGTCTAATAAACTTAAAAATAAATAAAATGATTGATAACCACTTCCCCAGTTCTACTGATGTATACGTTGATTAGGTCATTATTGTCACATGTACAGTATACAGTAAAGTTCTTACTTGGATGTGCAATTGGAGGCAAACTCTATATTGTACAGTGGTGATTCCCAAATTTCAATCGATTTTAAATAAAGTGGCTTGGGTGGCAACAACAAAGAGTGAGGTGCCAACCAGCAGTTAGTTTTGCAGTGAAACTTTGAAAATAATTAAAAGTGAACTAACAGCTTCTCAAAACTAAGGCTGTTTGCCAGAAAACTATAGCATGTCTTTACTAAATCCCTAATAAAAGCACATGTTTTCAGGTTGTTTTTAATTGTCAGAGACTGGAAAAGGGAATAACAAGAAGATTAAATAAAAATTTCATTTACAAGCCCAAGCTGGCCTTTAATTAGATACACTGAAACGCTACGCACAGTATGCAGTTGCACCAGTAATGACTAAGAACTAGTTTTTTTTACTGAAAAGTTTAGAAAATATGATACAGTATGTACAATTTAAAGAGCAAAGTTTTTGGAGACTCCTTTTTCTGTAGTTTTCAAGATGGGTTTGCATTCCCTCCTACCCCATCAGTCTAACATATACATTGTTTGTGGACACAGGAGCATATGCTGCACTAATAATTTGGTACATTGATGCTGCCATTGAACTCTTGCTAGTAATGGCACTTTTGTTGAATCTGTGTCTTGTTAAGAGGTCATATGCTAGAATTCAGCAGGCCAATAGAATTTAAATTCACAAGCCTGACTAAAGAATGAGAGAAGACACAGATCTAGTACCATTCAGAAAGCAGGGCCTCTGGGGGCTAGGTGATGATGTGTCAGAATCAGACAGACATTGTACCCCAATGCCTAAAGGATCTGGGTCTTTTTGTGACCTCTGATTTGCTTGTTATGACCTAACAAGTGATAAGGCCTCAAACATGAGTGTGAATGCCTGGGTCCATTGCTGTGGCTTTATCTTCACAGGATTTGGACTTAGTGTACTTGTTCTGTATAAAATCTATTTGGACTGAGCTGAACACTTTAAATACTGTACTGTTTTTTAAAGCAGCCAGAATATTGATAAATTGTTTAGGGAAAAGTAAACGGGCATGCTAACATAAATGTGTCAGCATTTAATCACTTTCTCAGAAAAATAGCTTGATTCATTAGGGGCAGCTTTTTAAGAGCAGTTAGGACTTTGCACTGGGAAACTGATTCCCAAAACCACAAACCGATGTTAACATTTTTGGCTGATGTGGCCATGCTTCAGCTGTTGAGGATCCTCTGTTACCTGTTACTCGGTATTAAAAATCATCCTCGTGTGGCCAGGGACATATTTTAAGAAAAAGAAAATGTAGAAATTGACAGGCTCCATCTGGGCATTTAATGAGAACCTTTTGGTATTTCATTTTTTATTTTGTTTAGAGTTTAAGGAATTGGAATGTGCAGCTGAATGGGGCTTATAAATTTAAAGTGAGAAAAATACAGGAAATATAAGACGTGCCAGCAAGCTAGTTTTAAATTTATAAACAAGGCAACAAATAAACACCTTACAGATTTTTCTCTTTTTATAGATATATTCATTAAACTTCTAAAGGAGTTGCTCAGATCTAAAAGTAGATAAGGGCTCATTCTGGACAGTGTTTGGTTACAACAACAACATTTATTTATATAGCACATTTTCATACAAAAAGTAGCTCAAAGTGCTTTACATAATGAAGAGAAGAAAAATAAAAGACAAAATAAGAAATTAAAATACATTCATTACAACATTAATTTACATAGAAAGGAATAAGGTCCGAATACCAGGGTGGACAGAAAAAACAAAAAAAAACTCCAGAAGGCTGGAGAAAAAAATAAAATCTGTAGGGGTTCCAGGCCACGAGACCGCCCAGTCCCCTTTGGGCATTCTACCTAACATAAATGAAATAGTTATATGAAATAATGGTTATTGCCATTATGAGCCATTTTCATTTAGTATCGTAATGAATCACTTCAGCAGACTTTTGAAATGTTCTCAAGCATTTTTTTTTTCTTTTTTAGGCAACTAAGAAATTGCAAGCAGTCCATTCACATTGATCTTGTGTTGTATTTTACTTCTACCCTATATTATCTTCTAGACCCATTAAAGTATGTTATTTAAGCTTGTCATTTGCAATGGGGCTAAAATTAGTTTTCTTCATATACCTTGATTGTGTTGTCAGAAAACCATAGAATGCTGAAAAATATCTTAAAAATAAAAAATGTGTGTGACAGATGCTTCCTTCTTCAAGTATCACAAGTGGGTATGATAGTCTACTACACAGTGAAAGGCACACTGAACACACTGAAGATTAATAACTCCAAGTCATTGGAAACATGCCAGTCAAAGTGAAGTACTTCTGAACATATACATTTTGTCTGGTTGTGCCCAGAATGTGCAAATTAAAGTCTCTAATGAAATTACATGCTTGTTTAAAGTATTATACTGTAAGTAAGCATAGAAGATAAAGGCTATATTCATGTTATGACCCAAGCCTAGTAACATTATTAATGTTTTCAGATACAAGTCATGGAATAAGCTAAAGTACAGGTACATTTACTGTATAAAACCTGTCTCATAAATGGATATGTAGCTTCACCTGCAAAATTAGGCTTTATTTTATATATACTGTAGTTCCACAGTTAACAGCATGCATCATCAAGGAGTTTCACTTTTTAAAATAAATAAAATTGCAATTTATTTTAAGAGTTAATCTAATGAATGTAAAAGAGCGACTCTTGTTTCCATCTTTTTGATATGTCAAAGTTAAACCTCTGTTACGAGAAAAGCTTAGCTTTCCATAGAATGGTGAGCTATCATTTTAATGAGAGAAGTCAAAGAGGAGGCCAGAGTCGTTCAGGTTAACTGAGAGACCATGGACTCTCAAGTAACAGCTCCGGCATGCAGAATATGGTGAACCTTGAAGAGCTACATTGCAGCAGCAACAGAAGACCTTATTGGCTTGTACTCCTGTCAGTTAAGAAAAGGAAGTTGAGGCTACATTCAGGGCCGCTGCTGGCCAAATGGGTGCCCTAAGCAGAAATTTACTTTTGTGCCCCCTCCCCCAAATATTACGGAAGTAAATAGGCAGCCGTAACAGAGGTGAGGGCGTGCGCGTCATCATGTGTGCTTAGCCTACTCTGCGTTCACCGTAAAATGCTATATATACGTTTATATTTTTGTTTATTTGTATATGTATATTATTAATATTAATTTATTATTATA
The DNA here is from genome assembly GCF_900747795.2 of Erpetoichthys calabaricus. NCBI lineage: Eukaryota > Metazoa > Chordata > Cladistia > Polypteriformes > Polypteridae > Erpetoichthys > Erpetoichthys calabaricus. Next base: position 110,778,260 of record NC_041398.2, read on the forward strand.
ATATATAAAAACGATTTTTTTGAGCAGCTGGGATGGTGCCCCCTGGGAGTTGGTACCCTACGCAGACTGCGTACTCTGCGTATAGGGAGCGGCGGTACTGGCTACATTGATCATGTAATCATTAGAAATGAGTTGAATTGAAATTGAAAATGTCACTTGCTCTAAGAAATCTTGATTTTTACAGTGATATGCAAAATGCTCATAGTCAAAATTTGGTGTAAACAGCATGGATCCATGGATCCATCCTGTTTGATGTCAACAACATAGAGTGGTGATAGTATTGGTAGGGGGATACTTGGTGCACATGGGCACCCCTTTTCAGCCATTTTGTAATTTTTTACCAAATGGATACCACCAGAGGAATAATGTGTCATGTCACAGATCATGCATAGTCTCTAACAGGTTCCTTGAATATGATAGTGAGTTAACTCCAGTGTCTTGCACAGAACCTTTTGAATGAGACTGAAGAGAAGATTTGCAGTACAAACGTGTGGCCAAATAATCTGCTGTACTGACTGATGCTATTGAGTGTGTGCGTTGGTAATCAATCTACCCGAAATTAAAAGTCTTTAGCATCTGTCATACTATTGTAAACCAATATACAGTATATAATGCAAAGTTGACTGACTGACTCACACACTCCTCAACAAAAACACATTTTTCCTGTTTTGTACATCTAGGCCAATAGGTATCTGCTAAGAAAGGGCATTGCAATATATCAATATGCTTTGACTGATTTGATTGAAATTTGGTGATGTTATAGGGAAAAAACAAAATTAGCCAACTTCTGTTTTTTTATTTATCAATATTTATTAATATTATGCTAATGTTGTGAACTATGCTTAGATGTGCATTTATGCAAGTGTAGGAGCAATTGATGGGCACGCGAATAGCAGCACTATCCAAAAGGGTGGATGAACTGAAGAAGAGGCAGTGTCCTGGGTAGGAAAATAGAGATATGCTCATGTTTGGTGGCTATAGTGAGGTATGAAATGCAAGGAGGATGTTTGGTGAAGGCTCAAGGAAGATGTGAAGCTGAATTGTTAGTAAGCGTGTATAAAGCTCCAATGAGGGTGCAAGGTGTTGTAGCTTTGAATATAGGTGTTCCTTCACCAAAAGCAAAAAGGGAGGGAGAGAGAAATAAAGGTGGAAGTAGTGTCCTTGGATCTAACACTAGCAGGGACTGATGGTATAAGTTTAAACTTAATGTATCTATGGACTTCAAAAAGGAGTCATATTGTGTCAGGTTACTTTGAATGGGGCACTTCCACGCCTTCTGGCAACTGCACTCCAAAATTCTTTGCACATGCATTTGTAGCTGTAGACATTAAAGGGGGACCACAAGATCATTTAACAAGCCTCCAAAATATAATACTAACAATTATTTTCTTTCTCTTAAAGCACTAGAGAAAACAATCCCAAAGTAAGCCTGTAAATGTGATTGCTGTTTGCAATAAGTCCAAATAATCCATGATTCAATGTTAGCACATTACTTTCTGCGTAAAAATACAAGCTTGAACATACAACTAATGAAGAACACGAAAAGAAATGCTTGAGTGAAAGTCATAAACAAGAGGAATCTTAAACATCTAATAACGGTAATATATGCTCAAATTTCACATTATTTCAACTGATGACCCATTTCACTTCAAAAGAATACACATTCCTATAAAATTGTGTTTTGTAACAACCATCAACAAAAGCCAGGTCTCTAGGAAAAGCGGGAATTGATGTAATGCTGGAGTATTTTACTCCTGGGCAATTGTATATAACATGTTCAAGAGTAAGCAGTTCCAATGACCTAGTAATATTATAATTACTTATTATACCTTTATCCAAAGTGACTTACAACAATAGAGATACAATTTATTACATTTCTTTTGAAAGTGCAGTGACTTGCTTATGGTCACACAGAGTCAATAGTGGGATTTGAATTCAGCCTCAAGGTTTGAAGTCATTGGTCCAAAGAATTAACCACTATAATACACTGTCTGCCAATAATATTAGCCCTTGGTAAAAAGAAAAAAAAAACTGCAAATATTGTATACAGAAAAGTAGTTAGTTACATAGTACTTCTGATATACCCCGAGTAACTGTTGGCACTATAACTGATCCTCACTATCTTATGAAATTTCGCGGGCAAAGCCAGGTAACACAGCTAGTGCTTATACATTTCCCAGTGTAATAAACTCTAGCATCCTAACTCTACAGCTGCAATTTCAAAAATGACACTGTTCTTTTCAGAAAGAAAGGTAATCCATTTATGCATGCTCACAGTCCAACCGAGCCTGGGAAATTTGAATAGAAAATCAGTTTTCTATTGAAAACGGTAAGGATAGGCCCATAGAGTTCTCTTTTCTTCAAGCTTGAAATCTTATACACATAATACAGGACATTAGTTTGTGAAGCAAGAAGAGTTTTCTTTCAGGTGACATATATAAATGTGCTTTTTGATTTCCTGTGGCTATGAAAGGTACAGGGACATAGCTTTATAAGGCTGGTCACCTTTTCCAAGGATTTTGATTTAATTTCTTTGTCTAAAACTGTTGTGACATTATGCAACTTCTAGTCATGAGGTAAGTCAGATTTGCTGACCTGAGTTTTTGGTCTCACTGCTGTACCATGTCAGTTTACACCACTGAAAATTGCTGGTCTTGTGCCAACCTTCCAGCACAGTTGTCCTCTCCCCTTTTTGTAACAGCCAATAACTTGCTACCTGGTGGAGCCCATACTCTACAATGGGTTAACAGATATGGCAAGTTCAGCCACAGTCTCTGCCGTTTTTTCCTTTATACATTTTATTATAGTACTTAAAACACATCAGACACATTCTGTTTGTGAGGTGCATTATATTTATTGAACTTCTGAATGATCATTCATTTGTTGTCAGCTCTCATGCACACAAACCTTCCCCTATGACTAAAGACAAAATGATACCTGTATGAGCTTATCAGAGTGAATAGCAGACTAGCTGAAGTAAGTTGTGGCGCATGTCAGATTAGACATCTGTGTTCGCAGCAACGCAGCGCTGACTACGATAAAGTTAAGTAAATGAAATCTACAATTGAAAATCGCTGGACAGGTCATGTAATGTGACATAGCCTTAACCAGCTGACCAAATCCTCTTCTCTCCTCACCTCCTGCAGCATGGGATGAAGGATTTCTGCATTCATCCAAATGTGTTGCATTGCAAGTATGAAGGGATCTGTTGGGAGAAGTTTGGAGCATATATGTACATAATGCTTATTGACTGATTTGTTGAATTAGGGAATTGGCTGATGATGTCATGCCCACCACTGTAGATCACCCGCAGTCTGATTTCACAAAGTGAATCATTTAAATGTCCTATCACCCCTCTTTTTATAACTGAGAAAAATCTACATGTCTATAGTACTGTGTGACACTAAATGTCTACATGTTAAGGTTTATATATAGACAAGAACACAACTTTTCATATATTTGATTTCTGTGCATGTTTGTTTTAATGATCTTCTTCTTTTTAGATCCCCAAAAGTGACATTTTCTATAGTACACATCCAGGGGACAATGGACTCTGCTGAATGTCTGCAAAGTATACCTTTCTGGTTGAAATTGTAGGATGAGACTAGCACTATCACCATTGAAACACATTCATCAGCAAAAATCAAAGCATTAGCATTTTCTACTAGAAAGGACTGTTGCATAGCTGGGTTGAAAGCCATAGATAACATTGCAACCTGATACATTATTCAGGTAGAAATGTTGGGATGGCTTGTTTCATTAATCCTATAACACATAAGCACTCTATTGCTTATTTCTTGAATATATAAATAATGTACAGTGAGAGAATCAGTAGGGAGATAATTTCACCTGAGTGAACAGCATTGGTAGATATTAGTTAATTTAGGAATCTCTCGGATAGCAGGGTGTCAGCTTCCACTGACTTATTAAAGTATCTTAGCATAATTAAAGTAAACATTATTGAGGAAACAGCAATAATAAACGAGTCACCACTCTTAAGTGTTTTGCCTGACCCTGCTGTTTCTCAACAGATTTCTGCACAGCAGCAAGCTTTAATAGCATGTTCTTCATATTTATCTGTTTGAAGGAAACATGAATTTCAGCTACCAGACTGTTGAAGCTTTGGACTCCAAGGCCTTGAAAGCTATTTGTTTATGTAATCGTGGATATTGAGACACCTGCCCAGCATGGTCTTTCTAATCCTTTTAAAACTTGCCAGGCCAGCCGTCTTGCATGTTCTGACAGTAACTTGCTTACTGTGTGTTAATTCCTCTTCAAATAGGTCAGGTCACAAATGGCATATCTTGGCAGCGTGATCTTTAATCTCAGGCTACAGGAATGTCCATTAAGTGCCTAGAAGTGGAAAGCTTTCTCGACTCTCCTGTTTTAAGATCTGCTTACTTTTAACTTTCTTATGCATACATTCCAACCATCATTAAAGACATTTTACTAAATAATAATACACTGTATAAAATCTGCTGTAACCATTGCCAGATTGATTCTGAAATGTGAATAAAAAAAGATCTTTTTCTGACATGCTGTGAATACTATTCCAGAACTAACTCTCATGTACTGTTAAAAACAATTGCTAATTTAACAAATTGAAAATTTTGAACTTCCATATCATTTTCCTATAAACATTAACAGTTCATATTTTATGAACATTACTATTGATAAAATAAGTAATATAAAATTACATATATTGGGAACTTTAACATTTAATTGTGTGGCTCAATACAAGAACTAATAATAGCTTTAAGTTTTTAAAATGAAATCTACTGCTGCTTCCAATTCCAACAAAAATATTGAAAATCTCACTCACTGCCCTTACGCCACCTATTAACATTGTCCACAGATTGTTTCTGACTGGTACACTTCTCAGTGCACTAAAGCTGTTAGACCATCATTAAAGAAATAAAACCTTGACCCAAATATGCCTAATAAATGTTAATTTATTTCATGCTTACATTTCCTTTGTAAACTGTTTGAATATGTAGTAACCTCACAACTTTAGCTTTAGCATGTTTAATACAATTGAACTGAAAAGTTTTAATCTAGATTTTGCAATAGTTACGGTATAGAAACAGCATTGACTTGGGTCGTCAGTGACATTATTCTAATAGTTTCTGAGGTAAAAAAATGATTATGTTAGATTTAAGCACAGCTTTTGTCACAATTGACCACTCCATTCTGTTACAAAGGCTCGAAAAGCATACTGAGCTCTCAGGCACTGTTCTTCAGTGGTTTAGTTCTTTTTTATCTAATCAGTTTCATTATGAATAGAAATATGATGATAGTACTGTACTCTGTTATTATGCTTTGCTGTCCCTCAGCGCTCAGTAATGGAACAGTAACTGTTTTCAATTTAAGCCAGTGGCATTTTCCATGACTTCTAGTCGGAGAAAATGTCAAATGTGATGACTGCATTTGCTTATCTTGTCACCTCAGCATGTCTGATTACATAACACTGTGACACTGATGACTTTTCAGCTCAGTTTCACTTTTCCAAAGTATTCTAAACTCACCTCATTTTATGAGAACCAACAATGGACTGCCTGACAGAACCGGTACTACACAAATGCTTTCCAGGTACGATGAGTTCAGTCTCAATATTGCCCCTTTTTTTTCTTTCTTTACATTCTGTTGTAGTACATAATACACAAGACATCAGACTTATGAGGCTGTCTTCTGTTTGTGAGGTCTGTAACACCCACACCCTTATTCCTAATAGCTTAATTGTATGCAGTTTAGTTCCAGCTAATCACTCGTTAGTTGTTAGCTCTCATGCACACAGAGCCCACTCCAACAATAAAAGACAAAATCAAACCTGCCTGATTATGCCGAGTCAAGTTGCAGGTTGGATGGTCTCTGTCATTGGGCATGTCAAACTACATGACTGCATTCAACTCGTTAGGATTATGTAAATGAAGTCTGCAACTGAAAACCAACATAAGTCATGTAAGTTTTGTTGAAATGCATAATATCTGCTTCAGCAACACTGAATGCTTCTATACGTGAGTTAATTACTAATTCTGTTTAAATACTGGATGTGAAATATGTTTTTTGTACTATTGGCCATGGAAACATTGTTTCTGGTTCTGATTGGATTTAACAATCCCTCACTTTTCCACTGCTAGTTTTATTATTTTTTTACTTCTCTATTCAGGTTACTAATCGTGGTCTATGGAACAAGCAAAAAGTTCCACGAATCAAATACATTTTGCAAGTAGCAGAGATCATTTAGGAATTAGCAGGAGAGTCAGTACAAGGAATTAATTAGTTATCATTGTTCATGTTATTACAACTGTACAATAATTGAAAAACAGATTTTCTTTCCTTAAAATATATTTTCTTTTGGGTGTTGTTTGAGCACCAGTTCTTATTAAGGTATTCCTTTGATAAGTCCATGTTCAGGTGATTCACTGTACCCGCTGCCTTCTTTTATAGTGCAAACATGTTGGCACCTGTGCCCACCCGCCTGCCTGGCAACATGCTCTGTCTGTGGTCAGCAAAAGGGTTCACCCACTGAAATAATTAGAGAGCAATCAAAACTAAAAGAACTGAAAATGAATTATAGATCAGAACCATACTAATGTGATGAAACAATGAAAGGCAATAACAATAATGAATACAAATGAGAATAAAAACCAAAAACTTTATAAGCCACGTGTTGCTACAAATTTTTTTTTTAAATTAGGCAGGGGTGTGCCTTTAAAAATTGTAGCCTCTCTAAAACCACAGTCGTTTACACATTAGGCATAAAGAGGTATTAAAGCAAGAACAATAAAATAAAATTAATTTACATGTATTCATAGCATGCTTGTTATTTTATGTTTTGGCAGTCCTTTGTTTCATGTGCACAACTTTAGGGTACAAATACATCTTCAAGAAATCACTTGTAATCCTAACACTTGCTTACTTTCTTTCTATTAGCCCTGAGCAGGCAGATGGCAATCCTGTCTCTTTAACCCCTCTGCAGGGATCTCCAGCCATTGTAATTTGTGCACTTAAAATCTTAAGGAGTTGGGTAAAAAGCTGTAATGTTCTTTTGTGTGAGGAAAGGCCCTGTTTCCCTTTTACTGGCATTTAATCTACAGCAGCCTCTTTACATATCACATTTATTATTTAAACTTCTATATTACAACATTCTCATTCTCCTATTCATATTGTAAACCAAATATGTGTAATATGTGAAAGTTGAGCGCATACGTTTATCAGAACTTACAGATCACAAATTATCACTGAATTTATACCCAGGAAAAATTATTTAAGTTGGTTTCTCACCAAAGAGTTATTCAATTCTGATGTTTTTTCTTTTTAAATTTAAATGTGATTCGAACCATGACCAGAAATCTTGTGCAGTCTATGAATTTTTATTTCTCTTTTATATATGACTTTTGGTTTGCACATCTGAATTTGGGGCTTGTCACCTGGTGTAAGTGACAAATTTGATCAAGCTGTTCTTTTGTAAATGGCAGGCACTCAAGTATGTTCAGAAACTTGCTCTGAAGCCACACTTTTGTTGTTTTAATCATGAGTATTTGCCTTGTGGTCTTTAGGAGAGCGAGGCTAGAGTTTCTCAGCAGTTTGCCGTCTTAAGTTCAGCTTGCTTCAGGAATATCGCTTTGCATATCTATCCGAACAGATACTCTTTTGCCTTGTGGTTACATTGTTTACTTCACCCTGAAGGAAAAACAGTAGGTGATCTTTCTTAATAAGTGGCTTCCATCTTGCTATACTTTCATAGTGACTTCAACACTGAATTTTTTCTGAAATTGTTTTCCTCATGGTAGAGATTCTCTCATTTTTAACTATTAACCCTATTTCTGTCAGGCTCTCTAACCAAACCTATTTTTGTGACTTGGTTTCTCATTTTGAGAGGACAGTCCACTGTAAATAGTCTGTGTTTTTGTGTTCTTTACTGTGCTGCTAGAAACATTCAAAAGCTTGCCCATTCTTTCTCCTCTATTTAGATCTGTTTTTTCACAGAGCTGTATAGCCATGCCCTTGGTCTTCCTGGTAGAGTTTATGCCCAGACTGACAGTGACAGCTGCGGAACCTTTAAAAGATATATATTCATTATCGTACCAGTGATATATAGTTAAGGGTCCTGGTTGCAGCATTTGGTGGACTTTAGATGGAACATAGTCGTGCACATAACCACACTCACTTATATGGTACTAAATGAGAGATCGTCATTATGCTATTGTTCCCATGAAGGAGGAAATGTGGAATGCGAGGATGGAAATCCCAAGCCCCTGCTTCAATATAAAACTGTTGTAGCTACATTTACCAATAAGCTAGTCTTCACCACCATGCCACCCTATTGAGTAAAATGCACAATATATGTTTTTATTTTCAGGAATTTAAGCCAGCACTGTAGATCTGTATGTCAGCAGCACTAACCACTGTACCTCCAGTTAAAGTTATCGTAGGTGACCTCCATTTCACTTTTAACATGACTTCACAAGAAGCACCTAACCTTAGGGTGGATTGCCACAGTAAAGAGGGCTTGAATGCTTATCAAAATAAAACATTTTCAAATTAAATAAAAAATTCCAAATGTTCAACCTACTTTGATATATACTGTATATTCTTGTAATATAGGTACCTAAAAAAACACACTTAAATACACTTTAATTTGAGCAAAATGTGAAACAATCCAAACCTTCAATAATTCACTTATTGTTGTAATTTTACTGAATGCAGGTACCTTGAGTATTATTATGAAAATATTTTTAACAAAATGCAAATCCCAAATGAGTATTTTTTTAATCCGGCATTTTTATATTTATTAAAAACAAAAACACACCAATGTGCAAGTATCAGCTATTGAAAAATATTTCTCAGTAAGCTGTTTCAGCTAAGACTTAGGTTACATGGTCATTATCAATCTTTTGTTCAGTCTGAAAACAGTAACTGTAAGTAAAAGAAATTATGGTTCTGGCAGGTAACACGGGCACATGAAGTTTAATAGCATTTCTTCATAATTAAATCCAATTCATACATGCATTACAACAAAATAATCCTTGACTTGAATTTTCTTGTTCATGCTTTTGTCAGATGGTAAACAATAATTATAATGGAATTGCACAAAAACATTTCACATAAAAGGTACAAATTAATGTTTGTAACAGTCAGAAACACTGGGTATTATTTAACAGAAAAAAGTACTGCAGCAGCGGATACACTCACCCTCTTTATTCCATTCCACTTTATTGCCTCAGATAAGCTCTGGGATCATCGGGGGTCAGGTCATCATCACCTGCCTAAAGGTAAAAGTCGGGTATTACAAACAAATCTTGATTAGTAAATGCTTTTAAGTCTACAACATACAGTTCTTTTATTAATTCATTAATGGGCTTAAAGTTAAGACATTTATATAAAGTCTAACTAGAGTTCATTAAGTAAACACCACACCTTCAACATCTATGGCAAAACGTTTTTTGATGTAATGATTTTCAGTTTATCAGGCTTTCCACTGTTTTTTTTTTCCCACTTGTGTGATAGCAGACCGGTTTTCTGACTGAGACGAGTTGTAGTGTATTAAGCAGATTTTAAAATAGGAGTCATTAAACAGCAAGGCTAAGTAACACTTATTTTCTAGAAAGTTGATTCTGTTCATCTGGACATAGTTTTTTTTTTTTTTTTTTACATATTACGTCATTTAACGTATCTCCCTTGGAAAAAAACTATGTCCAAATGAACAGAATCAACTTTCTAGAATTTCCTTACCAGGATTATTGAGCATGCATTTAGACATAACACTTATTTTATAAGATAAAGTAACAATTTTGGAACACACTTTTAGCAGTATTTGCTATTATATATGTGTGGGTTGCCACCAAGTTTGTGTAAAATTGTATACCATTGTTTTTTAATCGGCATGATTACTGTAAAAATACAGTGTTTATTCTAACATACACTTATGATGCTTTGTAAAAATTCATCAATGCAAAAACATTGTTTTTTACTGAGAGTACAGATATGAAGAAATTGCAACTGTGCTGTGGCAAATAAATCAATATTTAAATAAACAAACATAAAAAAAATATTTAAAAAGTCTAATAATGTAATACTAAAGGAAAAACAGCATGAAAATGTTTTGTCATCATATTAATGTGCCAAACATGTCCTTTTGTAGTATTTAAGATAACAATTTTTAGTGAAAAGCTAAGGACACATCTTGTCATGTTTCAGTATATTTAGTGACATTAGTTCAGCCCCTCAGTAATAACTGCTCAAGTACTGAGGTGAGCTAAAATTGTACACTTGCACAATGCAGCCTTGTGCACGACTGATCACCTCTGCATTCCTGGTGGTGTCGACAGCGGACTAGCATAAAGTGGAACTTAAATCTACAGACTTCTTATGTGATAATAATTGAAAAAAAACAAAACAAAACACAGTTCTGGTTTTTTATCTGTTTGTGTGATAGCAGACCATTTTTTTGATTGAGACGGTTGTAGTGTATTGATTAACTGAAAGCGTTTCTTTTTCGAAGTTATACATTCAGAAATGTAGGGATAGGGACTGCCTTCAAAATTACTTTTATAATAACATTAAAATTCATGTCAACCGTACAGTGACATAGTTCTATTAAACTCAGTTGTTTTCTTTTGCAACTACTGTATATACTTATTCAAAAATAAAGACATACTGTATAATTTAATAGCCTCTCAGATGCAGCACCATGAAAAAGTATTAGCACCCATCCTGCTTTCCTCTAATATTGACACTTTGTGATCCTGAATTTTTTTTCCAGTTCTTTAAAAAATGTTTAATATGAGGTTAAGAGCATCTAGGTAAACACATTTTTTTAATGTAAAAAAAAATGGTGTTTTTCTATTAATAGACAAAATTAGAAATGAGACGATACTTTTTCCACAGTGCTGTATCTTTCAATATGAAAAACTACAATGTTTAACTAAATATTATATGATTATGATATTGTAATTTTATATATAGTTATAATCTGTTAATTTCTGGCCCAGCATAAATTGTTTTTTTATAAACACCGTGAGGTTCTTCTTTTTTTTTTGGTGTGTATACTGTACTATACTTGTAATAATGTATTGGACTTAGAAGGGGTACTGGAAATCCACTTTCTAAGAATAAATTCAAATATTGCTGTGTTTTCTGAAGAAGACTAAAGATGGCTGTATATATGTGGAAAGTATTTTTTACCTTGATCAGGAGGCAAGATTTAATCTGCTTAGATATAGCTGTTTTTTCTTAGTTGTCTTTCCGGAATTAGTTAACGTCTACATTTTTTATTATGTAGTTTTGAACAAAATACTTTTGTGGAAGTATATTACATGCCATGCATTGTATTTTTATGCTTTTCTTGTAGTTTTTGTCATTTATTTTTTTTAACTCCACTTATTTGGTTATATTATATAACTCACATACAATTAATACTTCATTAGTATTGCACTTCACTAGTCAATAAAATTTAACATTCTGATTCTGATATTGTGTGGAGTATAAAGCCATTTCTTTGAGAACTGCTTCATTATCATCTCTCACTTTACAGTGCATGTGAACGTTATTTATTCTGTATTTGAAATATGCTACCCATTAACTTACATAGTTCGATGTTATATTTAGATCACCTTTATAGTGTTGCTTATCAGTCTTGTTACTGGCATTTATCATTATTGTCAACATATTTATGCTCTGAATTGCTTTATTTAAAATTGAAAGCGCATTTAAAATGAAAGATCTGTGTCCACAGTGCTGAAAGGAAAAGATTACTGACTTTACTGAAAGTAATGTCTTCAGGATATCTTATAAAGAAATCAACATCAGTTTATTTTTCCATTTAGAGAAAATATCAATGTTAACAGTAATATTGCAGAAATAAATTTGCATGCAGCCTTCGGTCAGAGGGTCATATCGAACATTTTTTTATAGTAGCTTCAGTAATAATTTACTTTTGGTGATATTTTCCAAAAGAACGTAACACTTGACCTTTCAACCAAAATGTCTAATGTTATGACTATTTTTCTATGCATTTCGCTTCAGGTTAAAGGCAGGACTTGGCAAATACACGCCTGTGTCTCATTGATTTGGCAGCAACCAGGACTTTCCTGTTGTGTCTTGTTAGGCCCCCATATTGGCAGTCATTATTGCATGCTGATTTTTTGATCCCTTGGGAGTCACTTTGTACCAAATCCATTTGATTTCACAAGTTGTAAAGAAAGAAAGCAAAAAAAAAAAAAAAAAACTTGGCATGGGCCACAGATCTCACAAATTTGGGACAGTTTGTACACCATGCAGAGCAGCACTTTAGGGACTCTGTCCCTAAAAACAGGCTGGAACAGGCCTCCCCTGTTACCGCCATTGTTTGAAATGGATTGCCCTGCCATTTCCCAGATGATTTGCCTGTGTACAGAGGGATGTGAAAAGTTAGAAACAAAAATGGATGGGGTGCTTTCTTGTACAGAAAGGAAGGAAATTCCTTTCTGGGATCTAGTTTTTTTTTCTCCCAAACCCCCTAAACAAAACAAAAAATAAAATACAAAAGCTCCTCTGTCTTTAATGTGAATGTCAGCTTTACATCTTTAAGGTTTGGATTAGCTTTGCAAAAAGGAGAAAAATCTGACAGGCTTTCAAATATTACATAGAAAAAAGTTGGCTTTTCTCAATTCTTGTTGGTCATTTCTAAAGCCAAAGGCTGGGGTGGACTGAATGGCAGGACTCAATTGTCCTCTGTTCATATTTAGCATCACAATAGCTGGAATTAACATTCCCTGGACCTACATTATCACTTTTGTACTGTTTCAGAGCATACCATAATAAACTGGTTTTATCTGCTTGTTTTTTTAGTTTCTACATATTATGTCAGTCTTATATTTATTATTTGGAAATCTTTATTGAAATAACATTACTGGTAGGCATCAGATAGAACTAGCTTATTTTTATTTATTTTACCACAATGACTACATATGTTACAATCCCATAAGGCCTCAAATGCTTAATTGGTTTCAAAACTTAAAGTCAGCCGGACAGATTTATGAACAGATCTGTAGTTTTTCCTTCTTATTCAGCACTTACTCAGCTTGGATATCCACTTGGTGATTTTCAAACGCTGCCTCGTGCTGCTTATCTTTCTGTGGGAGAACGAAAATGTTTCTCCTCATGGCACTGATTGTTGCAGTGTGTCATATTAATTAATTATTGGAATTAATTTGTTTTTTTTTTTCAAAAATATTAAATATTGTGGCAGCCTTTTTGTTTTTGTTGATTTTTTCACCTATGGCACCCATTTTTATAGCATTTTAATTGTGATGCTTTTTATTTGTCCATATCAGCCTCAAGGTTGATGCTTTTATGATGTACTACTACTGTGGCTGTTTGTGCCCTTACACTATGAGATGCTAAAAGTCTGTGTGAAACAATACAGAAGCCAAAAATCTGCAAATCTGCGATCAAAAAGTAAGACGAGTGTGAGTGGAGTTGTTCCAGCTCTATCTGCATTCTTTACAAACTTCAGCTTTGTGACCACAGACAAAATCTTAAAGTCTTCAAAACATCTGGAACTTCAACTTCTGTCGTGCTCTTTGCACTGAAGTCATATTAATTGACGTATTGGTTGAAAAGCTTAAATTTTTTCTTTTAAAGCCTTTTTTTGGTAAATACAAAAGAAATTGGTTTTATTTGTTAGAATTATATTCTTTCTTTAAGTTTTACTGTACAGTTTGCTTACTAGGAGACTGCGTGCGCTTTATTAACAAAGTTGTCGGGTTGTGTCAGTTATTGTTAGTTCAGGGTGGCCTGCCATAGGGAGAGCGTGCTAAAGACATTTCACAGCAATCTGGGAGAATGAAAATATGCCATCAAGCAGTCTGTCCTGTCCACTGTCCTTGATGAAATGCGTGTTTCTTGGGACTGTTTTTGCAACACTCCATCTGTCACTCTTTCAGTGCGTTGAGTGTATAATGTGATTTGATTTGTGGACCATGGTTTGTAACATTTATTGTCACTGTTTTCATTGGTGATTGTAGCCATTTCTTACTTGTGCACAATGATTATATGCATATTAAAGGATAAGTTTGGTTTATTTCAAGTCAAAGTTATTTCTTCACAATCATGGCACATATTAATTAGTCACATAAAGTGTCTGTGGTATAAAGGTTGTTTCTAGTTTCCTTACATTATCACAAGGATGCCTGCCTCATAAACATGGAAGACGTTTTCTTAAACTGAAAACTTTAGTGTTTTAAATTTGATGTATTTGGTACATTTTATGGCTTTTTCTAGCATGTTTTAACTCAGAGCTCCATTGTAAGCTGCTTGCACAGACAGAACAGACAAACGGTCCATAAAATTCATGAAAAAAAAAATCCAAACTGTTTGGTTTGAGTTACTGATCAACATAACTGCATGCTGTATGTCTCAACTGACTAACAAAGATTTAAAAACAGCCGATCTCTGAACTGATCTGTGAAAGCGTAATGTCGTTGCACCTTGCTGTGCTGGAGTGATAATTCACAAGAATATTTTTAAATCTAACAAATATAAAAGTCCATTAATTATGCAGACTATGAGACTTACATATTGCTGTCCTGGACAAGTCTTTCTCATATTGCAATGGTGCAAAATAGTATATTATAAAAATGTGATTTATTTTTTTATAGTCAGACTGTCAATTTATATTGAAGCTTGTGTAGCCGAGGATATTTTATCATAAAACACATTAGTACACCCACAAGAAAACAACCAAAATCCATCAAGATAGCTAGGATATATGCAGCTTGATCAAAGGCTTGGAAGCCACAAAGCTGCTTTTATCTTTAGTTACCTGGAAAAAAAAAGATGTTTTAAGTGTTCCAGTGACTGCTTTTGAACTGGCTTTTCAAAATTAGTTTTTAATCATATTTGCATTTATGGTGGGCAATTTTGCCACTGCAGATAGATTTAATCAAATGTCAGTGTTCAATTGAAGATTACTGTATATTCTTGCCCCCAGTAAACATGATAAAATATGTCTTGGATCTTGTTTAAAATGAGCTTTTTTATTTATCATTGTTCTGAATGATTTGTATCATTGATTCATTTAATAATAGCAGTGCTCCCAGATATATATATTATTGATTTTTTTGCTATTTCTAAATCCAGCAGCATATTACATTTCTTCTAGTCAAGAGGAAATGTCTAACATTTTAACGACTCCTGGATGTCATATTACATGAATATTAATCTCACAGAGCATGACAAATTACACACTTCAGTGACAACTTTTTAACACAGTTTCACATTTCCCAGGTATTGTGAGCTCATCACATCCTAACAGTCAATTACACGCTGCCTGACAGTGCCAGTGCCCGTGCGAAGGCTTTTCAGGTATAGCCAGTTCAACCGCAGTTCAGACTTTTTATTTTCCTTTTTCAATTCTGTCACCATACAACAAACCATCAGACATCAGACACATGCGAAACTGTTTTGTTTGGGTGGGACTTTGTTGTATGCACTTCTGGCTGAGTGCTCATTCATGTCAACTCTTGCACTTATACAAACCAGTCCTTACAACGTAAGGCGAAATCAAACCTGTCGGTCACAACAAATCAAACTACACGACTGCCTATGACAGAAGCGTACCACAACAGCCCCTAACTCTCTAAGATTATGTAAAAGAACTCTGCAACTGACAATCATTGGAAAAATCGTGTAGTGTAACAGAGACTTTTAACAGTCCAAATGCCAACAACTGCTTTTCAGGGCATACAGTGAGGCATTTCAGAATTAAATAAACATGAAAGACATGAGGAATGTACAACTCCAAGTACAGTAGCTGTTAAACTGACATTGCTATGTTCTTCAATAATAATATCATGTCAGTAATACTATAAATTCTAGATGACTTCCCTTAATTACTCATTCAGTAGCACACATATGTGAGTGACTAATATCTAAGTGGCAGTAGATGGCACCTGCCTAAAGCGACTGTTGTTGAATTAGTGTCGGCATGGATTGCAGGTTTTTGCAGACCCCTTCTGATGTTGTGTCCTTCACACCCTGTGTCTACAGAGGGCCATGTTGAAAGATGTTTTGTTACTGACAGATTAATATTGAAAGCTACTTTAGTTTGTCCTCTGCTGTGGATGCTACACCAAAACACACAAGCCTACTATTATTACTTATTATTTGGCTGCCGCCTTTATCCAAGGCAACATGCAACATTTGAGATGCAATTGGTGACTTTTGTTTTTCCATTTGGAGCACAGGCAGGTGAAGTGACTTACTCATGTTCAGAGTGTAAATAGTGTGTGATGTGGATCTACAACCTCAGGGTTTGAAGTCCAATGCCTTAATCACTATGCCACACTGCTTACCAGTGTAAAGTTTCTTATTCCAAAATGGTACATCTCAGTAAGTGTCTTGCCCTTCTCACTGTTGCTTCTGTTAGGAGCTGGTAATCAGTTTGATGATATCTGAAGGAGTCATGCTGGCATGCCTCATTAAACATTTGCACACTCAGGTAACACATAGGGTATTCAATGTGATGGAATGGTGTTCCGTCCAGGACTGATTCCTGCTTTGCACCCAAATCACCTTGGGATGGATTTATGACATCACGTGTAAGCTTTGCGTCTGATCTTGCCTCCTCCTTTTGCACTATGTCGCCATTTCCAACTAACTGTATACTGTTAATTTGCTCCTTTCAAAGCGTGACCAATTTTTAAATACCAACCTAGTCTTGATGCCGTGCTCTGTAATTTAAACATGGGGAAAACAAGCCTTCTACAGGAAGTTTTACGGATCAAGTCCCATTGCAGCCTATGCTCCACTGCATGTCCTAGGGCTAGAAATGTAACCTCTTCACGCTCTGATGATTTGTGAAAGGAGAAACTTAGTGCATCCCAGTTGGCAAGGCATAACTCACATTTACTACCTGCCACCTCTTTTGAGATTTGGATGAGACTGAAAGTCACTATATAAATATGAGTTTCTATTTTACATCCCTTACTTGTCTGTTTTTAAGCTCAGAAGTTAGCTTTTAAATCGCCAAGCAGCAAAATTCTGCAATAATGAGATCACCTATGGCTGTTCCGTGCTAAACATCTTGAGCTAATCTCACTTTAGTTGTCAAAGAAAAATATAATTACACTCCAATCACTCGGTTTAACTGTCAATTGATTTTTAATAAGTAGATTTCAAACACTTACCATTTGTTTCAGACATGAGGGTGTCTGGAGGTCTGTAATTCCTGTTTTATATTACAGGAAAAACTTTGTCCTGGCAGTCGCTTTAACAAGTGGCATAAGCAGTCAGGTAATTTAGAAGCAGCAGATACTCTGCACTTTGACATTTAATGACAGATATTTTCAATCCCTTAGGCCAAAGCAAACATTGTGGGGCACACAAGATCTAAACTTCAGACAAAGAATTTATAGATTAAGTGACAAACTTGCTGGGGTTATTCTCTTTCAGTCTGCTTAAAATCTCCCAGTATACTGCTAAGATAACAGTCGGTCTGTTGATAGATCAGTGAGGACGGTTTTCAGATTTTGAGTCCCGTTTGTAACCGTGTCTGTCTTTTTTCAGCAGCCACTAAAGAAGTTAAAAAAAAAATAAAGGATTTGGTCTGACTGATCTGTCTACAGTTTAGCGCACTCCCCAGACAGCTGCACCCAGCAAAAGGGCACCTCAAAAACAAGCACTTTTACATTTCTTGGTATCAAAGATAACGACAGTTGTTGACACTGGCCACAATCAATTAATAGGGATAAATTGGGAACCGTTTCTTCTGTCTCTACCTTTGTAAAGTTTTTCTGTTCCTCGTGTTACCTATTGCTAAATGTGACTTTTTGTTATTTCAGATGTCGTTGGAACCTTAGCAATAATGCTCATTCCTGCTCTAAACTCCTTCCTATATAACATTGAAACATAAAGATGTTAACATTAGCAGATTATTTTAGGAAAGATTTTATCATTCTTAACATTTTACTGATGAGTAATGTAAAACCAAAAAAGGAAAGAAGTGGTGGAAGAGAAGAGCACTTGGATATAGCCCAGCCCTGAACCCAACTCTTGTGGAAGTCTCAGCTATTCAATATCGTCTTTATTCAGTGTGCTGCAGAAAGCCAGCTTTAAAACCTTTAGATTAAAAAAACACACATAGAACATTTGTAGGTATTTACTCTGACTGTGAAGTACAGGCAGTCAAACTAATGGGGCAGATCAAAGGACGTCTGTATAAGATAGTCATTACCAGATTGCTTCCATCACCTAACGGTTAAAAGAAGGCCGTTTCACTAGAGTTCCCAGTGTATTCTTACTTCTGCCATTTAAGGGAGCTGCATTCAGACAGACTGTTAGATGTCAGCACCTAATATGACAGGAACATTTACCGTATTTTACTACATCTCAGGAAGACATTTTAGTTGCTTCCTTTTCTTTTTAGTCAGTTGCTGGGTTTTTGTCTGTTATTTACTGGTAAAGTAATGCTCAACAGAATGCCCAGATATTACTGATATTTTCGTGAATTAACAGATCTGTTTTTTCTGCCTGTACCACACTTGATTATTTTGTATTTTTGCTTATCATTGCTTAACTTCTTTTTTTATCTGATGATGGAGGAAGTATCATGTAAACTGGCCCCATAAGTTTAAAAATTGAAAAATGTGCTATATCTGTGATCTGCTTTGTCACTTAAATATCATTATATACAGTATAGACATACATGTATTAAAACAACTAAAAAAGTAAGTAGAAATTTTTAAACAATTAAATAACTTGACTGTATAAATTCACTAACACACGCAACTTATTTAGTCTAATCTTGAAGGTGGACTCTAAAAGGGTCAACGGCATGCTTGAGCAGTAGCCAGCATCCCTCATTGTCCCCCCTTATATCAACAGGCACATTTCAATGTCCCTGACTGCACTCTTCTGGATTCAGACCAATTTATTTAACAGTTTTTTTCCCTTCTGTTTAAAGTCTAGGCTTACTTAAATTTCTTGGGTTTGTTTTTCTAACTTCTACTGTAAATTTAGAACTTATAGAACAATGAACAGGGTGAACCAGTTGTAAGTGTTGCTGCCTAACAGCTACAGAGTAATGGGTTTGGATTCTGGCCCAGTCACCTTCTTTGAGGAGATCAGATGTTCTTCCTGTATTAAGAAGTTATCTTCAGTGGGTCCTCTGGTTTTGCTTCCTCGTCCCAAACATGTTGTTTAACTGGCACTGGTGTGCCTTGTGATGGTTTCATCCAGTCTTTGCTGCCATTCCAACCCCTATCCCTGCAGTGCACCAAGAATGCTTGAAAATGGATGGATAAACACAACCTTGAATGAGTAAATTGCATTAAAGTCATTGTCAGAGCTGGTGCCAAGCTTTTTTTGAACATATAAATTATCTGCCCAGTCATACTTGTTTTAAATTTGCTTAATCCAATTGCTGTATGTGGTCCTGGGAAGCGGAGCATTTGTGAATTATATAGTGTACTAGCTGAAATACCCAGCATTGCCCGGGAGGAAAATAAAGTGTTTTTTTTTAATTGTTTGAGAAAAATATAATAAAAAAAAACACAACTTTAAAAATAAAAATAAATTAACAAACAGTGAAGACTCACTAATGTGCTTGTCTTGCGATTTTGTATGTATGTTATCATCCAGTTGACACTCGGAACCAGCCAACTCTATTTAATTTCAAAAGCAACAGGGGCATTAACATAAAGAATGCTGGCAGTCACCTCTAGTTCACCCTCTGGTGGTCGTTCCGAGTGTCAACTGGATGATAACATACATACAAGACCGCAAGATCACCCCCCACCCTACCCAGAAGGGGGTGGGTTAGGGTTGATTTCACCCTAAAGTATTTTTAGTCGACCAATGAGAAACATGTGTACCAAGTTTCATGAAAATCTCTCCAGCCGTTTGGAAGTGATGCTGGAACATACATACATACACACATACATTGACTTTTATATATATATAGATTCCTTAAATTCATATTTTAATAAAAATGGATCACATTATTTTATTTAATGTATATGTTAGAAATGTGAGCACAAATCTAATGAAAATATATTTTTATTTAGTATATTAAAAGGGTGTAAAATAGTTAAAGAATTGAAGAAAATTCTACTTATTCTGCATAAACTCTATAAACTCAATGATAGCACAATGGCTAGCAGTGCTGCCTCACATCACCAGGGACCTGGATTCAGTTTCTGCCATTGCTGATATCTGATCTTCTGCACATATGCACATCTCTTCTTGAGATGTTCTGCTTAAGATATGCAGGTTGTGTCAATGGTTCTAAACTTGTCTAGTTGTAGTGACTACAAGTATGTTTGAGTGTGCAAGTGCTGGCTTCAGGTTTGTGCAAGATGATACCAGGCCGAACCCCAACTCCTGGTGAGTTCTATATTGAAAAATATTTTTTGGAATGTGGGTGGAAAGGACTTATAAAATAGACACACATTATGGCATACCACAACGTTGAGAACATATGAAATTTGACAAACAAGACCATTCAGTCCATCAGGCTCATTTGTTCAGCTAATAGCTAAGATGTCCTAGTAGCTCATCCAGATATTTCTTAAAGGTTGTCAAAGTTCCTGTTTTAACTACATGTATCATTGGTAGTTTGTTCCAGTTTTCTAAAACTCTTTGTGTAAAAAAGTGCTTCCTGGCTTCAGTCCTAAATACAATTCCTTTTCGTTTCCAATGATGTCCTTGAGTATGTGATTCAAAGTTAAGTGGAAAGAATTCATCTGGATCTACTTTATCAGTGCTTTTGAGAATTTTGAAGACCAAGATTAGGCCCCCATGTAGTCTTCTCTGCTCGAGACTAAACAGACTAATCCTCTGAGTCTGTCAGAGTAAGACATGCCCTTAAGTCCTGGGATGCACTTTGGTTGTTCTCCTCTGTGTCTTTCTTGCAACGTGTTGAGCAGAACGGCACACAGTACTCCAAATGTGGTGTCAATAGTGTATTATATAGTCTGAGCATAATGTCCTTCGATTTATTTTCAACAGCTCAACAATACTGTGTGGTATTTGAAGTTACATTCTAGTCATCAGCAGGACTTTTTGCAAGTTAGATTCTAATCATCAGGACTTTTTATAAGTCAGATTCTAGTCGTCAGCTGGACTTTTTGTGAGCTTTGCTGTTTGTCTGAGAGCCATATATTTGTTTTAATATCCAGTACATCATGCAGTTATGGAGTTCATCCACCAGTACAGTCACCAGCAGTCTACCATACATACATTATATGGGTAACACTTTCAAAGTTCCCATTTTCTCCCCTTCATCAGTAATGCTTTTGTTAGTAATGATGTATTGATGAAAAAAACGTGTAAGCTTCAAGTATTGTAACTGACTGGGTATCTCCCATACTTCTTTTCCATAATGTCAGTTTTCAGATAGTTCATAGTAGGTAGAGTTCTTTGATGCTATGAGTATGTTACACCACAAAACAACAAGGCTGTTTGTAAGAATGCTTGTGTCAAGCAGACAAGATGAGTGAATTATACAAATTAGAACTCAGCACAGCAATATACAAAATCTGCCAAATGGTAGAGTGATTTGCTTAAAAGGAAACAAAATAAGTTTTTTTATATATTTTTTTTTTATTAGTTTGTATTATGTATATTTATGTAAGTGGTGACTGTGGTAAAACATCCACCCAACTGTGAACACAGGTAATTTCCATTTAATGGTATTATAGCCAGCTGATAAGCTTAATTTAAATAGATACTAACTTAATTACATGTCCAAAGTAATGATTTTTTGCTACACTTGTTTTATTTTCTGTCATATAAAATATTACTAGTAAATATAAAAGTTCTTGCCTTTATAATTTTTATTGTTTCATAGCTTAGCTCTTCTTTTTTCTCCACAGGTAGACATGATGTTTAGCTCTGGCGTATTTTGGATGGGTCTCTTCTTTATCCCTATAACATCTCTAATATTTGACTTGATGTATAAAGTGTAAGTATGAATGGCTTCCTAATGTGAGGACAAAGTAAATATTTCATTTTCTACTGTAAAATTAAATTGAATAATAATTATATCATATAACTGTTAGGAAAATAGTTTAATGGGAGAGATCAAATACAATAAAAGTACACTGAAGAGGGATTGCAATAAGTATTAGTTCTTACATAATACATGTCAAATTTATTGAATAAATGTTTAAGCTTTTTATTTATTTATTTGGCAGTTCTGCTTTCTCTGCATTAAGGAGACCGGGCCTCGTGTCCCTGGTCCTCCCAGTGTGGAGTTTGCATGTTCTCCCCATGTGTGTGTGGGTTTCCTCTGGGTTCTCGAGTTTCTTCCCAAAGTCTAAAGACATGCAGGATAGGTGGACTGGTGATGATAAATTGGGCCTGCGGGGTGTGAGTGTGTTTACCCCATGATGGACTGGTGTCCTGTCCAGGAGAGTGTTCCTGCCTTGAACTCTTAGCTTGCTAGGATCAGCTCCAGTACCCTAGGACCTTTCTCTGGAAGAGCAGGCTAAGAAAATGTTATGGTATTTATTTATTTGCAGCATGTGATTACTGTTTGATTTTTCAATGTCCAATTTAGTATTAACATTAAAATTACAAAATTCATTAGGTCACCAAATTTTCGGTTCACCCATCAGCCTTGTCAATTCCTGCCACATTCCAATGGCCACCAGGTGAAGCTGCCTGGACTGGTGTGAGTCTGCGTTCCTCTGAGATGGACTACTGCCCATGTAGTGTCGATTTCTGTCTTGTCCATAGTGCTGCTGGGACAGGCTTCAACTCCCTCTGACCCTACCACTGGATTAAACGTATTTTAGAATATAATTTTATGCTATGTAGTAAATAAAATTTCATAATGGTCATGGCAAGACTATTTTAAATTCCAAAGACATTTTTTTTATTACAGGGTAAAAAAAAGCTGTTTTAAAACTCTGGTGGATGAAGTTCAGGAGTTGGAGGCAAAATCACAGGACCCCGGAGCTGTCGTACATGGCAAAAGGTAAAAACTGTGCATATGATTTAACAAAACAAAAAACAAATCCATTTTGGAAAGAAAGATTCAACATCACAGTAGGCAGCAACTCAATGAACACCCTGGACTTCCAAAATACACTCTTCTTGGAATAATTGTTGGTCTTGGTACTTTAGCTAGTGGTGTAGAACCCTCACTGTTTACATAATATTTGGCTTTTATTTTCAGTACTTTTGGACTTCTAATAAGAATAGATCAAGATACCATACATGAAGTTTGGAATACTGACTCACTTATTTACAGAAACAAGAGCTTCCTCACCTCACTACAGAATAGTTAATATTATGGCCTTGCACAAGTCACTAGATGTGCTCAGCTAACAAGAGGTTTCATACTTTAGCAGTCTTCATCTGGCCTTGACAAGTATTCTAAATGTTAAGTGTTTATTACGTTGTACTAGAAACCTTTGGACATTGGTATATTTTGCATAGTACCTAAATGATTATGTCTGCTTTCATATTAAAGATGACTTCATAGCTCTCTCAGAATTAACATTTCTGTAAAACCAACAATTTTAAATATTTCTATATAAAAATATGTTTTTAACATTGTTATCTAATAAGACAACAAAAGTATGCAAACAAACATTTGTCATTTAAGCAACATTTTGTATTGTTCGGTTATGAGTGCTATGTGGATATCTCAGGACAACATTTCAAGATTAATTATAATTGCCATATATGTTTGAATGCCTCACTGCTTTACTTTCAAAGCTTGAGTCTGGCAGAGTGAAAGTCACAACCCAGTGAGAAAACAAGTTTCTGAGGGTCACCAGCTTGCATGATAGGCACCTCACAGCACAACGGCTTCAAGCAAAGCTTAACAGTTTCTACTGTGAAGAGGAGACTTTGTGCTGCAGGATTGACAGGGCGAATGGCAGGAAGAAAGCCATTCCTTAAAGGACAGAATAGGGCCTTGAAATATTGGCTGATAGCTACTGCAGATTGGACGAAAGTCTAATGGACCGATGAATCAAAATCTGAATTCTTCGGTTCATCATTCAGGGTGTTTGTATGCAATCGAGTTTGTGAAAGGATGGTTGCTGGGTGTGTGACACCAACTGTCCAACATGGAGGCAGAAGTGTCATGGTCTGGGGTTCTTTTGCTGGAGGCAGAGTTGGTGACTTCAACAGAGCAACTGGCATTCTAAATCAAAAGGGTTACCACAGTTTGGCTGTTATATCAGCAAAAGGTGGCTACTTTGATTAATCAAAAATGTGAATAAAATTTTGTATAGTTAGTGATTCCTTGATTTATTTTTTTATTTGACATTGTTTATATGTTCTATGCCTTGATTTTCATGAAACATTAAGACATTAAACTGAGTGCATTTCCATCAAAACTGAAAAAACAGGTGTTCTAAAACGTTTGACTAGTAATGTAAATAACAGGTACATAACAAATAAACATAAAGTACACATTATTTCAAGAAAATGCATATTAAAAGATTATATTATTTAATATTTGTCAGCACAGGTGTTCAGGCATGATAATTCAGAACAGCATAGCCTCCTTTGGTTTTTGTTTGCCCACTAGGAAGGGAACACATGCTCATGGTGCAATTCTTCTAGGACTTAATCTGAAATAATGAATGACCTAATCTAGTAATCTCAAACTAAATTCCAATAAAAAGCAGATTAATTGCTGGAGAACTTTAAGTGATATATGAGATTGTGTGCATTCTTATTTAACAATGACCAGATACAAAATTTTTATTTCTGATATGGCACCTTATACTATACTGAATGTCAACATATCTGTTATGGCCAAGAAAGTTCACTGCAGACTATTCTGTCAGAGACAGTTAAACATATTCATCCATCCATCCATCCATTATCCAACCTGCTATATCCTAATTACAGGGTCACGTGGGTCTGCTGGAGACAATCCCAGCTAACACAGGGGGCAAGGCAGGAAACAAACCCCAGGCAGGGCGCCAGCCCACCGCAGCAGTTAAACATGTTTGTGGTGTTAAAGGAACTAATGGTAAATGTCTACAGATCCATGACTGGAAGTGTTCTCCATTACAGTTTAGCATTGCACTCTATATTTGCCACAGAGAGGCAGCGTGGTATATGCTGCTTCCAAAATCAGTAGCCACCCCTTTCCACAGTGGATTTCCTCTGTTCTTCCAGACTCACACATAAAGCTGTTAAGCTCTTATTTGGCTCTTTAGATAGATAGATAGATAGATAGATAGATAGATAGATAGATAGATAGATAGATAGATAGATAGATAGATAGATAGATAGATAGATAGATAGATAGATAGATAGATAGATAGATAGATAGATAGATAGATAGATAGATAGATAGATAGATAGATAGATAGATAGATAGATACATACTTTATTAATCCCAATGGGAAATTCACAACACCAGGGACACTGTTTGTTTCAAGGCTGGGGTCTGTATTACACCTCCTAGATTTTTTCCTTTGCACCTCAACTATTAGGAAAGCAATGCATGTGAATTTTATACAGCAGACATCATAGGTTTTACCATAAACCAGCATCTCTTTCTTAAGTGATCCATAATCTTGCAGAAATCGACACGTGTCCCATCAAAACACCCTTATCTGCAAATTATTTTTTTAAATTGTTGATTATTTTTTCTTCATAATTGAATGTCTGTATATAGTGATCCCTCACTTTTCATGGTTTTGTTTATTCATCAGTCACTTTGTGCCCATAAACCCATTTGGACAGTCATTTACTGTGGGAACACAGAAGCCACAGAAAATTGTTCAGATATCGCTATTTTTAAAACATAAATGTACTGTATGCTTCAGTGATCCCTTAAAGTACTTGCTCTGCTCTTATATTTACTTGCCAGATTTTCGTTCATTTTACGAATTGTTGAAATTGGCCATCAAGGTAGACATCTGTAAAATGTCATATCTGGGATAGAGATTGTACAAAGGAAAGGTAAATATTATTGCAATAAAGTGAAAATTTATAGAAGAGGATTTGAGGAGAAAAACACATCACCTGGATAATGTGTTAAGTGTTGTAAAATTGTTCAAAAGAAGAGCTAGACTTTAGTGAAAATATCTTCAAACTTGAATGTACCATGTGCTACTGCAGTGCTTCCCCAGTTCAGTCCTGGACCCATCCAAAACACCAGCTAGCCATTTTCCCTCTTTTTACTCTTACTGTGTAATTAATTGGTCTTTTTCTCTTATTGAACCTTCAGAAATGTACAGAAGTGTGAGATTTGTATTTATAAGAAATGTATAAATATTTGTATTTTTGCCACTGCCATAAATGTGTTTGCCATTTTCCTAATTTTTCCATATAGCTTACTTCTTTAATTGTATCCTAAGTAGAGCAACACAATTAATTGTATATTAGTTATGACTACAATTACGCTTGCCTCGATATAATAATTGTGGAAAGTGATGATCACTGCCTTCAATTTGGCACTCCCACTCTCAAGAGATTGAGCTTCCCCAGATAATAAACTGCTTTAAACAACAAATGCGTGTTGTAATCAGGCACAGACATATACACTAAGCACACATGCGCTGGTAAATCGGAGGATCTTGCATCACAGGACTAACTACATGCAAACTGCTAAATGCATTTTTAGGAGTCTGATCCCAAACAACATCTTTTAAAAAGTGTGCATATATTTCTGTTCTGTTTGAAGAAACTACCATAAAAATTGAGAAATATAATTGATGTTTAAATGTAGATCACTTATTAGACTTTTAAGTACCAAAATGAAAACAAGTGTCCCTGATTTTGAATTTTTTTGTTGTTGTTTTCAAAAGTGTCCTGTGCAAACTATGAAACCACTGCTGCCAAACATTTAAACAGTCATTTAAAATTCAACCACATAGTCCAGAATGAAAAGTGCATGAGAGCTAAGCAAACAGCACTAAGTTTCAGTAGTGTTAGGTCTGCAACACAGATAGCCATTAATTACTTTTTATGTGTCCATAAACAGCAGGCTAGAAAAGAAACATCAGATAACAGAAGTCATCAAGACAAGGCTTCGACTAGAACTTTGTGTAATGAAGGTTTTCAAAAATGATCAACAGTCAGAGTAAGGGAAGTCATCCTCTCCTGCAATTATTCTTCCAAAGTTACATTGATTTTACTTTATTCTAAATATTGGACAAAAATTAAAAAGAATCTGAAACAAGTGGCACTTTATGCAACCACATCTGATTTGTGATTGAGTAAAACAATGAAAGCATGCCCAAGAATAACAGTTCATTATACTGATGAGGAATACACACTGAAAAGCAGATGCCGGCAATGCTACTTCTTTAAATGAGTATGGTTTTCATTACAATAATGTTAAGAACGATGGTGCTACCGCACAAGGATAGAGTCTGCTAGCAGCATGTAACAGTGTGTTATTATCGAAATACTTTTCAAGTTTGCTATGCATTACCACTGTTACATATAATGTATTTATATAATGAAACAAAAGGGTTGTCAAATTGTGTATGCAATATGTTCTCCATCATATGCTACTGTCATTTAACATTTTATTATCTAGTTTTATTTTGCATACACACACAGCATTTGCTTACGTAGTAAAGCACTAACATTTTACATTGTTGAAGGTTGAATGGTGGTGATGGCTGGTATTTCAGGGTAACACAAATTTTATAATAAATGTGCTGTTACCTTTATTGTAAAAAATAAAAAAGAAATATTATTAAAAACTAAATTTTTCATTTTTCAACTAATCCTGCATTTTTAAATTTCATTTTAACAATTTTGAAGGATTTTCTATGAAATGGGGTTTCCACAGTACTATGTTTAGATAGAATACAGTATATGCATTTGGCAAGACAAGGTGTATATTTCATTGTTCTTTTTTTTTTTTTTTTTTTTATATTTTTATTTTATTAATTTTCATTGTAATCATTCCATACAAACAGATCAATTTATAACCCAACAAATTTGAAGACAAATCAAACCCCACCCCTGAGAAGGAGAGCTTAGCTAAAGGAAAATTGCTTAAGGCTTTTTAATAAGGCAACATTAAACAAAAGAAAGGGAGAAGTAAATATCTATGTAAATAAGAGATGGAGAAGGGAATTAAATGCGGTTATAGTTATTTCTCTTATTCTAAAATAATATTGATTAGATCCTGCCAGGTTTTGAAAAAATTCTATACAGATCCTCTAACTGAGAATTTGATTTTTTCCAATTTCAAATAATATAAAACATCTGTTTCCCACTGACTTATCAGAGGAGAATTAGGATTCTTCCAATTTAACAAAATAAGTCTGCGTGCCAAAAGTGTAGTGAATGCAATCACAGTTTGCTTGTCCTTCTCCAATTCAAGTCCATCTGGAAGAACACTGAACACAGCTGTTAATGGGTTAGGAGGGATTGTGACCCCAAGGCTGTCTGAGAGGCACTTAAAAATTTTTGTCCAAAATGATGTTAGTTTAGTGCAGGCCCAGAACATGTGACCCAGTGAGGCAGGAGCTTGGTTGCAGCGTTCGCAGGTTGGATCCTGCCCTGGAAACATTTTGAACAGTTTTAAGCGAGACAGATGAGCTCGATATATAATTTTTAGTTGAATAATTCTATGCTTTGCGCATATAGAACTCGAGTGAATTCTCTGCTTTGCTACCTTCCACTCCTTTTCTGATATATTGATTAAGAGATCTTCTTCCCAATGTCCTCTTGGATCTTTGAAAGGTAGGGACTCTAATAAGATTTTATATATTGCAGAAATAGTGTTTATTTCCTCGAAATTGAGCAGTATTTTTTCCAGCATTGTGGAGGGTGCAAGGTGGGGGAAATCGGGCAATTTCTGTTTAACAAAATTTCTAATTTGAAGATAGTAAAAGAAATGTGTAGCTGGGAGGTTGAATTTTGAACGTAATTGTTCAAAAGATGTAAATATGTTGTCTATATAAAGATCTCTGAGCTTTTTAATCCCAAAACTTTTCCAGGTATTAAAAACTGGATATACTTGCGAAGGTTAAAAGAGGTGGTTCTCTTGCAGAGGTGCCACTGATAAAAGATTTTCCATCTTAAAATGCTTTCTAATTTGGTTCCATATTCTGAGTGAGTAAAGCACTATTGGGTTATTAGTATATTTGCGATAACTTTCATTTATTGGAGAGCAGAGCAGGGAATATATTCCCTGCTCTCATTGTTCTTTTAATTGAAATTAATAATCACAATTATAATATCAAAGGCAGTAATCTCCAATTATTAATTTTGTCAAAATCATGCACCCCCCAGTTCTAATAATGATAGTCAATGATTAGGCCAAACAGCACTGAATGCTGAGCTAAAGCCCCCTCTGTGTTACTCCCAATAGCCTGATAATTAGGAAATAATGGCTTAATTAATGGAAACAGTTGGGAAAGCAAAAATAAAATCATAATGACAATGACATAAATTTTAAGAAACAGTCTGATAAAAACACCAAATTATCCCCATGTATCACATTAGAACAATCTAGATGAGAATAGGCCATTCAGCCCAACAATGCTCGCCAGTCCATGCGTGTTTACAAGTTTTGTAAGTTCTGGATTGATATCAAAATATAGGAGCTGAGATATAATGGATCACTTAATACAAGTCAGAATCCAACTGAAAGCAGAAAGAAAATCTGCAGCCACAGTGGGCATCAGGACTGAACTTTAGAAGCACTGCTATACTGTCCTGTTTAGCTTTTAATAACTGTTAGTATTTACATTTTCATTTCGGTTTTGTGCTTTATCCTGAATGAATCCTGTCAATGTATTTGTCTTATCTTGGATTTTTCATACTCAAGGATTCTGAAGCTAAAATTGAGCTTTAATGAAATTTTTCAGGAACGTTTTATTAATTTGCATTTTTCTGGTACACCATTTTGCCCTCTTCTTGGGCTTCACCATTTTATGAATCCCAGCTCTCAAGGGGGTCACAACTTTGAGGGGGCAGTTGCTAAAAGGGTACAAGGTTGTATCCAAGCTTGTGGAAAAATAACAAAAGAATAGCGTGTGTTCATTTAGTTAAAGCTCTTGGTAACGACTTCCGTGCTACGTATTTCTTGAGTACTATTTTGCATTTTGGGCTTCATTGACTTTTTGGTTAGTCAAGCACTGACTTTACTAACCAGACTGAACCACATGAAGTGGCAGAGGCTGAATTGGTGTCCGGTGTTTCAACAAAAGGAATAATTGACGGCGGAAATGCCATTAACATCTTCACTTCTCAGTGTAATTCGGTGAGACAACTGTTTAACAAACGCACCCTGGCATGCCTGAGGAACTGCTTAAACGTGTGCATTAAAAAAGTCAAATGTCTTTTCTGCGCCAATAAATATATGTTTAAAATGACGCACTTTAATCTTTATTTGCCTCAGTCATGTTGCAGCAATTCCTGCAATCATCATTATCCATGCCATTTTTAAAATATACACGGCCCCTTCATTGAAGCTGCAGATGCTCCTTGTAAAATCCCCCATTGAAGTGATCTAACTGCAAACAAATTACAGAGTACAAGCGAGTTAACTTGTTTTTACACCTTTTATTTTCATCAAGAGCTTTCTGACAGCTGACAGCTATGAAAAGCTGCAGTGGCAAAGGTCAGGGTGGATATTTCCCCTAAGTGTCACTCCTCTGACATTAATTGCATGTTTAATAGCTCATTATTGGTTTAAGCTAAAATAATTCAGTTTTCTTTCATTCTTTGAGTGCCATAAGCTATTTGTTCACTGTAGTGTCTTTTGACATGACAGAGCGAAGAATTAAGAATGTCACAATCATTGTTGAATCTTTCCAGCTTGTTTTTTGAGCCGGACACTGAGAGGATTATACTCATGTTACTTCTAGCCAGAGTGGACGGGACAAAAGTACAAATAAATTACTTGCCCAAAGTCTGCCTTCTGCTTTACGTTGGGCGTTCATTTTATCTGTATTTTAATTGGGTGAATGTTTTGCAGTTTAAGACAGTGTGGTGTTCTGGTGTCTCATACTGCTGTCTCATAGTTCCGCGCACTTGCATCCATTTTCCAGTTCAATCATTGTGTGCATGGGGTTTGCTTATTGTCTCTGTGCTGGTGGTCCAGAGTGAAATAGTCTCAGTGTTGAGTCCTGCAGTTGAAAATAATGCCATCCAGGATCCAACTCCCACCCCCTACCAATGCCACCACAGCAGATTCTTCATGTCCAGAAAATGAATGGCTAAGTGGATGGCTTTCACTGCTTGTTTGTAATTGCCATCATGTCACTGTGCTTGGCAGTTTGGTTTCTTAACAGTGATTTGCAAACACTTGCTGATAGTAAAACACACTTAAGAGCTGATAGCTTTTAAATTTTAGGCAACACCATCACAAATCACAGTGTGTATCTCCATCTTCTGCTTTGATGTGAACCTAGACCCTCAGTGTCCATGTCTCCCTGCCCTGTTTGTAACCTCAGCTGACACTGGGTCATCATGCTCTAAAAGAAAAGATGTCAGCTGCACAGCCTCAGTCACAGGTCACAGAGGAGCCTGGAACAAAGAAGTGATGAAGCACCAAGACCCAGAGAGCAGTAATCTGAAGCTTTTTATTTTCAACAAATTGGACAACTGCACGGCCTCTCCCCCTGGGCTGATAGTCTTGATAGGCATGCATTGTCCCACCTGAAGTCCATCGATTGCTAGCCTCCTCTTCAAAGAGGTTTGATGGCACAATTTTCCTTTAGAGTGATGCCTGGACAGTTAGCAGGCAACATGCTTAGAAAAATGAGGGCAAGAAGTTTGGAGCAGGCTGTTACAACTCTTTAACAGCATGTTGCCCTGTGTTTCAGCGAAATATGAGCATTGCTCATTGGAATGTGTCTTTTGAAATGATTGAATTAGAATAAAGTATATGATGTAGAAGTCTGTCAAGTTCTGACTAGAAATGTGGGCATTGGTAACCTATATATTATTCCTGGTCCCCTGTTAATAATGGTGGACCACCTGCAGCTGCCAGCTCTAGGCATTTGTCCTTAGGACTTCTATATTTGACACTCAAGACCTTGAAAGTATTTCCTTAGGGAGGCCTGGAAGCAATTCAGGCTCCTGCATGAAAAGCCCCCTCATGCATTAGGACCATTTCTTGGAATCAAGTGGTGGATCCGGACAAGAATTCAAATGCTTGGTGAAAGAAAACTAGGGCCTTGAGGAAACAGCATGGAAGGAGAGCTGGTATTTGTAGGTGGGAAGTGTAAAAGGTTCCCCAGCAGACAGGTTGTATGCCTAATGCAGTCAGGCCCAGTGGCGTAGCCAATATGAGTTTCTGTTACTCCACATGTTACTCCTTGCTTTTCTTCATTCTATTACTTAATAAAACACCCCTTTACCATAAGGTAAGGCAGACAGCAGTTTCGACGCTAGGTAGTCGTACTCACTGGTCATGGCACCAAAGAGTGGCGACGTGTTACATGTTGATTAGCACCAGCAAGTAAGAATTTAACTTTAGTGTGTACATATAACAGTACTGAGCCTATGAACTAATGCCCCCTTAATTGTGAGTGTCCACTATTGTTTAAAAAGTGTATAGTTATCTCATTTTTAGACATAAAAATACTGCTCAGTATTAGAGCTGCTTATTTTATATGACATGTCTTCTTTACGGTTATCAAGGGTGCTAATAATTCTTGAGGCCACAGTGCATTCAAAGTAAAAGCTCCCACAGAGCCCTGGTCTCTTTTCCAAAGTCACCATCCCCAGCATTCAGCAAGATGTTCCTACAAATAAAAATCTTCTTTCAGGACATGATTGTTTAAAATAAATTATTATTTGCAGAATGCTAGAAAAAGATAGTCATAAAAGCCTAGTTCTCTATAAAAATGTATTGAACTACTTTGGTGTCTGTATTTATCATGTGACTCGCCATTCCATGGACACATAGCAGCTGTCCATATTCCACACAAAAATCCTTTCACATTGTTTTATCTTTTTTATTACATCTGGTAAAATATCAAGCCTCCCTACAGGCCTAGGTGGGTATACTAAGGTTGATTCTATAGTCCCATCCATATGAATGCTCTTTCGCGATCAGGGGCAACTGGGCGACAGACAACTTGACGAAAAGACAACTGGACAACAGACAACTCCGCGAAAAGACAACTGGGTGACAGACAACTCGGCGAAAAGACAACTCAGCGAAAGACAATTCAGCGAAAAGACAACTCGCGATATCCTTTACGAGTTAGGTAATAGTTAGGTTCAAAGAGATTTTTTAATAATATTTAAATGACAACATAGGGTGCCGGAAAATCTACAGAATCACCTGCTTTATGAGAGTCCCAATACGTTGAGAGTACAGATATTCCTTAAGCCGTACTTGCAGGTCACCTTTTGTATTCTAAATAACATTATCATACGATTACAATCAATACAATTTATATAAAGGATTAGCAAGTTTGATTGCAGAAGATAATGTAAAATAGAATTTGTTCCATTTGCAGAATAAAGTTCATTCATCAATTATATAAATTTATTTTCAACATTTTAAATCACGTTGTCATTTAAATATAATTAAAAAATCTCTTTGAACCTAACTATTACCTAACTGGTAAAGGTTGTCACCAAGTTGTCCTTTCGCCGGGTTGTCTTTCGCCGGGTTGTCTTTCGCCGAGTTGTCTTTTCGCTGAGTTGACTGTTGCCCAGTTGCCACCGAACCGCTTTTTCATTTAAAAACAACCCATGCATAAAATACTTGATATCCAGCAGCCCAATTGTGGTGACACTTTTTTTTTCCAAAACTTACGCTCTTCTTTTAGGAAAACGCATGTGATGAATTACCAGAAGTTCAGCATTATGTGTCCTCTAGGAGGTTATGACAATAACTGGATTATCCATCCATCCATCCATTTTCCAACCCGCTGAATCCGAACACAGGGTCACGGGGGTCTGCTGGAGCCAATCCCAGCCAACACAGGGCACAAGGCAGGAAACAATCCTGGGCAGGGTGCCAACCCACCGCAGATAACTGGATTAGAAAAGTAAAAGTGATTTTGTGCTAGGAATACTTTGGCCACACGCCTTTATAGTGACTGGCGTTTTCTTGTGAAGCACCATTTGATCTGCAGTGACATCTGTGTCTGGGACAAGATGCCAAAAAAAAAAAAAAAGAAAGGCAGTAGTCATTGCACTTATCTAGAAAAAAACTGTACCTACCATGAAAAGTGTCCTTTTCAAATGTAGCAGAGAAATGGTGTTTACAGGGAGCTGGATTTATGTATTCATTTTTCTGCCTCACATGTTCAGTGCCAGACATTGCTAGCAGGAATGTGTGTGTCATGCTGTTTGGCCACATTGCATAAATCCAGCAAGGTGAGGGTTGCTTTTCTCATACTTAAAGGAACTCGCCAATGGGGCACAGGTCTGGCCATTATTAATTATTTCAATTCTGTTGGTTTCAAGACACATTAGAAAATGGACTGGATGAAACTGGTGAAGAGTACATGCTGACATTATGACAGGCAGCAGTATTCAATTAAAGGATGATGACTCCGTTTCTAAACAATGCTACTTACAAAGCAAATATCAAGTAGAGGTTTTGGTGTTGTGTTGTCAGAGCTGGATTCATTCTGCACGCTGCTCCAGACTCCTCTACTCTTTCACTGAGTACAACAGAAGATAAGATCAGGGGCAGAATGTGTTAGGCAACCTGTTTTAAGCAGTTTAGAAAAAGAATTCTCACCTCAGCTTCATAATATCAGATGAGCTCCACATTCTTAATAGATATCCAGGGTGCCCTCTTGGCCAGCCAGTTTCCAGAAAACAAGGTCCAAAAAAGGTTCTGTTTATGACTTTAGGGCCATCGCCAAGTGTGACTTCTGTTTTGAGGCTGACAAGCTCAGACTTCTGTTCTCAAAACCCCTGACACAGTCTTGGTCAATTTACTGTTGCAGTCAGTCTTATGAAGGCTTGCAGTTAGGAAGTCCGGCTTCATTCTTGGTTCTCCAGATAGATGTAACGATGTTGGTTTATCATAGTGAAAATGAAGGTGGGGGGTACTGGCACCCAGTACTGACTGTGAGTGTTGACTTATCCTAACAATGACGATTGATTTCAGCACTTACTGCGTTCTGTAATTTCATTACAATCTGTAGTTTTTATTCCTGCTTGTGTAGTTTTTGCAAATTGATGTGTTTATCAACAGGTAATTCCATCATTTCTGCTTGCAATCCTTGGGTTATTACATAGTATGCTAAAATATCTGTGTGCATAGAGCATACAAACACCACATGGCAGTTCAGCTTTCAAAATCAAAAGATTAACATGGAATTTGTTTTGTTTACAATGCAACTACTGGCACCCAAAAAATGAACGTTTACTCTACTTATGTACAGTACTACAGTAAAGTTTGTAGTGTTTGTAGTGTCAATATTTATTTTACTGTATATTTAAAACTAGCCGTGTTACCCAGCTTCATCTGGGAAATTTTGTAAGTCAATGGGCCTCAGTTATGATGCTGTCAGTTATATAGATGTATCAGAAGTACTATGTAACTAACCAAGTACTTTTTTATATACAATATTTGTAGTTTTTTTTTTTTTTTTTTAACCCAGGACTAATATTACTGGGAGGCTGTGTTATGCAGTGGTTAAGGCTTTGGACATTAAATCCTGAGGTTGTGAGTTCAAATCCTGCTCCTGTCACTGTGTGACCCTGAGCAAGTCACTTAATTCTTAATAATTCTTTGCATTTATATAGCGCTTTTCTCACTACTCAAAGCGCTAACTTAGCAATTGCAGGTTAAGGGCCTTGCTCAACGGCCCAGCAGAGCAGAGTCCCTTTTTTGGCATTTTACGGGATTCGAACCGGCAACCTTCCGAATGCCAGTGCAGATCCCTAGCCTCAGAGCCACCACTCACCTGCAAGTGCTCCAGTCGGATAAATAAAAGAAATATAACCCATTATATCTCAAATATTGTAAGACACCTTGGATAATGGAGTCCGTTAAATAATAATATTATTAGGTCACTGGAGCTGCTTATTCTTGAACATCTTAAACATGTTATACACAATTGTCCATGAGGAAAGCATCCCTGCATTACATCAATTCCTGTTTTTCCTAGCGACTTGGCTTTTGTTGGTGGTCATTGCAATACACAGTTTTACAGGAAAGTGTATTCATTTGAATCAAAATCAGTAATCAGCAGAAATAATTTGAAATTTGACTATATATTTTTGTCATTATTAGACATTTATAATTCTCACTTTTTATATTGTTCACTCAAGTATTTCTTGTTTTTCATAATTTGTATGTTGTCCCCCTTTTAAAGTCCGCAGATGCAAAAGTATATGTAAAGTATTTTAGAGAGTAGGGCATCCCCATTCAAAGTAAGCAGACGTGCATGGAAATGTAAATGATTTTGGATGTCGGGGTCCTCTTTCAAAGTCCGTAGATGTACATGTGTATTATAATGGAGTAGCCAACGTGAGACTCATTAAGTGTAAACTGACACTGTTGCTCCAGGCTTATGTCGGATTGGAGAATACCACTTCCGCCTCTACTTCTCTCTCCCTCACCTTTTGTTTCTAGTGAAGCAACACTAACGTTTATAGTCACAGCACCCTGCACTCTCACTGGAGCTTTACAGCACTTGCTAACCATTGCACTTCCCATCTTTCTTGAGGTTCGCTGATCTTTGTCCTTTTATTTCACACCTCACTCTGCACGGCAAGCATGATCACGTCTCTTTTTTTTCCTTTCCAGGACACTGCCTGTTCTTCAGTGTGAATGGCCCATCAATCACTTCTGCTCCTTCCTTCATTTGCACAAAGCATGCTCTCAGTGCAGTGTAGTGCATGCACGTTAGCATAATATTATACAGTATTATATCAAGGTACACAAATTTGAACCGGCTTTAAAAAAAGTTAAACAAATTTTTCTGCACACACAACATGCCAAAAAAAAAAAAGAATAAAATTGAATAGATGACTGGAATGTGCTTTTTATAGTTAAACAGTAGGCAGCATAAAGGTGGCCTCTTTGGCTCATTGGCTTTACTGTTACCAGGTTTGTCTGGAAGTGTTGGCATGTCCAGCTTGTGCCTTTTTACAGGGGCAGTTCAGTCATGGCGGGGTCCCTCCTTAGGAGCCTTCATGGCATAAGGCAGATATGGTTACCCAATCCAAAGATTTTGGAGCAGCTTCTGTTTCATTTATTGGACATTCTGAAGTACAGCAAGCAATGTAGTAGAGAGTCTCCTCAATTTATATTTTATTCAATAGCCACAAGCAGGTATTGATGAGTTCTAATATTAGTCATATCCATATGTATTTCTGACACTAACTTTGTGTGTGTTGTTGCTTTCATTACACAGCCTCACTGAACGAGCTCAGCTCCTGAAGAACGTCTTTAAGAAGAGCACGGCCAGCCTGTACCGTTCAGAATCCATGCAACAAAACCTTCTACGTGAGTTGCCTTTCCATATTGTTATCATCATCATCATCTTTAAGTCTACTGTTTTATGTAAAGACTGTGTGCACCCTAAAAATCCTCTGAAAACAACAAAGATGTCAGCTGTGGCTGAGCCATATGAACTACACATGTGTTCTATGTAGTGAGTAGAGTTTAGATGATGTGCTCATGACATCTGCAGGAAGGATGCATGTCGCCCGAGTGTCTGAGTGTATATTCTCAAAAGATGTTTGTGTTACCTAAATCGATCACTGTAAATTCACCCTTTTCCCTATCCCATGTCCCCAGAGCAGTCGAAATTCAGAAAATTAACATTAGAATTCCTGAAGCCTACACAAAAACCTTAAATCTCTTCGCACCTCTCCATTCAGCGTCTTTTGTGTTGTAAATGTGTCGCTCAGCAAAAGCAGCAAGCAGCCTGCTGTCCCATCCCCCACCATGACGGAGCTCAACTCTCCCAGCTCAAGCCAAGACTACTTATCTGTGTGTGATGTGCCTGGAGTTGTATAGTGTAAATAATACAGTATATCGTTGTTTGGATACATGCATTTCATGTGTGATCCGTGTCTACAAAGATCTGGGTAAGTGTACGATGAAAGGAAAAGTGAGAAATGCAAGAAATACTGAACACATATCTAAAGCAGAAACTTTTTCCATGTTATACTAATAATGACAAAAATTGTGTGAAGACTTTAGTCCAAATATGAAATAAACATGTGCGCTGTTATTCAAGAATATAACCACAGAAAAAAAAAGTATTTGATTTATATGTGGCTGTCAATGAGTTTAAAACTCAAGCTCAAATGTCAATTGATAGGGAGTTTACATGTTTTCTTGAATGGTGCAGAGGTAAGAACTGCTGCCTTATAAACCAAAGGCCCCGTTTCGAAACTGGGTGCTCCGTGTTTTGAGTACTGAGCTGCTATTATTATTATTATTTCTACAATATAATAAAAACATACATTTGATTTGAGTCTGTAACACCCTGTGTAAATTTTGTTTTTTTTATTATTCAGTTTTATTCTCTCAGTAACGTTCACATGGTAAAACGAACTTGCCTCTCCCTGTTTGAATTGATGGCATTTATCTCCATTCTTTTCACAAGAGCAGCACTGTGACTGATGTCTGCTCAGAACTTGTAGCGGCAATCAAAGATACGATGTCCCGTGACCACTATCAGATTGGACTAAGGCAGGACCATAGCAACAGACAGCTTCTTCGCAGCGCTTTCGCTGGTTAATACTCTGCTACACTCTACTTGGAACCATAAGTAAAATTGGGCTTCCACCTGCAGCTAAAGTCACTTCAGTACACGAGCAATTCGCCACACTAGTGTTTAGATCTGACAGTGCATGCACCCAAACATTACACCAGCTGTTACTGACTGATATCAAAGGCTTCTTCTTTTTGGGCACATATACCGTCAGCATGGCGCTGTCAGATTTCTTGCATTTCCTTTCATCCTACACTTACCCAGACCTTTGTAGACACGGAGCACACATGAAATGCATGTATTCCAAATACATGAGCTGGGAGAACCTTTTGCTCGTGAGCTGAGCTCTGTCAAGGCGGGGGATGAAACAGCAGGATGCTTGCTGCTTGTGCTGATTGATGCATTTACAACACAAAAGACGCTGAATGTAGAGGTGTGAAGGGATTTAAGGTTTTTGCGTAGGCTTCAGGAATTCTAGTGTTAATAAAGAAAAGTTAAAACTCTTTGGCATTTGAGTTTTTACAGTGTCTTGTGACATTATAGGATTAGTTACAGGCAAAGCTAGTTTTGTTTCAGCAGTGCACAATGTGAATGAATTTTAAAATCTTGGCAATTACATTTCACTTAGTTGAATTTTTTAAATGTTGACACTTTATGTGAAATGAGGGCACACACTGTGGGAACCAGTGATTGAGAACATTGCTGTCCTGCTGGGAATCTAATAATATGATCAAATAAAACAGTGTCTCTTTCAGTCAAATAAAATTGTGTCTTTTATTGCAGATGGATATGCTTTCTCCCAAGATGAGAATGGAATCATCTCCCAGTCTGAAGTAATAAGGGTCTACGACACCACTAAGCAGAGACAAGATGAGTGGTGAATTTTGTGTGTTTAAAGAGGACTTAGCTGGGAAAAGAAATCTGTAAGCAGACATGGTTTAACAGGCCGCACGTCTAGAAGCTTTTCGAGGCTATGTCTAAACTTCCCAAGTGTAGAAAAAAAGTATTTTGATCTCAGTAAGTTAAAAAAAAAAACTGCTTACCTGTTGTTGGTGATATCATGACCGTGGGAATAGATTTAAAGAAAACATCCATCCAAAGATTGCACAGTATTCACCCATGAGTCTAGGAGGATGGTTATTAAATTGTACTTTGATTTTATCACTGTTCCACTTTTGTCTTATACTCAAAAATTTAGTTGACAGGTATCTACTGTTTTCAGTAGGGCCAATGGGTCTCATAAAAACATAAACCATAGTCCGGCATAAGCATCGCAGCACATCTGAGGAGCAAATGTGAATGGCCTGGACCACTGGACAGAGTCTCCACTCTCAGACTCGGGTTTGCCAAAGAAAGGGTGGAGCGTTACACCATCAGCTTTAAGGTGCCCCTCTAAATCTGGTTTTTGGAACATGTAAAATGTAGGCTCACAAGATCAACATTCCATGACGGGGAACTCAAATTTGGAATGAGCCTGGTGTGGTTTGTTCCTCCAGTTCTTGCTTTTAATCCTGTGACACTAAAGTATGTCGATATGGCCTTATATGTGCACTTCTCCATGCCTTGCTATGAAATTGTATTTGAAAGATGAGTTGTCAATGTGCCTGGCTATAATATGTTCTTGTCTACGTAGTTATTAATGGGAAATCAAGTATTATAAAACAAAACACAAAAAAAAAAAAAATCCGGTTCTCCCATCCTTTAGATTTTCACAGACGGCAGTGATGTTGCTATTTCTTGTGCTTTTTGGACCACAATTAATACTCACAATAGTGCCTAAGCCATCATAGATTTTCCATCCTTAGCAGTATTAAGTGCATGTTTCCTTTACACTTGCTGTACCTGTTAGTGGGGCAGTCCTCGGTGTGTGTGCGTGTGTGTGCGTGCGCGCGTGTGTGCCGTTTCAGTCGCACTGCTGGCTCTCAGCGTTGCCTTCATCAGATGTCGTCTTTGTGCCAATAGTGGAAGGAAAGTAAATGTAGCAGAGGTGACGATTAAAAACAAAGAACTATTCACACTTATGCTTTGGGTGAAATGAGCAAGCAAAAATGTCTTGTTGTGCTCTTTTTTCAGCTCATTTGTTCAATGATTTGAAATTTTGCGTTGAGGTCCTTGTTGAATGAGCCCTCGAAATGGGGCAAAGTGCCAAAACAAGTTTACGAATGAATCAAATCATGAAGTGCATATTTACAAGGTTAATAAAGAGAATAATTTTCAGTGTACATCAAGCACTTCACATTGCACATCTTCACTGAAAGTGAAAAATCTACTGTATTGTTTTTTTTCTTCTATGGACTAGCTTTTTGTCTATCGTATTAAAAGATGGTAGAATGATGAAAATCGTATATTTATTAACTTCAAACAATTTGTGTCTCTAGGTCTGTTTTCTCCCCGTGGGAGAAGGAATCTATATGTGTGTGTGCGCGTGCGTGTGTGTGTGCGTGTGTGACGTCTGTCCGTCTGCATGGGTTATACAGTCCTGAAGAGTATTCAGTTATTTGCATGATCATTGGTGCTAATTTTGCAATGTGATTTCAGAGCAAAGTTGCACTTCTCAGTCGAACGAGGGTTCCAAAAACTAGATGATGCTTAAAGGGTTGTTTCTCTGATTATCTGTTGTATGTGTTCAGTTCCCTCTCAAGTCAAACGTTTTTGGTGTTGAAATTTCTGGAAGGCAAGTTTAGTATCCGGATTTGTGTTGTACATAGCAATTTTCCATTCCATTTTGTCTGTACTGTATATACAGCAAATTTCAGTGGTCACTCAAAAGCATGATGATGTGTTCTTTTAACACTGTTTACAAGTTGTGGAAGAAAACTGTCTGATTTTAATGTTATTTCGTTTTAAACAAGTCCAAGCGTACAGTATTAATAAGCTGTTGAA
Organism: Erpetoichthys calabaricus; assembly: GCF_900747795.2. Taxonomy (NCBI): domain Eukaryota; kingdom Metazoa; phylum Chordata; class Cladistia; order Polypteriformes; family Polypteridae; genus Erpetoichthys; species Erpetoichthys calabaricus. The sequence goes on from NC_041398.2 coordinate 110,819,731, forward strand.
AACTGTTTGATGTTTCTGGAGGACCTGGATTCTTTCTGTAAAGAGGAAAAGGAACGAGCCAGTTCCAAATTGGCTGTTTTAGCATTTAATTTTTGGTTTTGCTGCACTTGCAGTACCATCACATTATTAAATACCCAGAGCTGCCACTAAAGGCAGATGACATTTTAAAACTGGCATCCCAATAAAGTTCAGACGGTAGCCAGTTTACATAACTGTATAAATGAAGAGACTCTGAGGTAGTCAGCTCTACTCTTTATTTTCTGTCTGGTTAACCCCAAACACAAATACAGTCGGCTTTCCGGGTTCTTTTTTATTTTTTTTCAGTTACACTGAGTGGTGTTTCATCCTCAACTCCCCTTATTTTTTTATTTTTAATTTTCTCAATCTGCATGTTGCAACTACTAAATGTTTGTCTTTATCTGCTGTAAGCAAATATGGAAATAAACTTTGCAGTTAAAAAGTTCCAATGGGTGTTTGTGGCTTGTTTTCAGCATTAATGGTCCCAAACTATAAGAGCAGTCACCCAGCCTTGGTTTCCTTCTCATGTTTCACTTTTGCTTATTTCAGGTTTTCTGTGTAAGGTGAAAAACGATGCCACACACACACACACACACATGCCACATTTCCTGAAAAGTTTATTTTATTCAACTTGATCTAACTGCAGGAATTAGTTTTCCAATTAGGAGAAATAGATGAACTCTTTAAAACATTTGGGTTTTTTATCTTAAATATTCAAAAAATGTTAAAACACAAAGCCTGTAAGAAAGTTGTGCAAATAGTTTGTAGAAAAAAAAAAACTAGACATAAAAAACAGGCTAACTTTCTTCTATATCATGATTACAACATACTGTTACTTTTCTCCTACTGCATGGAACGTCTCTATGCTGGTTGCTCAGAGGAGACGCGATGCAGCCGCGAGTGTGCATTCTCCTCTACTCAGTCCAAACAAAAATGTGTCTTCTGCCCAAATGGTTACAGATTGTCAATACAATTGGTTTACCTGAACTTTTACGTTTTCAAGGGTTCTAAGGTACTATGGTTTAGTTGTTCAGTGACTTAAAAGGCCAAGTGTTCATTTGCTATTTTTCAAAATATACAATAGATTAGTGTCTGCTTTTCTTTTGAATAAATTAAAATTTAAAAGTATGGACTCCTCCTGAACATACAGAAAAATAAGTAAGATGGCCTGGTGTGTGGATTTGGGCTCCTTATACTGGAAAAAAATAGTATGTTCAGAAAACGCATGGAAATTGTTATTTTGCTATGAAATATTATTAGTAAAAGAAAAAAAATGACAAGATTCAGGACAATTGTATTTAAACATGCATCTCTTTTGCTTCACATTTAGCCCACTATATAAAAAAGCCCAGGCAATTGAGCGAAGTGTGCAGTTTGTAGACGTTCTTCCCTTGTTTCCTTGAAAACGAAAATCTCAGCTTTCTGGTCATCTGGTGATTCTCAAGTGTCCCGGGTATGTGTGGCTGTGAACTGTGATTGACTTGCAACCTTGTCAAGGTCTGCTATCTGCTTTGAACCTGTTGTTACCAGGTTGGTTAGATTGCTGCTGCCCATACCCCTACATTTGAAACGTGACTAAGAAAACATTTAGCTGAATAAGGGTCCACACATGTTTCCTTTGGGGACATATCTTCACCAGTAATATTTACACAAAGCAGAAACCATGTCCTGGAGTTGAATTAACTCTTGCCAACTACTGGTAAACCACCAAACATGGAAACAGTGTAAAGGAATCACTCCACAGGCTATTTACAAACTATCAGCTCTGACTGAATTCTGTGAAGTTTTTTCCAGGTGTAAAAGGCTCCGGATTCACAGTGTAAGGGAAATACTGCTGTGGAACCAAGAAACCAGAGGCCTGCGAGACATGCATAGTGTGGGCAGCCTGCTGACAGCCTGCTGATGTATATGGTGGAGGTGGCGAAGACACTAGACAGCCATGTCCTTGTTCTGCTCTGCCAATGGAAAATCTTCGTGTGGAGCCTCCTGTTGAACTGGAGCTGGTGGCAGTGCTAGACTGCCTAGAAGGAGTCCTTAAATTTGAACTGGTCAGGATCATGGGGATGGTCTCAGTCTGGCAACTTCGAAGGGAAAACCGAATTGGCTGCTGCGTGCTTTGCTTTGGTCTCAAGCAGGTGCAACAATAAACAGCCACCAGGGACCCAACAATGATGAAGGCGATGAAGATGGATCCAACGATGAGGAACGGCACATACACAGGCTCTGTGTGGTGACAGAATGGAACATTTTTATTAAACACACTTCACATTTATTTCAGTAATGTATACATAGTACAAACACAACTGTTTTTTACAAAATGAAGTCAGGTCACAAGACATGGGCCCAAATACCCTTGTGACCGGCTGGCACAACTCCATTAACTTTTAGACCTTCTAATGCACTGCTTTGTTTTGAAAGGGTGACGGGTGCTCTCCAATAGAATGGGACTTTCATTACACAAAGGTGATGATAACATCATTAACACATATACTGCACCACAGTCAAGAGCAGAGCATTAGCATTGCTCTTGTCAAAGTCTGTTACAGTATGTGTTGAACTGCTAGGAATTTGACTAGCAAACCACAGGCCTTATTGAAGCTCTATGGTGTTAATCAGAACTTCTACCACTTGGATGCTTTCCTCAGAGTACACAGGTATGTAAAGAGCAGATTCAATGCACAATGTTTTTATTGTTAGTTATATATTACTAACTGTATTTACTCTGAAAGTTTAAAATTCATATATTAAGAACACATTGTGATAATCACCATGAGAAAGATCTGAAAGATTCACTCTGTAATGAATATGTACTAGAAATTAATTAAACATCCCTTGGGTTTCTAATGCAGACACTCAGAAAGATGTGCTTAGTATTCTTGTAATCATGTTCTTGCACTCCTAACATAACAGGACATAATATTCTCCAGTCCATTTAATCCAGTCCAGGATCACGGGAGTGCGAGACTTATCTGAACAGCATCAGGTGCAAAGCAGGACACAGCTTCATACAGTCCAATGCAGGGCCGCTCACGCTCTCAGTAAGGCCACCAATTGGCATCACCAGCTATTCTAACCAGCACATCTTTGGGGATGTGAGGAGAAAACTGGAGGACCCAGAGTTAAACCCACCTGGACACTGGGAGAGCCAATACTTAATGTTACTATTATTATTACTGTTTTTATTTTGAGTTTCCTTTCATCTGGAGAAGAAACTGTACACTCAGACATTTTAAAGAGTGATCAAAAAGTTTTGAGACTGAACCTGAAAAGTATTTTCATAACCGGCCATAGGTTAGCTCCTGTGTAATAAAGTATGGGATTTCTACCATTTTCTGATTTAAAGTGCATGTTTCTTGTTTCAGAATTAAGTCAACATGGATGCAAAAAAACAAAAAGAAACTATTGATTATGGATTTTGTAATGCTTGAGATCAAGTATGCCTTTAGAGATTTATTTATACCAAATCAACGTGTACCAGCACCGGACACATGCGTGACAATATGTAACTGTCCCGATATGGCCTGCAGAATTTCTTCAGGCATTTAAAAATACACATTTTTAAAATAGATTCAATATTTGTTTTTCATGGTATCCATTCTACAGCCTACAATACCAATGCACTTTGGGTTAATTCTGGCTTTTGATAGTTGACCCTTATAGGCTACCAATGGGCATGGCTAGAGTTGCTTCCCCATTTCTTTTAGTATCTTATTTCTAAATTACAGAAACAACAATCACTATAAGACTGTCCACTGTTGTGTTTTAAATAGGGTTGTGACAGTTGTTGTGTTTTTACAGGTTAAAATGCATTCTGTAATCAGTTAAATATTTAATGCATTAAAACAGGGAGTTGCAATTATTTTTACCTGTAGACACTCTTTTGCACTACAGCTCAGTTACTTCCTCAGTTTTTGAACCCCCGCAGCAAAGTGTGCTGCCGTAGCATATTACTTTCTGTTATTTTATTATGTACGACTTTAAATTAATATTTCTTCACATTTCCTATATAAAGTAAGGCGCTTTAACTTTTTTAGTGTTTAATTGCATAAACAGCAGAGCTTTGCCTTTGTGTGCTCACATACTCTGAATATCATAGAGGAAATTGAATTGTGGGTGGATGGCTAAAGTGAAAGTTGATTGGATTTGGCTGGCGGTGGCAATCCCTCAATAGATGGGGCCTGCATGAATGCAGCAGCATGGCCCATTTTACTCAGTTGTATTAACGCCAAGGCCATTTACTACTACTGTAGTTAAATATTCCTATGCTTTAATGACTAAAATTTATTTTACTTGTTTTCATCAATGTAAAGATTTTAAAGTTAGTAAAATTAGTAAATTAGTAAAAAATCTTGGTGTCATTTTTGATTCCTCCCTCTCTTATTCCACCCACATAAATCACATTAAGAAACATTCTTACTTTCACCTCCGTAACATATCCCGTGTTCACTCCTTCCTCTCCTTCTCTAATGCTGAGAAACTTGTCCATGCTTTTATCACATCCCGCATCGATTATTGTAATTCCCTACTGGCAGGTGCCCCTTCTAATCTTGTATCACAGCTCCAGCTTATTCAAAACTCAGCTGCAAGAGTCCTTACTCAAACCAGCAGCAGCGAGCACATCACACCCATCCTGCTCCATCTCCACTGGCTCCCTGGGTCTTACAGAATCGAATATAAAATCCTACTAATAACTTACAAAGCCTTAAATAACCTTGCGCCAAACTACATCAGTGACCTTCTCCATCACTATGTGCCTGCCCACCCACTAAGGTCCTCTGATTCTGGTAATCTTGTTGTGCCCCTCACTAATCTACACTCAATGGGTGACAGGGCCTTCAGCTGTATAGCGCCCAGACTCTGGAATGACCTACCAAAATTAATCAGGTCAGCTGACTCCTTGAATTCTTTTAAAAAACAACTCAAAACTAATCTGTTCAGGAAGGCTTTTAGCTCTACTTGACTTTATTACCCTTCTCTCAGTTTACTGCTCTGTGAAGATGCTCGTGTAACCTGTGTGTGTGTGCAAGACCATCACTTATGTTGTCTGTTTCTTTTTTTTTCCAGAATTCAATGTCTTAATCTTCTTCATTTATTTATCTGGTTTGTACAATGCTATATACTGCATACGCTGCCGTTCTTTATTATATTCTGTAAGTGCCTTGAGCATGGGAAAGGCGCTATATAAATAAAATGTATTATTATTATTATTATTATTATTAAAGCATAAAGAACTGCAATTTATTTAAGTAGTGTTTATTGAGTTACATTATATACTATTTTGGGTGTCAAAAATTGTATTGGTTTTCAATGCTTTTCTTAGTATTGTAGTGAAGTTTCAAAATTTGGTATCAGGACAACCCTAATTGTAATTAGTTCTGGGCCTGCTGAATCCATTCTTCATGACCAGTTAACAAATGAGCATATGGTCTAAACACATTGGGTTGTAGAATTTAAAAAGTGACTCCACTGTAGGCAATGATACAACATGTTTTATTTAAATGGCACAAAAAAACAATGTTTTAACAAATGCATTCTTTTTCGCTTTCTTTATGTTCAAAAGTAAAACGTGTTTAAATTTACTAGTGTATCTCTCAATAGGTCAGGCTGAACCCTTTTTGTTCACCCCTTATGATTGCACAACATATGAAAGGCCCAATGACAAACAAACATGCCTGACAAGCAAATGAAGACCTTCACCCACCCACACTGGGATCTGACACGGTGTAAAACTTCAGAAATACAGTACACTATACCATCTTATCAATGGAATTAAGGTGACTTGATATACTGTGACTCATCTAAGTTATATTTGTTTTAGAAGTTATCAGAGTTAATAATGGGACATTTGAAACACTTGACAGTGAGAGTAGCTTACTGGGGGATGTTAGAACTGCCTTGTTTTAATTTATCTTGTCAAGCTGTCACTTTCAACACTGGCATCCTTCTGAGTGTGACAGCAGATTGTGCTTGGGACATTTGCTGCATGTGCTCTCCATGAGGTATTTACAGTAGTTAAGCTACCTGCTGCCATACATAAACTTTGAGACCATAAAAGTTAGGAAACACATTTACAACATTTGAATTTACCTGAATGCCTCTATGTTACCTTTTTAATATTTAAATAATAAAATGAAGCAAGTTTTAAGATAGATGTTCACTACACAATAAGCTAGAATATTAAGAATATTATCAAAGACATTATGGAAAAAATAAAATGCAAGTCAGAATAATATTTAATACAAGAAAAGTGTATATCAGTAATTTTCCTTCACTCTTGATAAGTGAAACACAAATACTATTATTAACTCATTGTTAATTCACTGCTAATACTAGATGTAGACTGTATTTACCTACAGCAAAACAGAAAACATTTATTAGTTTATATATAAGAAAACCAATCCTGACACTGCAATCCTTTCAATCAGTTTGTAGTTGTGCTTGCATATAATGTAGAAAATGTCTACCGCGGTTGAAATGTCAGGCCGTCTGTCCATAAGAAACCATTCGGTTCCCAGTGGACCTGTTTTCTTGAAATTTGGCACAAGTATTACTCAAAAAAAACTTGTGTTTTCATGGAGGTATCGTGAAATGAGTATACTGCAAAAAATTTTGAAATTTCAAAATCTCTCATTAAAAAGCTGTGGTGAAATTGAAAACTTATTTGTCTTAAAACAGGAAAACATTCTATGTGACTTTAACTACAGATTACTGTTTCAAACTTCCCTTGAGAGAGGTTACTTTGATTTGTCTACTTTGTATATTCTCCCCTTTAACTCATCTGAAAGCTGCTCCCGACAGCAAAAAGATCCCCAGTACAAGTCAGTCCAATGCCAGGAGAGGCACACATGTGCAAACTGCTCATATGCCAGCTCACTTCTTCTGCTACTTGAAGGATGTTAACCAAGAAAGTCAAAAAAAAGAAAAGTAATATATCTAGAAGTGAAGAGAAAAGGAATTATTTAACAATTTCTCTGTAAGCATAGAGTCAACAAATATGTACTCAGTATTTATGGTACACTAAAAATAACTTCACGGCTCCATTACCTGCACATTATAATGATTCAGTATTTTTCTAAGACTATATTTTATTGGGCAGCATGGTGGCACACTGGTAGCACTGCTGCCTTGCAGTGAGTAGACCAGTGTTCACATCCCAGGTCCTTTCTGCATGGAGTTTGCATGTTCTGCCCGTGTCTGCTCTCAAACTTCCACAGTCCAAAGACATGCAGGTTACATATGAACTGAATTGGCCCTAGAGTGTGTTTGGTGGATGTGTGTTTGCCCTGTGAAGGACTGGTGCCTCATGACATGACACAATATTTTAACAGCAAGGTTCCTGACTGACCTGTCTATCTTATGGTCCAAAGCAGGCAACAATTTTACCTTGAGGCATAAACAGAGATTTTTAACTCTTCTTCAGGCACGTCTTGCCCTCTACAACCAACAACTAACAACAGAAGATCAGTTAATGCCATTTTTACATCACGTAAATTGGAACCTGTTCTCTGTAAAAGTTACTGGACCATCACAAACCTATCTGGACTGTTTTTAACTTGATGAAATTGCAAAATACTGTTAAAAGGAATGTTTTAAATATAGTTTACTAACACATGTAATTGAATTTTGCTTCATTGCTATTTTGAATATGAGCGTCTGTAACAAAATATTTTAACTAGGCCATTGGCGCCCAACCCCCAGTTGTGGCCAGAATATTAGTAAAAATCTGTAAATGTACAAAAGAAAAATGATTATTTATATGGGGTTCACCCCCTGTTCGCTTCGCTCGCCAACCCCCCCGGCCGGCACTTTGTGTCTCTGCCGCTCTCATTGTAAAGAAGGGGGCTATACATACCCCAAGGAGACGCGGTCGCTCCTCTGAAACCTCCTCTTAAACGGTGATACAATGGGAAACAAATAGTTTTTTTTTTTTTTTTTACCTCCTCTTTGCTCGATCAGCTGCTGCCTTGCTGCATGATCTGCATCTCTTACAGCGCTTTAGACGTTTAAAAGCCTTTACAGCAACTGTCCTACTCTTTGTCTTTTATTTCCGGCCCCGGGTATGGTTTAATCTCTTGGCACAAAGTCTCATCTCGTGGGACATGAGTTCTTGATACTTTTTAGTTTATGATTTAAAAGCGGAATAAGAATCTGAAAATCAAAACAACATCACATTAAAGTTCTATGAATTCTGAAAAGAATGATACTAAACGTATATATGTAGGTTTTAAAATAAGCCTGATTTAAAGCGTGACAAAAAAGGTTACATAAAAACGTCACATAAAATCGTTGCACTTTTAGTCTTAGGATTTTACATATATATATATAAAGTAGATAAACAAATATGTGATAATGTTGATAAAGTTACTAAAAAATTTGAAATGCTACAACTTTTAAATCAGTTAACAAAACCGTGAAGACAACTGAATGTAACTCCATGCGTACACTTTACAACTTATGATTTTTTGCCTTAGTTTGTTTAAATAAACAAAACGCCACTGTCACACTTTCTCTTAGCCATTGTCATCTGCAGGACACTTCCATGCATAGTTTTCCCTTTTAGTTGTTCACACCTATTTATTCCAACCACCTCTGTATGAATGAAGCAAGGTCTTCACAACTGTGAGGCACCAGCACCATCCATAGCGCCATCAGGTCACAATTCTCACAGCTAGCTCCAGGGTTTGTGAAGTTGAAATGTACAAAATGTGCACAACATTTTTTTAGGAAAAAACTTTGTTATAATATTTTGTCAAGACTACTTGTACATAACATTTTCTGATAGTACACTTTTATCAAGAATTCAACAGATTTATTTGGATTTTGTACCCTTTTTGTATAAAAACTAAATATGGAAAAGAATGTTTATATGATTTTGTTTTATTTGATATATGCTGTTTAACAATAAAAAAAAATACTGAAATAAACAAAGTCAGCAAGGGAAAACTCATTGCTCTCCGATCTCCCTCTTTGCATTTTACAGCACCTTGTAGCTAAATGCACATAAATTAAACTTTGGGCTCAAGCTAGTTTGGCAGGACAGTGACAATTTTCTTAATTTCTGCTGTCACTCAACAGCAAAACAAAATGTCTAGTGTGAAACTGGCACTTAGGATGGTGGATGAAGGGTGCAGCAGTGTTCATTTTAAAAGAGGTGTATTACTTTAGCATGTGTGATGTATGACACACCTAGCTGAGTAAAGTGGAGTTTTGAAACTAAAAAGATCTAAGTTCATTTAGACAAAATGAAGTTTCCTTCACAGCCTGCTTTATTTCTACAGTGGAAGAACCCAATCTACACAGTGGCCTATAGGAGCTTTATGAAATTGTGTTTAAAAATGATTTAAGAATGAAACAATGTTACACATTATTCATCAGACTGGCACTTTCATGTGAAAAACTGAACATTTAAGAAAAAAGAGCATGCCTCTGATATTAACATCAATCAATAAAATACAACAAAACTTCTGCCAGATCGTCCTCCAAGATAAAACTACAAACGTAAATAGAAAGTAACGTCATGACCCACCGATGATGGCGACTGATAAGCCCGTGGGCTATGCTCTTCAGCTCGGCCCACTTAGCACACCGGCATTGTAAGCAAACCTGTGCTGTTTAGCCGTGTACGTATTTATTTTTGTGGTGGACTTCTGCACTACTCTGTCAGTCATCAGGAGTAAATTAAAACGCTCCGATTTGATGGCACAGTGCTTAGCGCAACAGAATCTCGGCTTGCCACTACCGGCAGGGGCTTTAACGCCCTACTCCAAAATGGATAGTTGCGGTGTGACCTGTGATTAACTGCGCCCCGTAAGGAGTTGGTTTGTTCCCTACAACTAATGCTTCTGAGAAAGGCTCCCACGCACCGGATATGGCGGATTTGATAATGAATGCGAGGATGCGTCTTGTTTATCCCACGTAAACAACACTGTCCACATAACCTCCAGTAGTATATCTTCCATTTTGACTAGTATGTTTTATAATAATCAAACATTTAAACCCACTGCATTCTGTTGTAAGGGTAATGCGTTTGCATTGAATAAATTGCATTTTCATAAGTGGCTAGGAGTAAAACTTACGATTAATCCATGGTTGTAAAGCCATGACTGTAAATTTGAATTATTTAATGGTAATAAATCCAGACTCGTCAAGTTGTCGTTGCAACATTTAATTACCTAACACAAGTCATTCAATAGCTGTAAAGTTTCATTGAACACTGCATTATGGAGTAATAATCAAAATTAAAGTCTTTACTAGCATTTAATGTAAACAAGCACTGTCATCAGTCATAAACGTCTAGTATATTAAACTCCTAAACTGCTCGGGGAGACCCATAATCACTCCCTGCCCCAGCCCTATGGCACTGATAAAGAATAACCTGACTGGACTGGCCCCGGCCCCATGCGACCCGGGCCGGTGCTGTTACGTTAGGTTGTGTTAGGTCATGTTAAAAAGGATGGGATGACCTCGACAAATCAATTCGCTGTTAACTAGCAAACAAAAACACATTGTCAAAGTAATTGCATTTATTCTTAAGGTTATTCGTTTAAAGGCTACATCGAACCACCCAGTAGCCCCATGTCCCGGTAAAAAAACAATTAAAAGGCTGGCAAATTGGTTATTAAATACTATGGTGTTAACAGTACAATTTGGCACCTGACGCATGTAGAATAACAGATGATTTATTGTTGATTCGTTATATTTCTATCGTAACTCGCGAGGAATGAGACGTCCGGCAACCCGAAGGAATTAACAGTCCCATAGCATAATAATTTATAGTGACCCAGAGTGCACGAGTCAACCTAACTTCACGTTGATAAAACACGCGAGGTAGACCAGGGGCTTAAACTGGCGCCCATTTTGCCCGCTGCTTACAATACTGCAGCTTAATGAAGAAGGCAAACTCACAGAATTTTTGAAACCGATGACAACACGTTAGACAAATGCAATGATATCAAACTAACTTTGTGAACAAAACTTTTTTCGCTTTTGAAACCCCCAAACACAAGTATGTATCCAGAGTCTGCTATATATGAATTGTAGTTGGTATTGTGAATTTCCCATTGGGATTAATAAAGTATCTATCTATCTATCTATTGAAATATTCAGTGTGGTATCGGCAGGGGCCATGTGCCTTCATCTTGCACGCTTAAAAAAAATAAAATGATACAAAAATGAACCGACCAATCATGAATCACGCTGTGGAGCCGTGGGAGTAGAAACTAAGTACTCTGCTACGTATGACTGTCACTTCAAGATTGGTTACCGCTCTATTGCCCATATAATCTTGTATTGGTATACTGTATGTGGGTTTTTAAGGTACCGTTTACCGGTTAATCGTAAACCTGTTTTGCCATGAAACCGACAATCGCATCTTTTGGGAAAAAGATAACACAGAAGAGAGGCTACAAGTGAATCTATTAACGTAAAAAAGACTCTCGTCCTAATAAAATCTACAAAGCACTGGTGACACTTTAAATTGGCTTACATACATACTACGTGAAACTTGTTACGCGCCACGTACTAGTTCTTAAAGTGGTGAGAAAATATTGTCCATTCTTATTTTAATCAAATTTAATGTACAACTTTTGTGTTCCAAGCACGTTCATATAATATCAATACTCACTTAGATTTAACATGTATTTTTTCTTTGTTTTTGCTCGCATTTATTCTGTGTAAAGCATCCTTTCTTGATTCGGTTTAAGATATTATATCAGTTGTTCCGCGCTTGTTAAACGTGTTGTTTTTCTTCATTTTCATAAAATAAACTGGTCTTGACAAAGTCTCAAATCGGGCTCGAAAGAAAATGTATACTGTGGCCGGGTTGACAAGAAAAAGTCTGTAATATTAATGGCCATAGCGGATGCTTCCCATAAGGGTTATGTTTGAAGCGGCAATTTCAGCACCATGGAGGAAAGTTCAAATGTTAATATACAGTTCCAGAAATCTGTTATTGTGTCTCTCTGCGTACACGTACGTTGTACGTTTGTATGTTTATATGAACTAATCCTTAACTTTTCATGTTGCCTGACGCTCTAAAAATCAGTACAGATACATATAATGATCCTCCGCACATTCTTTTTTATAATTTGCATCTTTCTTCTCTACATTCTGCTCACTTGTAATATTAAGCCTGACTAAACTAGGGTGACATGTGAGTTTATGGACCAGTCTCCAGCTTAACGTGAAGATGCGCTCTCGAATACTGTCTTCCGTATTCTACTACTGTAATGCCCTTCATGTATGTACTAATTCTTCGTTAATGAGTTAGCTGTCAAAACTCTCGCGTTAATTCAGCCTCACTGGAAATACAAAGTGAATCCAACTTTCGTTAGACTATTTAATTTAGACTTAATTTTTTGTGAAAATAACATAAAATACGTTTTGCAAAACTATTACGAAAAGCATCAAATCCCGCTAAAGGTAACTGTGTATATTCCTCAAGAAATGTATCAAAAACCCATTGATTTTGTAAAATAATCACATTTTGACAATATTCTTTTGCGTGTATTTTTACGAACGTCTGATTTTGCTAGAAAAATGTCATTTGTTTTGCTGCAAGTCTTGTACTGCTTGGATTACATTTTGAATTCATGACATTTATTTTCGATGCACTAAACATCTCTAGATGGTGTTTTAGAAGTTAATAAAAGTAATCTAGATAGTCTGAGATGTTATTAAAAAGGGCGGACTCCGATATTTGGCTAAACGATTAGCAAATTCAGCAGTTGTTTCTGTATGTTTAAGGTGGTGGGTTATTAGAAAATAAGTGAAAGCCCGCCCACCATCCATCCACTTTTCCACCAAGTTTATCCAGGTGGACAACGGTAAGTATCGATTAATAGATCCACTAATTTTGAAATAAATGTTTTAAAACCGATTAACTGGTGTGCAAATTATTCTTAGGCTAAGTTCTTCAAATCTCATGCATATAAGCAAAACGTTCGCTTGAATCAGCGGTATTCTCCAATAATATCGACTGTTTACTATTATTATCTGCTCTTTACTCTTATTATTTATACAAAAGTAAATGATAACTGACGTAGACGGCGATGAACAGCGTGCTTCAGGCCGGCTCTTAAACAACATCCCCAGAAATGACAATAGGTAGAAAAGTATTACTTCAAAACAAACACAGCCAAAAGTAATATAAAAATACTGCAATCTTCTGGATAAAAATACTTCCACCCTCTTGACCGTCTGTATATCGAAGACCATCGGTGCATCAGTGACTGCATGCAATTTTATTGGACACTACTGTATAGATTAAATATTTAAAAGATGTCAAATTTAGTGACAGTGCTTCGATCTGTTATTCGTTCATCCGTAGTGCTGTTCCGAAATGCCTTTCAAATATTTTGATACCTTAAATTTATGGTATAATTCAAAATAAAAATCTGCAATAGACAAATCAGTTTCAGTAAACAGCTGGCGTAAGTTTGCCAGGTAGAAAAAAGAGAGAACAAAAGTATATGTAGAGAAAAAAAACACTGAGTAGTGTTAAATTACATCTGTCAGCGTGGTTTCTATATCTTCTCGGATTATGTTGCTTTCGATTTGAATGACGGAAAATGTATTTAAATGTTGTTTTGTGATAATGTGGTTTACGTGCTTATTTGAGGTGTTTAATTATATCATATATGCAGTTTAATGAACAAAACCCACTGTATGGTGATTTAAACGTAACCTATAGAGAAGTAAACGCGGATAAGTACTTACATTTATTGACAACACATTTTTATAACAGTAAACAACTTTATTTACATGATTTTATATATGTGATTTTTATAATGGTTTTGATTAGTTACATTGCATACAGCGATGTTATTTAGGTGCGTTTATTGTTCTTAACGTCAGTCATATTAAATGCTCATGCTCATTTAATGTTTTGTAATCTTTTAAGACTTCCGTGCTTTTGTGGATGCTGGTAAGCTGAATTTCCAAATTGCCTTTATCTAGCATTCACGTCCAATAATTCAGTGCCCATCGATTGTTTAAAAACATTAACTGAACAAATATTTCAACTGTTTCTTTACTCATCTCCAATAAAACCTGCGCAAAACGATTTTCTATACAAATGACACCGCTGAGCGCGTATATTGAAAAAAAGCATAAACAAATTACGATCTTTCGCGTAAAATATTATCACGGTCATCCTCCGTGAGTGAACCTAACTGGACGCTTGGGTTGTCACACGCATCGCCGTTACAGAGAGTACATAGACGAGCAGTTAAATAAATCATGAATGAACGTGCAAGTGCAGTGAAATGAATGAATGAATATGTGAAATTATCAAGGGAAAGGGTATATCGATCTTAAGGAGGCCAAACTCCAGCTGGGTAAAACTGGAACAGAGTGAATCCCTGTACTCATTGATACGCGATTTCATTGAATTTGCGTATTAACCAGCAATTTGCTCTGCACATGAGTTTCCCAGTACTGTTTTCGGTTCTGAATCGGTGTTAATATTTGTCATACACCAAAACGCAAACGACTAACAAGTATTATGCGAACAACGTTATCCTCTGCCATACAGCTGCCCTCAAAAGTGTAAATCACTTTTTACATGCAACACACGATTAGGCCGTTCTACAATTTCTGTAAGATTTTAGCGGACATTTCTTTTTTGTTTTTTTTTTTCTTTCTGATATAAGATGGTTGTGTGTTTCTGTTTCCAAGTTTTGGAAGTCGCGGTTTAAACTTCTTCGTGCCCATTGCCACCTACTTATCTTGTGCAACTATGCCCAAAAATTTACACTATTTCCATACCAAAAAACAACGTCCATATTTTGTGGAGACCACTTACGTGCCGCGTATCCGCTGTCCTGCAGCTCCCTGTCATTGGTGCAAGCGCCTTGCTCCAAGCGCGCATCGGCCGCCGCGCAGCAGTACCTGAGGGCGCAGGATCCACAGCAGATTGTCGCGTGAGAAGTATCGAAACCCTCTGGGCACTGAAAGCCCTCGTGGTAGTTTCCGTTAATGTCCACCCAGCCGTGGCAATACTCTCCGTATGCGTCAGAAATCCGCAAGTTCCATGTGAAGCAGCCTAGCAAGAGGCAGCCCAGCGCGAACACCATCGCCGGCTTGGTACACGGAGCCTGCTGCGTTCAGTGCTCACATTAATTTTTCCAAGATGACAATAACAGGCAGAAATGTTTCCTACAGTAAAATAACTAGTCTGGAATTTCGCCTTTCTTTGGAAGAGTTTAGGAAATTAACAGACTTCTGTTTGTCCAGACTAGCCTGTCACATTTGCTCCAAGTCATGCTTCATTGGGAGAGCGTGAAATAATTGAGGTTTGTGTGTTACTAATAAGTGACTCGAAAAGTGTGAAAGTGAAGGAAATCCATTAAATGTTACCAGCAACGTGCACAGTGGACGGACGTGTGCTGCCCTAGTCAAACAAAAGATGAAAAGACCGGCCAGTTCTGTCGGAGATGTACTTTGGACGATTCGGTTCATCTTCCATCAAAACTTTACTTTTTCCCATAATAATAACGATAGCGTTGCTGTGCACAAAACCCACTGGCGATGGAATGCAATCATACAGATGGAGTGATGCTCCGCTCAAGTAAGGTGGCTCCCTTCCTTCTTATTTTCACCCTGCCACCGCCCCAAGCTCCACCAGTGTTTACTTTTAATTGTTCGTGGTCATTTGCGTGAGCAATAGCATGGAAAGCGTTTCTTTCTCCCGCTTCTGAATGTCACAGTTACAGCCCGCCTTTCATGTGCGTGGCAAGTGGGCGGGGCTGAGAGGACAAGCGGGCTCGACCCAAGTCCGAGTTTCTACAGCTTCAGCGGCGCTCACCATTCGTTTAGCAGGAGTGGGAGGAGCGCATACACAGCGAAGGGCGAGTCAGGAGTGGGATGGATAAATAAGCAAGCCTCTCTCACTAAACCCAATCATCCGCGAGAGGAGTGCACCGTTATCTAATCAGTTGTAAGACTTGCACGTCAATCAATTTGAGGAAAACAACCGGCTTCGACCGGCGCGCGCCTTTCGCTTGAGGACAGGTTAGTTTTAACACACGGTATCGTAAGACGTCTGCTGTTTTTGTTCCATACACTGCTTAAACCGCTAATACAGCGATTGGTGAACTTTGATTTAGGTTTCAGAAAATGAATTTTCCGGCTTTAGAAGTTATCTTTAAATTTTAAATAGTGTAAAATTCTACATCAGTGACCTTTTTCATCGCTATGCACCTGTACGCCCACTGAGGTCCTCTGATTCTGGCAATCCTGTTGTGCCCCACAGTAATGTGCACTCTATGGATGACAGGGCCTTCAGCTCTATAGCGCCAAGACTTTGGAATGACCTCCCTTAATTAATTAGATCAGCTGACTAATTTCATTCTTTTAAAACAACTTAAAACCCATCTGTTCAGAAAGGATTTAACTTAACCTAACATTCTGCCCCTCCTTCAGTTTACCTCTCTGTCCAGATACTCAGGAAATTTATGCGTGTGTTATATCTAAAATTTTGTGATTTGTCCAGGCATTTCTTTTAGTACTAAATTTATTATTATACTCTTTTATTCTATTTAATGCTTTGTTGATCCTGCATTTATCTGTTTACTATTCTATGCAGAAATTATTTGTATCCCATGTTACATATACCTTGCTGTTTACATAAGCACCTTGAGCATTGGAAATGTGCTATATAAATAGCATTTAGTATTATTATTATTTTTATTATTATTATTATGAAAACCCTGAAATTTTGCTGATTTAATTAGCCAGATATTGGCTCCTATTTTATATAGTAAAGTACAGAATGTACAGAATAGCAGTATAAATAAAAATATGTAAATATATTTTTTAGGTATCCAGGGTTGATGCAATCATGTGACTTAGACAGAAATGTACTTAAGTAAAAGTTAAAGTACATGACATTTAATCACTCCAGTAAATGTAAACAAGTACCCTCTGAAAAAAAGGACTCAAAAATACAGTTTGGTTACTTTAGAAAAAAATAAACTAGGAATATCCTCAAATACATATGTTGTGCATTGGAATGCCTATTCAGTATATACATACTGTAGCAATATGATAGCTTTTATTACTCGAAATAAACATTAATGACATATCTACATATACACACACTTACAAATTGAAACAGTGGCATGTACAGTATATGGCAATTTAATTCCAGGCTGTAATTGTTATGTTTACTTTTAGCCAATTCATGGTAAGAAGGAGGGAACTACATGTCCATTACATCCTTTATGAAAAACTGTGCTCCGATATCACAATGACATACAACCTCAAAAATATTTGCGTAGTTAGATTTTAATTGTTCACTGTAAACTTTGCATTTTGAACATAAGCAATCAATCCTTAGTCATGACCCACTTTAAAATATAACAAAGTAGAATTGTTCTCTAAATAAATGTACTTTTAAAGGAGTAAAAGTATACATTTAAAACTACTTTGAAAAGCACAATTCCTTATGTAATCTACTCAAGCGCAGTAATCAAAGTAAATGCAATTCATTACTTTCCACAACTGTAATTCACTGTATTAAAACTTAGAAGAAACAAGTCTGGAAAAATTAGTGCATGGTTTAAAATTCAGGTGCATTCAAGGATATAGTTAACTGTTTTGAAAATTGGAGCATTTCTTCTTTTTGTTTGTTCAGAGACCGACTCATTTGTCTGTACCCCTTACCTTTGTCAGAGTGACATTATGGATTGATGAGCAGAGGCAAGTTATATGTAGGGTCAGGGGCGAATTCGATCTTTGTTTCCTCAGTCCTCTGCTTCCTTCAATTCCATGGTCCATTTTAAAATGATAATGAGTGACACAATTCTCATGCAATAATTTCTGATTGTTAAATATTTTTTTAATAATCTCTCATAACTGTGATAACAGATGTGGTCTATAACATCTTATTAAAGAAAGAAACATCCTCTAACAAGACAATTCAGTAATCAGGCAGGAGAAAAGCTGTTCATTGTATCTTTTAATTACTCTCTCAGCAAAATGCCTTGGATAGAGCATTCTTCAAAATCAGTCTGTTACAGCATGGTCAGAATGATCTGAGAAACAAAGAATAGAGGTTCATTTTATAAACTACTGAATTTACATACAGTGTTAATCAATGCATACATTTTACTCTGGTTGATTAATTGGTTTACACCCCAATGATTAATATAAAATAAAAGTCTGTTATATTCTGGTTCGTCTTATACTTTTGAGTTGCGCCACCACCCTTGAAATTTCTGTGCATATAACAACTGTCCATTGTCATTTATAGGACATCTGCTGATTTCTTAGTCATCTCTTTGTCATCCTTCAGGACATTTTGTATATTACATCAACGTTTCTTCTGGTACATTATTTACTTGACCATCTCAGCATTATTCCTAAACCAATTCTTATATTTCAGTGTACATGTTGTTGTTCACTTGACCTTTATCTGGTTTCCTGGTGTGACTGAACAGGTATCTGACATATATTAAGCCTTTATGCTATTTCTTTAAGATGAATGCTATTTTACCCTAAAATTATTCTTCCACACTGAGTGTCAGTCAGTCATTTTCTAACCCACTTAGTCCTGAACAGGGTCACGGGGGTGCTGGAGCCTATTACAGCAAGCATATGGCACAAGGCAGGAACAAACCCTGGACAGGGTACAAGTCCACACTAGGGCCAATTTAGTGCCACTAATCCACCTAACCTGTGCTTCACACAGACACGGGTGAAGCAAAATCCACGCAGGGAGAACCCGGGACACAAACCCTGGCCTCCTTAAGAAAAGGAAGCAGTGCTACCACTGTGCCACAGTGCTACCCGTATTCTTCACCCAGGCCCTCCCCCTAGGCTTCGGCATGCACCGTGGTGGCCCTCCTACTCTTTGTGGCATAACCCTCGCAACCACTAGTGCTGGAAACATAACAGAATGTAATTAACATATAGTAGAGTACATGAAACACATGTTTTTATGAAGAATTTTACAATATCCTATGGTTTTAAACAAGCCCAGATAGGCTTGTGGTGGCTGAAATAGCTTTCGTACACATCAAATTACAACTCATGTGATATAAAAATTGCATTGATTGATTTACTATTGTTATAATTGACCTATACCTAATTTTAGTTCAGATTTCCTATACTTATTATTTTTTTAAAGGAGGGCCATATTTGGAGTTAAAATCTGTAAGACAGTGTTGACCATGGTGGATAACCGGTCATAGTGGCATGTTGGTGATAATATAAAGTGTTAGTGAAATATTGAATATTATAATCTTCATATAATGTATTCATGAGTTCATCCATCCATCCATTTTCCAACCCGCTGAATCCGAACACAGGGTCACGGGGGTCTGCTGGAGCCAATCCCAGCCAACACAGGGCACGAGGCAGGGAACCAATCCTGGGCAGGGTGCCAACCCACCGCAGGACACACACAAACACACCCACACACCAAGCATATACTAGGGCCAATTTAGAATCGCCAATCCACCTAACCTGCATGTCTTTGGACTGTGGGAGGAAACCGGAGCGCCCGGAGGAAACCCACGCAGACACGGGGAGAACATGCAAACTCCACGCAGGGAGGACCCGGGAAGCGAACCCAGGTCCCCAGATCTCCCAACTGCGAGGCAGCAGCGCTACCCACTGCGCCACCGTGCCGCCCACTCATGAGTTCATTGTAGTGTAATATAAATACTGTGTACATGTTTATTCACTTTCTGCATAACAGCTTGCATAGACCCTTTCTTTTTCAATTTGTATCTGGATGTGATTTTTTCCTTTCGTTGGCTGCAATCCATCTTCTTGAACTAGCAGCTCACATTACTAGGGTTCAACACCAGGAAGAAAATCAAGGCTACTATGAAAGCTACTGTAAGGTTTCAAAAGCCTGTAAGTATGAGATATATTTTACTCAATGCCTCACCCAATGGTGAGATGGTGTCACAACCTCTGGCAAAATAAAATGGACTTTTGAGCATGCATCAGTGAACTCCACTTGCTGTTGGCTGGTATTAAAGTAAAGTTTAACCACCAGAGTTAGTATTGCAGCAGTGAATCTCCCTTTTGTAATTTTAATTTATAACCTTTGTCTTTTTTATTTCATAGCTGTTGGATAGATGGACTTTTACTCTTTTAGCATTCTCCTGTACAAATTTAAACTCTTCTAGTATGTTATGAAGGGTGTGCTTAATGTTTGTGTTTACTATAAAAGAAACTACATTAAACATATCTGCTTACAGCATGTATTTGCTTAGATATATTTCAATATGTACACAGTACATATTGAAATATGGGCACAGGTTTTTTCTAAATAATTAAAATGGTAAAAAAGGGCATAACCATTTTAAAATACACTATGTACTACTACTCACAATTTTAAAAGATAGGAAAGGGAAAATGAACAATGCTTCAAAAGTCAAGAACGTAAACATCTTTTCCCACCATAAATCATTTATGTTTTGCAAAAAGCATATTATAAAAGTGCAGATTAACAAAATTGTCATATAGGCAAACCTCCTTAAGTCTAAATAAAGCTGCAGTATGAAGTAGTTTCAAAGAAAAATGTATAAAGCGGATGATCACATTGGCTGTCTAAAATGTATTCTTATCTATGTAAATGGAATGTGTAACTTGAAATAAAGATCGACAGATGTGTATATCCTTTCTAATGACTGGCAAGTAGTACAAAACTGGACGGGTTAATAGTCATCATTGTAAAAAATCATTGACAGCTACCGTGCTTCTGTGTCATGCTTGCATTTTTCTCAGTTTTATGTTTGAAGCAGAAGGGAGGAAGGAGGTTTTAGCAGAGGTTATAGATAAGGAAGGAGGATGACGTTTGGTCAGAGGGCAAATTGTGTATGACATTTTGTTGGGAGGATGCCATTTTAAGAGAGTTAGGAGGCAGGATGGACTTCTGCCTAATGGAAGAGGATGTCCTAAAATGGACATCATACTTCATTGTTGATTTTAGATCTCAATTCCATTGGGGGCTTCTTTCAGAAATTTTATATGTAAGAAATATGAACTGCAATTAGACCTAGACCCTTCATAATCAACAACAATATATCCATTAATGCAAATATGAAAATGAGAATCTAGTATCAATGAAAACTATTTCAACCACCACATAGCTGATTGGGCCCAGTTTTAACTTATTGGTATTATACAATTCTAGTAAAAATATTTATTTTATGTACTCAAATAAAATGCTTAATTGCATTCTGTTATCACTGTTATTTCTCAATATGATGTGTTAAATTTTTGTTTAAATAAGCAAAAATGTAATATAGTTGTCTTTGATGAAGCAGATGAACAAAAATAATTCAAAATAAATGCTTCAACCTTGAAAACAGTGAACTATGTCTCTAAATACCTTGTAATGTTATGCCATACTGTATATCCATATTTAACTTGTTCTTCATGTGAATTCCAAATACTCATTCCACCAGCCGTCCGCATGGGAAATAACTCCTAGTATTTACAATAACCCTCTGATACCTAATAGACATTTGCGATTATTTGAAATCTTTTCTTTTTTACAGAAAAAAATGACTGGATTCTTGTCAAGGATTGTTTATGCATTGTGTTTAGTGCTGCCTGGATAGTCCTCCAGTCGCTGCATTCCTGAACTGGATTAAGTGGGTTTAAGAAATGGATGGCTGATCGATCATTTGTCTGAAAAATCTAAATAATTCCTGAATGAAATGAACTGTCACTTCAAAAGCGAGTAGTAAATTCCCCAATGCATTTATTATATTCACCGCAATTTTCAAAGAAAGCATCTAGTAATAAAAGGTTAACTACAGTTGCTTGGCATTTTTTCTCTTTCATATTTCCTTTTAACATTTTGAGTACTGGTATTCTTTATTTGTCAGGACTAGATAATTTACCTAAAGTGTACCATTTATATGAAATGAGATGCTTCCTTTTTTAAGTACTTGAATTTCAACTTTGACTACCACAAGGCATTATTTTTGGAAGGTAAATAATCTCTAGTGAAATATCTTAATCTTTCATTTTTAAAAACGTTTTTATGAAATTTGACTTTAGGAGTGATTTGAGTTTTATTTCATTTCTAAATGAAGTCTTTCAGAGAGAGAGGATTGAGAAGAAGATTAGACTGCTGTAGCTGCTGTACCAGAAGGCCAGACACTTTCCCATGGGAGGTGTAATAGTTTCTGTGTCTAACACTGAATCAGTGTAAAGGCATAGGTAAACGGAGCATATTTAAATATGCCTAAGCAGAAAATGATGTGAAACACCTGCCAGATATTCTTTTCATGACAAGCCAAGCCAAATTAGACAATCCAGAGTTCTGTCAGTCTTGTGCCCTCTTGTGGTTATTTAATCAAAACTGAACATTTGTCTCAAGGTCAGATTTCTTCACATTCTATGAATATGCACTTGATTTCTTTTTGAAAATTAAGTAACATGCAGTTTCATGCATTTTTACTTTTATATATAGTTGGATTGAATGGTGTTCTGTCTGTGGTTTGTTCCTCTCTCATGTCCAGCTCTCCACAACCCTAATGTGGCAGAGTTTCAGAAGATGGATGGATGGATAGATTCCAGCATTTTAAATTTATGAAATCTTAGTTCATAGTCATCAATGTTCTTTTTTTAGCTTTGTCATGGGAATTTGAGCATCCCAGACACACGTGATAATTGTAGTCAATAATACATAAACATTTATTAGTAACCTCATACTGACCTCATACAATTGACTAAAATATAACTTAAATTAATAACGTTACTTTACTAAAGTGAATGTCATACATTCCTATTCGGTGAGACTGTTCATTGCATTTTAATATTTTTTACAGCATACTGTCCGAAAGTAATCTTTTCATTCTAAATCTAGGCTTGGAATAACACATAAATAATGATGAATTCTGTAATGCTCCATGTTTCTTGGAAAGGTCAGTTCATTTGATCAGATATTACCTAATAAGAAATATCAGCTCTGTAAGAGGGTACCCTTGTGCAACACTGCCACCTTCTGGTAATGCTTATTCATTGCATTCCTGGTATCAAATTCAAGGTTAAATTTACGTGAAATGTAAAGAGTACAGTGAAATTTTTACTTGTGTGCCTGACCAACATGAAATATGATACTACTTTTGAAAGCCATGATCAACGAACACTATTAGACAACCCTGGACCTTACCTTGAAATTCCTGGATTCTATATTCGCCAAAAGCTGAATTATAAATAAAACTAGCAGCCAATGTGTAATATATATATTACATTAATTAACAAGAAAATTGGCAATAAAATATTTATTTTAGCTGTTTGCCAAAAACTAAGCTAGTTGCACCATAATATCATTAGCGTCGCCCTAAGAAAATCAGATAATCTTGCAATCATACTGGTGCATACTTATTGAATCTACCAGTAACGGCACACTGCACGATAACATGCAGTGAATAAACTTGACTTGAGCATTCATAGTTTTCATACTCTTTCTCTGTACATGTAAAATTTGTTTGCTCAGAGGTTGATGCGCTTACTCTTTCCTGAGCAGCTCTTCTTTTCTTCACCCTAGCAGCCTGCTTCTTCTCTTCTTTCATTGGCATCTTTTCACATTAAAATCGATTAAGTCAGTGTCTGTGTTGCAAATATTTAGTATGTTTTCTTTAATTTTTCACTTAAGCTGGCACTTAAGTCTTCAATCTGCCTCAAGAATTATTTAAGATATGAAGAGGTTGGGGAAGTGACGGAGAAGGTGGCAGGGATGAGAACGGCACTAATACACATGTGCCACATGGCCGCCCTGCTGGCCACTGGCGAGAGTTGATTCTACAATAAAATAAAAAGAGGAATAACCTTGGAGGTCAATCATCACCCCGAAAGTGGATAGTAGGCGTCACAAAGTATATGTGTACCAAATTTCAGGTCATTAGGTCAAACGGTTTGTGAGCTACAGTTGATTTACAATCCTGGACAGACAAACAAACAGGCACGGTAGCGTATTATATATAAAGATATGTGTACCAAATTCCAGGTCAATAGGTCAAATGGTTTGCAGGCTACAGGTGATTTAAAATCTTGGACATACAGTATAAACAAACAGCCATGATAGCGTATTATATATAAAGATAGATATTGGTCCTAACAGAGCCTTTGTCAGTAGATCCTCTCTATAGGTTTGAGCCTTGTTTCGGAAAATACTCAGTAGATAAAGAAGTTTTGAATCATCGATACAAATAAAATTCAAAGTGAACGTCCTTTATTACTCCTGGCCAGTGGAGCCATGCCATGTGAACAGCACAGTTCTCTGTAGCATGACTGACTAAAAATAACAGAGCAATGTCATTTAGGTTAATTTACAAATATTTAATATATTTTAATTCACTCCACACGGTGGCATAGTGGTAGCGCTGCTGCCTTGCAGTAAGGAGACCTGGGTTCGCTTCCCGGGTCCTCCTTGCATGGAGTTTGCATGTTCTCCCTGTGTCTGTGTGGGTTTCCTCCCACAGTCCAAAGACATGCAGGTTAGGTGCATTGGCAATCCTAAATTGTCTCTAGTGTGTGCTTGGTGTGTGTGTGCCCTGCAGTGGGCTGGCGCCCTGCCCAGGAATTTGTTCCTGCCTTGCACCCAGTGTTGGCTGGGATTGGCTCAAGCAGACCCCTGTGACCCTGTATTAGGATATAGCAGGTTGGATAATGGATGGATGGATAATTCACTCCATTTAGCACACAGATATTTTTTAACATCACTTATACCATTACATACTGTATTAAGTAAAGTCCCAAATGAGTTAAATATATTAAAAGTCTTATGTAAATATCTAATTAATACAAATAAGAGTTCTTATATGTAACCTGTTGTCAGAGACTAATGAAGTTAAATGTTATATATGAGCTTATTTTCTAATTTAAATGTGCTGGTACAAATGATCTGTTAAACAGGCAGGAAGGCAGTTTCATGTACATTTTACCTTGCGCTTCCTCCCTATTGCTTTCTCAGAACATCCACCAAAGCAAAGTTTTTAAGCAAGCTTTTATAACATTACTGTAAATGTCACCAAATTTATATAAGTCTTCATTCAAAAAGAGATTTAATTAAATATATCTCAATCTTCTTGACATAAAGCAACCATAATAAGAAAATCAATTACTGTTATGGGCAAGTAATGCAAAACATAATACAAACATAATTGTGATCATAGCTAAAGAACAGTGGTTTGATATCAAAAGTCGTACCCTTGTCTGGAATCAGCTTTATTTTTGGAGGTTGGATTCTTGTTGCCTTTTTCCTTCTGTAACGGACTGGCTGTGGAAGTCTGGAGTGAACAGTTAACTTAGGCTGAACTAGCGAGTCCCACACCATATTTTGAGCAAACCTGGGTAAACATTTTATCTACAGACAAGATAGGTACCGTTAACGAGCACCTAGGGTTATTCCTAGTGTGAAAAGAGTCCCCTTTGGAGCTTTTACAGTTCCATGAGAGCTTGTAAAAAGGTAACGGGTTTGTTCATGCAATTACAGTATATTAGCATAGGGTGGCTTATATTCAAAGAAGTCCCACTAACTATGACTACAGTAGACCCATTTTTATATTTTAACCTTTTATGTTTCTAACTGTATAATAATGTGTTTTACAGGAGTAATTAATTACATTTTTCCCTTCTTTAAATCTCAGAAATATGTTTTAAATGTGATGAATTAACATTGTGAACAACTATTTGGCCGATGCCATTTTCCTGTGTTACAGTAACTATTTGATTTCCTTATTTTCCAGTTAATATTACCAATATTAGGTTTACAAAAATGTATCTAGTCCTCTATTTTGTCTGTGATTAGACCATTCAATAGTACATTTGGTAGTAACACGGACGGTGTTAGTATTTACTTCAAAAACTTTTCAAATTCACCAGTTTATGTTGCCAATGACGTGTATAATGATGACCATGATCATACAAATAACCATGCTCACTTATCTTTGTCTTGAGTGTCTCTCTCTATTCCCAAAATACTATTCCTATATATACCATCCCATACTCTTACCATAATTCCTCTTAGGTAACAAATTAAGGAACATACGACTCCAAATTGTTTTTCATAACATAAATACCTTTTGAATATCAAGATTTTCAGGGTAAGGACCTTTCATTAGGACTGGCACCTCAAAGTGTATGATTGTGCTGTTGACTTACTACCTGATGCTCCACTTCCTAAAGGTAAAATTTATATCTTGTTAAAAGTATATGGAGATATATATTGCAGAGGGTGCAGGGGTGAGCTTTTTCTTTTAAGGATGTAAAGAAAGATGGGGGTTGGAGACCCTTCATTGATTATCATGGGTTCAGTAAGATACTTTCTGTTGATTTCATCCTTGTTAAATCACATTACTGAATCCACCATAGTTACTAAATTGGATTTATGTAGTGCATATAATTTAATCTGTATTAAGTAGAGGGGCAAATGGAAAACAGTCTTCAACAGCATAAATGATAATTTCCTGTATAATGTTATGCCATAAGGAGTGGCTAATGCACTGCCAGTATTCCAATCATTTGTCAGTGACATTTTTGTGATATATTGGGCATTTACAGTACATTTTAGTATAGTATATCAATTATATACTTACCATATTGACAATGAATTCACAATTTTACTTGAATCATTGCACCTATCCCTTTTCCAGCCAGGTAGAGTTGTCATTGATTTTGCAGGACACCTGAAATATAATCTGCGTTTGACAGATTAAAAGCTTAGTTACTAGTGTACCAGTTTTAAGCCATCCTAACCTACCCTTTACTATAAAAGTGGATGTGTCAAACCTTGGGGTTGGTGCATTTTTATCACAAAAATGTCCTGATTCTGAATTAATTCATCATTGTGTATTTTTCTCTAAAATAACCTAACCCTGCTGTACAGAGCTATGATGTAGGTAACTGAAAGCTATTAGCAATTGAATTAGCATTAGCAGATTCGAGACACTGGTTGGAGGGAACTATTTTTTCATTTATCTTATTTATTTATGAGAAGCCCCAGCTAACATACAGTGGACTTTGTTCTCCAGTCATTTTAATTTTTCTATTTTGTATCATCCCGGGAATTAAAGTGGAAAGGCATTTTGAACTGATCCTGAACAGATTTTACTACCAGAAAAAATATTAGGTGTGTTATTAACCACATCTTTGGACGATTTTGAGGAAATAGTTAGGCAAGCCCAAGATAGGGGCATATGCTTCTACTATGTTTGGCAATCTTGGGATACACCAAAAACAAAGAATCTGCAAAAATATTTTTGGTGGGGGAAAAAATTAACTGAGAAACACATGATTATGTTGGTGCTTGTGAAACCTGCTGTATGACTAAGACTACTCAAGGATAACCCATTGGTTTACTGAATCCTATTCTAGTCCCTAGTCGTCCATGGGAATCCATTTATATGGATTTTATTACAAATCTCCCTCCCTCTAATGGATGTACCACCATATTAGTTATTGCTGACAAATGTTCTAAATATACATGTTTTATCCCCCCTCAAGAAACTTCTCTCAGCTCGGACATTGGTGGATGTCTTTCTTAAGCATATTGTATGTTTACACGATATTCCATCCTGTATTATTTCAGACCAAGGTCCTCAATTTGTCATGTTTTTGAAAATTTCTGTGAACGTACAGGTTGTATTGTAAATCTTATTTTAGGATACCATCCAGAGTCAAATGGACAGACACATGGGTCAAAATAGATTTAGATGTATAGTTAACTTCTCATTTTCTGACTGGAGTGATCTATTGCTTCTGATGTAATATGTAAGAAATGAGTTTTGCCAAATGTCTTCTTTTGAGTGTCTTTTTGGGTTTCAACCTTGACTACTGGCTTTCCTTTCTGTTTAATTTTCTGTACCTGTGTTTTGAAATATCTCAGCAAGTTAAGGGACAAGTGGCAGCTGGTTAGGGAGAATTTAAAGAATGTTTCTAAACTCAAGGAATCTGATTTGGACATTTATTGTGCTCTATCTGTTTCCTAAAGAACTTGTAGTTATTTATTGACTTTTCACAATACCATTTTGAATGTTAATGGACAGCGCCATATTGAGAGATGTTGCCAAGATAACATCCCAGAATTTCCTGAGAACTTGCATCATGTGACATCTCACATTAAAGACTTTACATGCATTTTTTTTGTGCCTTTTGATTTTGGTTTGTGACGTTCCTTTCATCCTATAGTTCTTATTCTTATTTACATTTCTGACTTGATGAAAGATCAGATTGACTTTTTAGTTTCGACCCCTGTGCGTTTTTCTTTTGATCACATTTCATCTCCTGATCCTGTAATTTAAATTCTCTTTGCTAAGACAAATATTGTAAACTCTTATGTAGTGATAGTCACTAATATAATACTAAATGTAGTAGCTTTCATGTGTTAAATTCTGATTAAGTATAGGAGGTGGATAGTGGGCACAATCCAGATTATATTCAACCATTAATCCTTAAAGGTAACAACATTGTTGACCTCTCACACTAAGTGACAATGAGTATATAGAATAAGGTAATTCTGAAAATATTTACTTTTACACATTGTTTTTGAGGTAAGTGCTGACCATGTTATTTTACTAATCACATTTCCTAAACTATTTCTACTATATTTTCCCTGTTGTTGTACAGATTAAATCCAAGACAATCACTCACTATTTTCATTAATAAAAACAATAATTACAAATTTCAATATGTACATTTTGCTTGTATAAAGAGTTCAATTGTTTGGTTATGCTTACAAATAATAAACATTTCTTCTTATATCACCAATCACCCCATGGTTCAAATTCTCTCTGAAAATGTTTGCCGTACAAAAAGCTTATTCCATAGCAAAAGATTTAATTTGATAAAATATTCAGGCCTTATGGTCCAGTACTACAAACCAAAGGATAATATCTAAAACTCTTGATCCGATGTGGATGGATGCCTTCTATGATTCAGAGACCCCCAAGGATTGAGAACATCGTTTTATCACAGGTTTATGTTTACTTTTTCTTTTGGTATCAGAGGTTACCAGCATATTACACCTTAAACTTTTAGTTGGCTTGTTTTTGGTATTGACCCATGTTCCTTTTAACTGAAACTTGAGTACACTGTACAAACAGAGATTCAGTTGTCAATTTGTTGATAGGTTCCATTTCCAGAGGGGGACCAAGCTTTCAGCTTTGAGATTCATGGTCCTAGTGTAGTCTGCCATTGAGTTTCACTGTGATGGCAGTAGTTAGGAATATCTCATATGGCTTGTTTCTTCTTGGAGTCAGGCAATTCCTTTGTTTGTTGACCTTTAAAATAGCCCAATCTCCGAGTTAAAACTCCTATGCTATGTGGACAGACAGAATAACTTTCGTGGACTTTGTTACAAAAAAAACAGGCACCCAATGACACAAAAATAGCAAAGAAAACAGAAATAAAAGACAGTCTTCTTGACTCTCGTGATCTAATAGCTCAGTAGAGCAGGTCTTGTCCAAAAGTATGTTTCTTTAAGCTACTATTTTTACTAACTACTAACAACTGCCTCACTCTGGTCCCCATCAAGGTGGTTTGTCACGTGGTGGGTGCAGCAATGTGCTACCAGCACATGCTCCCGTCCTCAATCAGCACACAGATAAATTGCACATTCTAAAAACAAACCTTATGCCATCAAGTATTCATTATAGTCCCAAATTAGTTAAACATAGAAATAAGATTTCTTATATGTTACCTGTTATCAGAGACTAAAATATAAAGTTAAATGTTATATATGATCTCATCTTCTAATTTAAATGTGCTGATACAAATGATGTGTTAAACAGGCTGGCAGTATTAAGTACATTTTCTCTTACATTTACAGCCTCAAACACAGAGCCTCTCCCATTGCAATCTCTTCTTAGTGACTCTTGGGGTTCATGTTATATTTACAACCATAACACTGATTATTATAATTATTATTATTAAACTGGCAGGCTATTCTTGCGATTAAGGCTGAGCATTCTGGCACTTAATTCTGTTTATCTTAATTTGTATTTAGTTTTGAGAAAATTTAATATGTTAAATGGTGTAATTGTGCCATTCAAATAATGAACCCACTAGTCTGTTGATGCCTCTGGTCACTCCCATTCTCAGTGGTGTCAACTTTAGCTCAAGGCTCAGATTTGAAAGAATTCTTGCCTACTTCTATTCTGTCTTTTTGTGACCCATATATCTTATATTGGGCTCCTCACTGTTTTTCTTATTCTTAGTTTCTGCTCAGCCCCTCAGACTATCCACGCGTTAACTCCTGTCTTACCTAATGTTTGGTAGATTTGCATATAATGTATGAAGCACCTATTGCAAAAGCCAATGTTTGTCTGTCCGTCTGTCTTTCTGTAGGAAACAGCTCACACTGCCTGCCCCATTCCCGGTGGACCAGTTTTGTTGGGATGTGGCACAATTATTCTTTGAAGGAGTTTGTCAAGACAGTTAAATTTCATTACTATATCTCGAACAGAATGTGCTGTACAAAGTTTTAAAATTTTTAAATTTCTTATTGAATAGCATTGGCAAATTTGCAAACTCACCCATCATAAAATGGTGAACCGTTCTGTGTGACTTTAACTAGGAATTTGTTTACTGTTGCAATTTTACCTTGAGCGCAGTTGCTTGAACTTGTATATCTTGTGTATTTTCCTCTTTTACTCGTCTGACAGCCGTCCAATGCAAGTGAGTCACACACTGGGCAGAGAGCATGTGCAAACAACTCACACAGCAGCACCTACTCCTGCTGCTTTTTGTAAGTTAACTAACATAGTACAAAAACGTCACCTCTCTGGAAATAAATGGAAAGGGAAAGCAATTATGTAAACATATATAAGACTGAAAGAAGCAACAGTATTAACCTTCAGCTAAATGGTGTTTGAACTAATCAACAACACAGTAAAGGTGCAACTGCCCTAACTGATATAAACATAGGTCGGGTTTAAAATGGGCAGTGGCTTTGGGAGGTGGGAGGCTTAAGTAGCTTAAGCTCCTGATCTCTGGCATCCAGCCCCTGATCTTTTCATCCCAGATGCACATGTACAATTGTGGCACACCTCTGATCATCTTTCCTATTGTGTAACATTTGTATTCATACTTATTATGCAATAAATTTATATTTATTATACAATAAATCATCTCCTTTCCAAGTTGTTACTGATTTATATAATTTTAGTGAATTACTGCGTTTTAACTAATATTAATAGCTAGATGGGGAACTTACTTCAGTTCCTTTTCCCCTTTCATTCACCTTAATAAAAGGACAAGTGTCTGTGTATTTGTCTGTGTGTCAGTAGGGTTGTTATGTCTCTGTCATTCCAAAAGATGGGCGCATCACAAATATCAACAGTACTTTTGCAAATCCCATACTAAATAGCGTATCAGAGACATATTTATTGCATGGTATACTGCAAATGATAATGCTGAGGTCTACCTTGATTACTT
Organism: Erpetoichthys calabaricus; assembly: GCF_900747795.2. Lineage (NCBI taxonomy): Eukaryota > Metazoa > Chordata > Cladistia > Polypteriformes > Polypteridae > Erpetoichthys > Erpetoichthys calabaricus. The sequence goes on from NC_041398.2 coordinate 110,851,156, forward strand.
ATATTTCAACCAATCTTAGACAGGTAGCAAAGCTAGTAGGATAATGTTGATACTGATTTTATGCTAGTACTTGCCATTTCGTATTAATGGATATTTTTCAATTGCTAATTAATGGATTCTACTATATTGAATATACTTTCAAAAATGTTTAAGAAAATTGAACAACAATTAGTCGCAGACCCTTTATCTTTAACACACATAAGTTGATGATATTTTGACATCACTGAAATTGAAATATGCTGTGTTTGAAAGCTATTGAGCCACCACAAGTCTCCTTGTGCTCTGTTTTTAACTCGATTGTAAAGTGCTGTTAAAAAGCAAATATTTAGTGTAGTCTACTAACACATGTCTTTGGATTCTATTATTGGTATTATTTTTGAAAATGACTCATTATTTCCAAACTATTTAATAATCAAAAATGTAATAACTGATTCTTAGATGAGGTAGGTAAAAAATACAAAATGCTCCAACATTCATATCAGTTAAATTTTTCCGCCAAACACACCAGAATGTTATGCCATGTATACATTATCTTGTTTCTTTGTATTTTTGTTCATGTAACTTTTAATTGCCTCAGCCATGACTGTTAGTTTCTGAGTCTCCTGCCTCCTGTTAAGTATGTTCTTTAAATAATCTGTGGGTGGTTTGTATTATGTTTGGCATCCAGTTTATGATCCTGACCAAAAAAGTCACTTTCCGCTTACCTTATATACTGGCTTTGGGGATAGCAGTATGGTTGCTCCATTCACGATGCTTAAATGGATCTTTCATGTACTTCCTATTCACACATACATGCCCTCTGAAGGCTCCAATTTTCTTTTCTTAATCTAAAGACAGTTTACCAACTCTTTAACTTGTAATAGGTCAGTGCGTACATTCTGTGGCCTGTGATGATCTGGAGTCCAATGTTATCTTGTCTCCTCTTCAGCCAAGATAGGCTCCTGCTCCTTGTGGGTAAAGCTTGCTTAGAAAACAGATGGATGGGTATTCTGAGATTGATGCTGAAAAAGGTTCTTTTGACCATCTCTTTAAAAAATAATGAATATTTTAATAATGATTTTAATAATCAAATATTGTTAGACATTTTCTTCCAAACTCTTGTTTGGTTCATTCATTCTTTGATTCTTTACCTCTCATCTATTATACATGATGTTTGGTTTGACTTTTTATACTTTTACGTTTTTGCTTTTAGAGCACTTTGTTTTATATATCAAATTGTCGAAGTGTTATAATCTAATACATTTTTGTCCTTTCCAGAGTTGATTCCAGTCTCGTACCCAGGGCTGCTAGGATGAGTCTAATCTACTCACAAACTTAATCGGGAATGCTGGTTCAGGAAATGGATAGGGGTTTTAAAGATTTTTAAGATTGTTTCATTGAAAGGAATTTTGTTTAGTTGTAGCTGTAGCTGGTATGATGGTATGGTTGTAAATGTGGTTTCTTTACTGTGCTTAGTGATAATGGATTGAATTCTATGTGGTAGTTAGTGTGACTCTCATTTAAGGAAGATGGTTTTCTCTCTCAATTCAAAGACATAGTGTCAGGATGATTGTCAACTTTAAATTTATGTCATTATGTCTGTGGGCATTGGGTTTAACTGGCACCTGCATTGTTAGTTCCTGTAATGTTTCAGAAGCTGCTAGGAACTGGCTCCAGGTTGTGGTGTGTTGGAAGCAGCAAGTTCAGAAAATGACTGGAAAATAAATAACCTGTCTTTCCAGATTGATAGGAGCCCTTCATCCTTTACATTGAGATATAAAACTCCCAGTCTCTGAAGAAGGATGCTTGGAAAGATTTCTACATAAGGGCCATATGCATTTCTTTGTGAGTCTCTCTAATTTACTGTATTTTGAAATTTTAAGTAATCTTTCATTAAATGTTTTGACCACCAGGGGGTGCCCTAGAGCCCCAAACACATCTCAACTAAGCACAATTTTTGGTACAATAAAATGTAGTTTAATGGATAATGATTTCTTTACTGGGTTCAATCATTCTAGCAAAATAATAACACACAATTGGTCATCTTTCTCTCCTTCCTCCACCACTCCTCTGCAAGTGTCATCCGCTGCCTCCCAACACTGACCCCATGATGTAGAGGAGGCAGCTTCTTTTATGATGGACCCAGGAGAACTTCTGGCATGTTGGAAGCATTTCCGTACCAGATGGAACTCCCCCAAAATAGCAGTAGTGTTCCCCAGTGGCTCCTCCTGGTGGCACCCAAGTACATCAACAGGGCTGCCCATCAGGACTACAGCTCCCAATATGCCCTGCGGATTTACTAATGGTATGCTGCCACACTGTGTATAAGGGGAATATATATCCCTGGGAAGCAGCCTCCCTCTGTTCTTCCATTATGGCCTAATGGGATATGTGTTCTTCCACATCTTTCCATTGTGGAATCCTGTCCAGGCAAGGAATTGACATCCATCTTCATCGGGATGAAAGTCCCTCCGTTATGGCATTCACAATATAAACATAGTTCCATAAAACAGTAATTGTCATTCTGCTTGAATAAATGTAAACAATTAACATTAACAAAGTATATTTTATACATCAAATGTCATTGTTTTATACTGCACAGTCTGTCTATATTCCTGGTGCTTTTTTACCATTGTTTATTTTTTGAAAATAGCAATGCAATAAGTCAAAGGGACAAATGAGTATCTAGTATGATGTAACAAATGTCCATCATTGGTTGAAGGGCTGCATGGGTAGGGTGGCTGTTGTCAAATGTCACGCTTTGTCTTCAGCTTTGCCCTCTAATGCGATTTCCTCCAGATGGTTGTCTTGCAACCCATTAGATTTTCTTTAGAGTATGTTTTCTGTAGCCATTTAACCATACAGTAGAGCTGAATGTGATGACAGGAGTGAAACATAATGCTGTACACTGCATTATGAAAAAAAGCAGTAACAGTTGATTAGAACTGACTTTAATTTTTCTTATTTTAAAATGCCAGTTAAGGTTAAGTATTACTACAGAGGGTAAGGTATTTATTGTATCTGGTCTCAAAATCCTGTACTGTTCCACTTTCATGAATCAGCAGGTTCAGGAAATGAATAGATCCATGACTTTCTATAACATCCTCCAGCCAAATTTGGTACACTGAATGCTTTGACGTTGACAGGGGTTCTATCTCTAGTTTTTCTCTTATTTTTACTTTTTTAAACAACCTGTTTGCTTTTGTGCTTAATGTTGATAAATACTTTTCATTGTTTTTGTCTATTGTTCTAATTTAGTTAATTATCTTTTATTTCTTGTCTGTAATTTTATTTATTGTGTTTGTTCAATTGATCATTGGAGTCAGGGCATCTAGTTAATTTACAGCCCTCAGGAGCTGTAATCATTAGTGCTGCAGTCACCGGAGAACTGTTTATGGTCTATGATCTAATCTCTTTCTCATTTGTCTTTTCTTTTTATTTACTTATTTTGCCTTCTTTTGAGCTAAATTACAACTTAGGTAATAATTTAAGTTTTCAATTATCGTTTGGCTAACAGATTATGTATTCCTGCATTATGTTTGTCATTTATTTATTGGTTCTTTACATTATGTTTCATCTTCATATTATGTTTTTGGAGCAGAGCCTCTCTGACTTCTGCAGCTGCAGAATCACTCCCAGGTCTCCTTTATAAGCCTGCCACTCCTGCAATGCTATGCTTCAGAGTTAATTGTTGAACAAGACTGGCAGTTTTATTAGAGGCTGGTTATGTAAACGACAAATCATTCCATAGCATCAGTGCACAGGTATGTTCTTTTCAAATGCTTTTGATATTTATGTCCAGCCATATTGTTCCATTAAACATTCGGATCCTTGGCAAATTCCTCAGCAGGAGTGAGGTTTAAAGTTGGGGGCTCCTATCTGTATCAGAATCTGAAGCTTTCCTTTTTGGTTGCCAAAAGCACAATATGTGTAAGCATATAAATATAAAGTCTAGACATTTCTTTTTTACGTTTTTCCCTTACCATTCCTAAGTATGTTCTTATATTTATTGTTCACATTCTGCAAAATGCACTTCACATCAATCATGTTGTTACTGAATACAATTAAGTCGGCAATGCTTTAAGTAAGACATTCATAAATTATTAATAATTAAACCAGGCAATTCAAAACAAACCTTTTAATTTCAACATTTCCAATAACATTTCCAAAAATGCAGTTTTAATTATGTAATGCACATATTCCGAACTGTAATGTATGTAAGCATTAATTGGTCTGCAAAATGATTATGCATTTTGAGTTTGTGTAATTACATGTTTGTACCGTATTACTTTCTGTTCAGCTTCTGAAAAGACCATTGTTCTCCCAACTGTGTCGTTTTGAATCTTGAAGAAGTCCTTGAAAATCTTTTCTTGTGGCTACTTAAAAACTACAACTGTGTACATAGTCATGGGTTGCTTAAGCCTGTCTTTAGTTTTTGAGAAACAGTGTACGTTCAAGGAATCACTTAGGCCTCAAAGGTAAGACTAGGCTTACTCAAGCAACATTTATTTAGCTAAGTGTTGATTTCATAAGTGTGCTATGTAGAATAACCCCCACTCCTACCCTACCCTACACCCAAATCGGTGATGGTTGCTTGCACCGTCCTAGTTTAAATAATAATTCATGTTGTCTTGTTAAAGGCAACTTAGATAACATTGCCTTAAAAAGGCCACTAGATGTCAGCCAAAATGTGCTGACAGCCTGTAGTATTATTCATAAAAAGTGCTTATCATATTTATATTGCTTCATCTGCTTGATTTTGTAGCAAATACATAAAAAGAGATTAATTTTCTAAAGATCTGTGCAAGTTCAAGATGTTATGCTTTATGCTTAGCAAAATAACTCTATTTGTGCTGGTATTTCTGCGGCTCTTTAATCAATATGATGGCCCAGGTTTAAAATCAATTCTTTTTGACTGTGTTTGTTTATAGTCCTAATCTTAATAAAAACTACACAGAGGACTTAATAAAACACATTTTGCATCAGCTTTATGTTATATTAATTGGAAATCAAGTTTTATTGAAATAACAAAAAATATAATATTCTAAAGTCTTGTATATAAATTAATATAGATTATAAAAAATGAAATGACATTTTTTCTTCAGCTGGATTGCCTGCAGATACAAAGTACTTGCACATAAAAAAGTGTTGATTTTCAATCAACCAACAAATTCTAAGCATATTACTAGGTAATTAACGTGTGACTGTGGATATGTGTGTGCGCTAGTGCATCTATTTTTGTGTGTTTTTATGTAAACATCTGGCATGTGCTATACAAATCATTCATTTTAATTCATTCACTTCAATTTTTATCTGATTTTCCAGATGTGGGTTACAGTGACAATGTACCAGGCTGAACAGAGCAGAATCACTATCTGTAAAAACTTTTTTCATCTCCTTTTAGGGATTATTCCCCCCAGTTTTGGGGTTTTCAAGACTTATACTCTCTCCAGCTTTTTCCGAGTCTACCTCTGGGTTATCTTTCGCCATGCTGGGTATGCCCATGATGGAGGGAATCCCGGATGAATTCTAACTACATGCCCAAACCACCTCACATGGTTTTTCTCAATTTGGAGAAACAGAGGTTCTACTCTGAGCTTCTCCCATATTTCTGCAGTCCTCACTTTATCACAGAGAGTGTACCCAGGAACCCTGCATAGCAAAACTCATTTTAGACTCTTGAGCATGCAGTCCCATTTATATGACCTTTATGCAAAGTTAATGGTATAGGTGATGACTGGGAGGCAGACAAAGATACAATCAGAGACAGAGATAAGTTAACAGAATTAGTCACCAGCAGGATAAGGCCTGCATTCCCAGTGAATAATTTCAGGAACTACTTCAGAACAGCTACCAACAACCAAAGAATAAAAGACATATTTTTGGACTTGGATTTGAATACTGAAGCAGACAAAGCCTTACATACGTATCTACAAAGAAACTTTGAGAGAGCAAACTACACAAACCAATATTACTGTTTGTCTAACGGGATTTTAATGAAGGCATCTCAGAATCTACTTGGTAAACCTCGCACTTTAGGGACCACTGAAGACTACTGAATGGTAACCAACCACACTTGCAGACATTTCACTACAAAGTTTATCTACCAGTTCCACCTTTACTGAGTTATCACAGTTGTCTTCTTCTTCTTAGGAACATTTTTAGAATTACTGGGAGTACTATTTAATGAACTCATTATTAAAAATGCAAAATTAGTGGCACTGAAAAGTTTAAACATTACTGCAGAAATGATAACAAAGACAGCTAACACATGAATGAGGCTGGTTGAGATGCGCGGCATCCCCAAATCAAGATACACAGATCCCACAGTTCCTTTTTTACCAAAAATAACTGTTAATATTAAAGATATAGAATGCACTTACACTAACAGATATTAAATAACACTAATATTTATACAGTATATTGTATGAGTTTATGTGATAGAAATCATTTTCAGTATTGTTTATATATTTTTAACGTACTCATCATCTGTGAGTTTCTGCGATCTTTTGGCATACTCCAACTATTCTCATTTAATCGTTCACTGCCAAAACATGCATTACCAAAAGCACAAATGTCAACATTAGCACACAATCAACTGTTAAACTAATTATCAGTTTCTAACATCTGGCTGGAGGGATTTTTCTTTCACTGATATTTACAAAACTCCTCCAGCTCTATGAATTTTGAAAGATGTCATTGTCATACAAGACCAGCCATCTTCAGGCCCTTCCACAACATTTTAGTAGGATTCTGCTCATGGCCTTTTCTTTAGTGATCTTACTGGAATATTTAGGATTTTTGTCTTGTTGAAATATACATTTTCAATCTGTTTGCCTGATATTCTTCTGAAGAATTTATTTATTTTACAGAATTCAGGATTCCTTCAATAATATCAGGTTCCCAAGATCAGATTATGAAAAATAGCCATATACAAGTGTACTCACACCTCTGTAGTAGGGACAAGACAGTAGACAGTAGGGATAAGCATTGTTGGTTGTAGGCCATGTGCCCAATTAGTTCAATTTGCCCAGTTAGTTCAATTTTGGATTCTTCTGTCCCAAGGACAGACTTATAGAACTCTTCATGCTTTTTCAGGCAGTCTCTGGCAAATTATAAGCTTTGTTGATTTGAAACAGAAGAGGTTTCTTCTTGGCAGCCCTTCCATACATAGAGGTTCTGTTCAGGATTCTGCTTATAGTTGATTGTTTTATCATGTTATCAAATTACCTGTGACATGCATATAGCATAAATGGTATCAACTAACCTCTTAGGTTGTTATCTTAATTGAGGATAGAAAGAAATGTCAAAACCAGCTGTACAACTGTTACTTGTAACCTCTTACTTGTCTCTGTTCATATTGTACCCCACATATTCAATCTTAGAGACCACTAATGGCAGGATGCTTGCTGACTGAGACTGTCTTTTGTGTTCACCCTTTCACTCCAACCCAGTTTACCACCACTAGAGGACTTTACAAATAATCTTTTGTACCCTTAAGGGACCACAGCTAGACAAAGAATGATCATTCTAGCAGCTCACTAACAACAATAATTGGACAGAGACATTGAGTTTCAACTTTTACTTAAAAATGATATTTATTTGCATAATAACCAATAGCAGCAAATATAAGCTATACAAAGAATTAGAAAACCAGGATGGGTCTATGCATTCGGTCCAGATGAAATTTCCCAGATAGCTCAGTTCCTTAGCTACAGATTATACTGTATATTCTTAATTGAAAATGAAAATAAATATTTCTTTCCAAAGACAGAATTCCTTGAAAAGCATCCAACAGCTAAGTAGACAGCAAACTCCATTTAAATGTCCATATTTGCAACTAATCTGAGCTCTTTACAAAAGTGTCAGAAAGCAACAAGAAGCTATGTTTTGCAACAAACAGCAACTGAACTAAACTGAGAAAAAAAGTCTAATTAAAGACAACCACTCTCTCTTCCTATATCTGAGCTAAATAAAATACATACACCTAACTTTCTTTCTGCAAGCAGACTGGACAGTTTACTAATTTATTATCACCAAGTTAAGACTAATTCCAATGGGGACCAAATGCTACTTGAAGCTGCAAAGAGGATGGCTATGTACAACATTCTAAAGTTCTGGTTCACTTTCTAACTATGTAAAATAATCTAAATCCAGCTTTGCCCTTCAGCTTTCTAAGAATACACTGCACTTCTGTTCAATTTGAAGAGATTTTCAGGCTTTGGCCTTTTACCTGAAATATGGCAGTTGAAAAGATTGAAGTATCTACCATATCTATGCACCACTACTCAAAAGACTAGACCGTTGTACTACTATTTGAGAGACAACTTGGAAGCCTTGTAGATCTTTGTATGTTAACTTACCTCTTTTTGTGTTCTCCTTATGGCCATGGGTGATATTCTAGGTGGCATCCTAATTCCTGGCAAAGCTGCCATTGTTTTAAGTGTTTTATACTATTTGCCTAATGTTGGAATGTTGGAGCCCAAATGCTAGAATGATAAATTCGTAGAAAGAGTAATTATCCAGCTTTCCTGCAAATTTTTATTTTTACTCCTCCCTAATAAATCATTGCAGATGCTGAATTTAATTGGTTAGCTCAGTTACTTGGTTAACGCCCTGTCATTGACTCACCTGTAACTATTTTACTTTCACTATAAGTAAGGGTTTACTTTTTCTTTTTTACACCTGCACAATTTCTGTATACTGTGTGTTGTGGTCTGTGTGGTGGGATGCTCTTGTGGTCCAAATAAATGCCAAAGAAACCAAAAATATAAGGAAAAGAAAGTTTTTAATTACAGCTCAAGGCAACAGCTAAAAGGGCTTTGGAGGCAAAATACAACAAATGAGGGGATAAGTCAAAATAAAAGATCTTATACACCTCTTCTTGTCTATACCTTCTACCTTTCTTCCTTCTTGCACCTCCCTTCTTCCTCCTTTAGCTGAACTCTCATTCTCTCTCCACCTGATACTGGAGCAGTGGTGCCTGGTCTCTTTTAAGTTGGATCCCTGGAGTGTTTCTGAGATCACTTCCAGTATCCTCTGAAGCATTTACGGGCCAGAACATGCAAACTACTACACTTTGAAGCCCTGGTGTTCCATATTCCTTGTTTCCATCAATCATAAGCTGAGAAGGAGGTCAAAAAGATCTGGATATGGGAAAGTTAAAAACTGGTTTCATTCAGGACATGTGAAAGTGTCTCAGAACAGCAAGTCTTTAAGTCAAAGGCTCCACTTTCTTTGTGATGATATAAGGGACGATATACTTCTGAGATAGAACTCTTAATTGAATGTCCCAGGTAGCAATCCATGACTTCCGTCCTACTCAGGATAAACCTTTCTCCTCCTGCCTGAGACATTGTTGGCAGAGGTTTCTGCTTTCAACAGGTTGTCCTGTACTAATTGATAATTTCTTTTTAAATTACATAAATGGTCAAAAAGCATTTGCAAGCACAGAAACTTGTGGGGATGCTTTTTTAATACCTAATAAATTGGAGAAAAGATTCTTTGTCATAACCAATTGCTTTACGCACATCCTGAATTCCAGGAACCTGTAGATAGATAGATAGATAGATAGATAGATAGATAGATAGATAGATAGATAGATAGATAGATAGATAGATAGATAGATAGATAGATAGATAGATAGATAGATAGATAGATAGTTTTTATTTGTCACAAGGGGAAATTTGACTAGCTATTTGGGAAATTAACTATGTTGTATATATTTTTGTTGTATGTTCAAAAATTTGCTCTTCCCTTTCAAATTCTTTGCTGATAGCCCTTAAGTGCACAAGTACTCCATACCAATTTTTTTATTTTATTTTTATTATTTGCACAAAACATATTTAACTGTCCTATCACTTCTAATTATTTATCTGACATTAAAATGTTGTTAGGGTATCAAACCAGAGGAATGTTGCTGAAAAAAATGAACAATAAAAATTAAAAAATATAATCCCTGTCTTTGAGCAATCTTGAATAACTATGGTGCAGCCTTTCTGGTTTATTACTTACTTTATTACCTACAATCTTGTTTAATCTAGCAGTCACAGGAGGCCAGTGCTTATTCTGTCAGCGTTGGGCACAACCAGAACTGGACACAACACAGTCCATTTCAGGGCCTATTTACACTCATACAGACACTGGCCAGTGCTGAAACAAGTATTTATATTTTCAGCTTTATCATGGTATATTATTTCCTCGTTCTTCGCTGTGTTTTTATTACGCAAATCTTCTTGGCTTGATTTCTAGATTATTAGCAGTTTCCTTTTAACACTTTTGCTTTTTCATAGCTCTTGATCTCCTGAATTGATAAGCCTTGCAGATAAGCACTGCCCTTACTTTTCTTATAAATGGCATATAGCTTCCTTTGCTTTAGTGAGTTTTTTCTTATCATGTTGCTCATCTGGTGAGCTCTTCTCTGTCCATGACAAGTCCTTTTCTTGTAGCTGTTGCCATGGATATTCATTCCAAATTCACTAGACCCAAGTTAGGCAAGTGGTTACTAATATTATATGTACATTATTAAGATATTTAGACTTTTTAAAGTGATTTCTTTTTATTTTAGATTTAGATGCAATGACACCTTGGTATAGCTGGTGACACTGGTAGCATAGTAATTCTTAGACTGAGGTTTATATCAGGATTAGTTACGTTGTTAATGGGGTTTCAATGGAATTCTTCTAATTTCACAACTATTCCACTCCTATTTACTCCTACAGACCAAATATAAAATATTAGATTTATTGTAAACTCTAATTTGTCTCAGTAAAAAGTGAGCACGAGTGCAATAGACTGACATCCTGTTTAGAACTTGTTCCTGCTGTTGCAATTAGGAGTCACAAACATGGTTAAAGGCCATGGTGAGGCCTCCTAAAAGGGCCACAAAGGCAGGGTAATAACATAACCAACTTGTCCAAGGAGACTCGCCCCAAGTCCAGCTAATCCCACAACAGCTACATAAAGGCATCCAGCCTAGCAGGCTCCAGACATGGGAAGCTAGAAAATAAGAAGAAATCTCTCAAATTATAGCAAAAAAAAAAGACAGAAAAGTGATGATAACCAGATAACCACATTCCACAGCTTGTACATAGAAGGGCAACCATTAGAAATTATAAAAAAAATAGAAAACTAAAAAAATACTCAAAAAAAGCAAAGATAGGGAAAATAATTTAACTAAAAGGCATTCCAAATCAAACAAGCCCAAATATTCAATCCCAAAATCTCAATCCTTTAACAGAAGCAAGTAGCACGCGAAACCAGAGGAATTAAAAGACAGGTAGCAACACTGACAAAACTCCAAATCCAAACTGATTCAGCTCCTAAGCTCTTACTCTGGCTTGAATAGTGGTAATATCAGGGTGGTGACGCCTCCTGGAGCTCTACCCACAAAGAACATGGGCAAACTTTACATAACACCTGCTAGAATTTTCTTTAGCTCTCTTCAAACCCATTCTGGACAGAGGTTTCACAGAACTGATGAATGCTTCATTGGCTGATATGGTGACAACACAAGCAGCACTGACAGCTCATGGTGGCTCTTCCTCAGTTCCAGACAGAGATGCCTTCTATTTGTGGAGTGCTTCTTCTCTGTTTGTTCAGTTGTGAAAAAAATGAGGTCATAATATATTTGACATAATGACCTGAAAGCAGGTAGCGCTGCCTTCTCTTGATTTCTTAAATGAGTAAAAGTTGACCCACTTTCAGTGCATATTCCTACATCAAGACTTACTCAAGCATAACTTAAACTCTTATAACATCTTCAGGTCAAATATAACTCACTTTTATGCCTGAAATCAGTGTCCTAAAGTTCATCTGTTCAGGATGAAACTTTGTGACTTGATCTACATTTCCCTCAATTAACAAACAATTAAAAAAAAATAAAATAAACATCCCATAATTTGAACATCTTCCAAAATTTTTATCTTTGCATGTCTTTCAGGACAGTTTTGGCTCACCATTGACTTTGATAGATTTTCCATTGCACTTAGTGTCCATGTCCATAGTGTTTTCAGCTCAGAAATGTGAAGGCTTTTAGTAAAGTAACCCAAACTTTACAAAAACAAAATAATCTCACATTTTTCAACAGGTGTAATACATTTTGAACACTGTCACCTCCAGTGCTGCTGAAATAAGTTTTGGTCACCTAAAATGGAATATGTGATTTTGGAAATTTAGTGAATATTCTCCTCGGGTTTGTGTGGGTTTGCTCAAGCGATACTAGTCTCTTCCCACTGTTCAAAGACACACAGTTGATTGGCTGCTCTAAATAAAAGAGGTATGAGTGAGTATGTACCATATAGGCATGTGTCTGACAATTCACTGACATTTCTTCTAGGTTAAGCTCAGGTTTACGCCTGTTCTTATCACGATATACTCCAGCACGGGCAGATACTGTATAACATATACATTATATGACTAGCACATTAGTACAGCTGTTAGAGCTGCTGCTTTATTGGTCCAGTTTCCTGAGTCACTTTGACATGTTTCACCATTGTACTAAAAGTATTTTTCTTTCTCCACATATTGTAACAGGTTTCTTCTAACATGTAAATTGAATTTGGGAATACTAAGCACCAAGATGTCAGAAGAGTAAGCGTTATTACCTCATGGATTAAGCATCATAAGTTGTGCTCCATGTGGAGTTTGGCCATTGTCCCCATATTCCAGGTTCTCCATATCTCCAAAGGCATCCTAGGTCGACTGCAGCTCCAAATTAGCCTGTGCATGTGTCTGACCTGCAATGGATTAACACTCTGTGCAAAGCTGTTTTCTGTTTTGCATCCATTGTTGCCTGAACAGCATGTATGTATATAAACATTTGTACAATACACACGCACACATATACTGTATATGTACAGTATATGCATATTAGCCGTGTTACCCAGGGTTTACTCTTTCAAAATGTTCCATTAAATTTTATTTTACTCTTATTTTATCAAGAGACATATGATTGCAAATGAAAGAAGCATTCTGAGTAAAGAGTGCTTACAAAACAGATTCACAGGGAGTTTCAGCCATTTGAAATGGAAAGGGGATTTTGACAAGATGAGAGGAATTTGTAGTATAAATACAGATTTTTCCTTTTCACATCTTTTTAGGATTGATCTGCCCATGTGGCATGCTGGTTGGACTATTATTCACCATCATCCAGTCAGCTTTAAAATTTGTCTCAGAAATTGTAAAGGGAGGGCTTAATGCTGGACAAAAGACACCCAAAAGTATTAGATTTACCAAGCCCTTCCTACCATTGCACCGGGACACCCTTTAACCTAAATTGTAAATTGTACTAACAACTATTTTTCAATGATGCCAGAACTAACATGCAAACATATGCCAAGCCAGCTTTATTTATGTACATATACTATAGCTGTATTATAATTAGAAATATCGGTGGTAAATTGAAAGTGGGAAAAATAATCAAATTATTGTAGATTTAACCCAGCTGTGGTGTTACGATTACTGCTTAGCAAAATACAGCTTCAAATACAAAAGAAAAAACAGCCCTGGGCAGGTTATGTGTTATGGTTTAATAACATGAGATAGTGTTCGTGGCCACAATAACAGACTCTGGAGAGGTTGTGGCTACACCCAGGCTTGCTTCAGGTCATGACAGAAATAGTAGGGAAATGTTTGATGAAAGAAGAAGTTTAACGCAAAAGGCAGGAATCAAAGTCAGATTACCTACTTGCAAGGTAATTGTGGCGACCTTTACACCATCATCACAACCTTCACAGCACTCTTTCTCTGTTGATAGATCATACTATAGTATATCGTGTCACTCATCCCAACTCCAAGCTGGTGGGGGAGCAAGGCTAAAATTATAAATGAAAAACCAGACTTATTTGAGAAGTAGATGTGTGCCAGATTTGAAATCCTTGCCTTGAAAAACAAAACTCTGCACAAATATTTAGAAGCTGCGCATTATAAATATAGAGATATAGGAAGAAATGTATGGCATATTTCTGTTATACACTATGTGTATTTACCATGCTGCAGTTCAACTTTTTTCTTTTATAATATTCTTATTTTCTAAAAGTTCCCCTGTCACTCTGTAAAATTATCCTTCCTTAAAATCTGTTTCTGTTGATAATCTCCTTTAAAACTCAGTAAATCAAATTATTTTACATGTATGTTTATTATGTTAGCAAGTGTGAGTGAGTGAGTGAGTGAGTGAGTGAGTGAGTGAGTGAGTGAGTGAGTGAGTGAGTGAGTGAGTGAGTGAGTGAGTGAGTGAGTGAGTGAGTGAGTGAGTGAGTGAGTGAGTGAGTGAGTGAGTGAGTAAACACTACAATGGATTGTGTGGTTGTTGACTTTTGTCCAGTGCTGCTGCAATGAGCCATAGCCCTCTCCATTGAAACTGAATGAATTAAATGGGATTTACAATGCTATATTATGTTTCCTGGCTGTTCTAGCTAAATTTGGTCTTGTATTATTAAACACCATCATCATGAAACTTCAGACAGTCTAACAAATCTAGAAGTTCTTGTTATTCTTCATTGCTGTTTATTGAATTCTCCAATTTTAAATCTAAATAGATATGAAAAACAGTTAATATTCTAAAGAATAAAAATAAATATTCTAAAGAATTTACAGTGTTGGAGATCAATTGTAATCAAGAGAATTTAGAGTTAAGCACCAAACATTACAGTATTTTGAGTGGTTTGAGTTAAAGACCCAAAACCATGAACGGGGGCAATTCAGACTTAGGAAACTATCAGAAACACTGAATGCATAACACAGCATTTAGTGAATATTCCTCATGTGCATGATTCAAACATGTAGCAATTTTATTTTACTGCTTGTAATTGCAGTTATTGTTGAAAAAAGGTTGACTAAGCATAGTGAAATGAGGACTTTCTGAGCAATTTAGTCAATTAACATCCCAGCATACACAGCGTTTTGAACAAAGCTTTTAGACAGGCTGTACAACAACTAGTTGAGCCAGAGGACATGTAGCATGGTGGAACAGAAGTTAACTCTACTGCCTCACAGCTTCAAAACCCTGGGTTCTAATCCCAGCCTGGTCTATTTCTTTGTGGACTTTGCACATTCTCATTGTGTCTGCATCTTACTTTTCTCTGTGTCATCCCACATAATAAAAACATGCAGATTTGCTGTCTCAGTATCAGTTAAGTATAAGGTTTGGTTCCCACCCAGTGCCCAGGGATAAAAACTTTCTCAACCCCATACTGAAATGGATAATCTAGTTTGAAAATACATGTATGGCTGGAAAACAAACATCTAGTTATTGTCAGGTCATATTTGGTAGAAGCTTCAGTCAAGGAGACAGATGTAATCTGGTATAATTTACAGGGTGAAGGAATTCTGGAAAGGTCTTTATAAGCAAAAGAGCAGGCGTTGATAGAGATGCATACTCTTGGATTGATTTAAAAATACAGTTGTTCATGGTTCAGTTTTAAACTGAACAGGCTATACATTTCATTTCAAACTGTAAGCAGGCAGTTTCCCAAAAAGTGGGTTGTTAACAGCAAAACAGAGTGTGATACCATAATCATTCTGCAGCCCACGCATTTTTCAGCATGCTTGATAGTGTGTACAGACACTGGATGGGTACATGTGTTGCACAAACCAAACAAAACATTTCATAGCAGTGGGTTTTCAGAGTTCTAAAAAGGTGTGGACTGACTTTCTTAACTCTTGGTATGTATATCCCCTTAGAAGGAGAACTTATGGGTCATCACTATATAATTGTATATAGTAGTTGGATAGGCCTAGCATTGAAATTGATTCTGCCACAGCATTCAGAGTGACCAGATCTCATCCTAATCAATTATTTATTTCTGAGTGATTTCTGAGAGCTCATTTATTTTCATTGAGCAATTGTATACTGTGAAGGAACATAATGTGCCATAGTATAATAATATAACATACCAAAGTATTCTCAAACCTGTCTAAGCCATTCTACTATTTTTTTCTACTAGTAGAAAAGAATAAGTGCGCATACCTGGATTTTATTCCACTTGCATATCAGACAGTTACTAATTCATTATCACCAAACTCAAGGTGGATTCCCATGGCAATCAAACGTTACTCAAAGCTGCAAACACAATTCCTGATACAAAACATTCTAAGGTCCTGCTCTACTTCCTAACTATATCAAGTACTCAGAATCCTGGTGTGACATTCAACTTTTCCAGAATACACTACACTGCTCAGCATGATATAACTTTCAGGCTTCGGCCCCATACCTGAAATCTGTCAGTTGAAAAGGTTAGAGCATCTTACATACTCTGGGACTGCCATTTCTCCTTTATTGAAATAATGTTATGTTGTTAGGATTGTACAGCTATAACAATCACAGTATTTCCTGTACCAAATAATCCATAAGACTCCCCTGAGCATAACTCAAAGGGAGAAATTAAAACATTGCACCAAGCAATCTTGAGGCAAATTGAAATAATTGATCAAATTACTGTGGATTTTCAAAGGAAGTGTACTGTGGCCAAGTTGTCTATAGTGTCCAGTGTGTGGTGTTCCTGTTTTTATTCCTTCATTTTTCAAACTGAATGGTTGCCAAAGTAACCCTCACCTTGCATAATGCAATGCACATCTTGGAATAACTGTGAAAACTCAGACATTCTTGTAATTACTCACACACTTTGATTCACTTGTGGTGATATCTACTAAGGCGATAGTTTAGCAACTGCAATCCCTTCATGTGACATGCCTTCCATCAAATACACATTGAGAGTTGTTTGGAAACATAAATATGTCACTGCTTCTAGGCAAAAACATAACTGATCCTCGCCCTCAAAGCAAATCTGTACTCTTTTAATAATACTGGTCAACAAAGATTTTAAAACAAAACAACTTAAGGGTGTTTTAAAAGTATGTTTTCGTGTTGATTTCAGAAATGTACTCAGAATTTTTCTATCACTCATTCTTTTTGAGTTGTCTTTTTTAGGCTGTACATTTAGTATATAAACCCTTACTAGATGTATAGGTTTTTAAAAGTTCAATTCAAGATTAAAATGCTTTTATTACAGCATTTTACAAATTTCCACATTAGGCTGTAACCTATGAAGTACTTTGTTAAGACAATGAATGAAAACGAACTCGGATTCACACATGTCAGAAATAAACTTCCTAAAATTAGTGATGCCAAGATCAAGGAAGACATTTTTGTTGGACCTCTAATTGATTCAAGATAAGAATTTCAATGACCAGTTGAAAAAGTTTCATGGCAGTCATTTGAGTATTTGCTGGAACATCTAGGGGATGATCCTTCGAAGTTGTACAAACCCATGGGATGTAACATGTCTTTAAAAATTAATTTCTCAGATTCTCTTCTGGACATTTTCCTTGGAAATCTCAGAGCCCTCATGGCAAACGGTTTTAGCTGGACATTTCTGAAATGGTAACGTTATACCAAGACAAGTGGAGTCCTAGTATGCTAGACCCTTAAGAGAGATACCGTATTCCTGAGGCAAAGTACGGAAGAAAATTGTACACGTCTGACTTTTAGGTGAGACTCTCCCAGCATGTATATATAGTATAAACACCCATTTATTGTAATTTTTAATTGAGTGTCACTCAATTGTATGATAGAGAAAGTCTGCTAAGATATTTGAATTCAGCATGAAAAACACTGTAAGATTCACCTGTATTGATTCATGTGACAAAAAAGTAACATTTTGTTACCCAGTGAAATGTATTCACACATGCAAACTGTTCTGAACTCCTACTTATTACCACGCACACGTTTTTTTCCTGAAAATTAGCATTAGAAAATCAGGTGCGCGTCATACACAAGGAAATTTTTTTCTGTAATGTTTACTTCTTCTGCTTGGGCTCTCTCTCTCTCGCTCACTCGTGCGACGGAAGAAAGAAAAACTTTCATCATGCAACATAAACAGAAGGGCATTTCGCGGAAAACGTGCCATAAATGTTTCCTATACAATCACAACTCGCGTCGTACATGGGGCAAAACGGGAAAATTGGAATTTGATTAAAAATTTATATGACTTTTTCTGGACATGCCTTTTGTGAATGTTATTTAATTAAAAATTTGTGAGCACACCTTTTTTGTAGGTATGCATTTACTGAAATTCAATTTAAACTTCTTTTTTGTTATAAAAAGATATTTGCATATTTAATTCTTTATTTTTGCTATTCTTTAATTATTTAAACTGTACTACCTTTCTAAGTGGGGCTCCAAACCCAGTTAGAATCCAATGCCATTCATATTTACAATTTTCTATGGGAAACACTGTCATACTTCTTTATATGTTAGAGGTAACATTGAGCTGTAGTGACTAAGTCTCATGGGTATGATAGGCTGTTTCAGACAGGCAGCCATAAAGGACTTTCATCAAGAATACTAGGGAGAAGGTGATCTGGTAGATACAGTATCTGACCCTCTATCGAGACAGACAGAGTTGCCACTCAAGGAAGGCAAGAAGCCGCCAGACCCTCTGATTGACAAGAGACAATGCAGGGTGAGTAAGTCGTGAAGATAAGGACAAGATGTCTACTCTAGTACAAGATCAGTGATAAGTGACAAGAAACCAGTATTTTCCACACTCACCTTTTACTTATACACAAAGGAACGGAGGCCAGAAGATGCTATGGATGCTTGGCCCTTTATACAAATATCGGGGCTTTACATAAGGTAATCCCAATAATTAATAAATAATACCATTTTCTCCATTGTTCTGTGTAAGTGATATAAAATTCAATAAAACAGGTAGCTGAAATTATGTTAAGGTTACAATTCAGCCTGGGCTCAGCATAACAAGTTTTGGTTCTTCTTTTCCTTCTAGTACTTTAATTATACTTTCTTTAGTCGATATTCCTTTGAGCTGTTTTCATCATTGGCTGTTTAGCTTATTTCAGCCAGGGTCTAAAGAGCTATGGCTTCCAATTGTCATGTTGTGGCTGTCTTTTTTATAGCTCACTTGCCCAAGTAAGTGTTTGAGTAGACAGCAAAGTGCTTCTCTGCCTTATACAGTCAAGTGTCTTGTTGGGAATTTTCATTTCTTTCTTTCTACTCTAAATAGTTTCAAATATTGAAGATTTAATTTCTGTTTAGGTTATATAAGATTTAGGTTCATTTTTTGCATTTTAAGTTCTCAGAATTAATGTTTGAGAATATGGGTTTAAGATAAGTTAAATTTCTAATTTACCTTCTCTGCTTTTGAGACTTCTGTAGGTTTTCCTACTTTCTTTTATTCTTTATTTTTCTTTAGTATATTTTCTTTTTCTAGTAGTAGTAATAGTTTTAAAATTGAAGCTACTAAACTGCTTGCTTTTATATGACATCTGTCTGAAATGCAGAAAGCTGAAATTTCCAGCAGACTTAACACTTAAAGATTTATATTGTTCTTGATTAAAATATATTTTGTATAAATAAATACTTAAGAAAGTGTATCTCTTGTTGGTTTAATTAGGGTTTAATGTTACCATCATTCCTGTTTAAGGACTTAGGGTTGATTTTTAATTTTTTTTCTCCCAACCAGTGGGAAATCCTTAGGGTAATTTGTGCCATTAGCCAAGTTTTCTCACAAAAGATTTTGTGCAAAAATGTTTTAATGATGCTTTGTGATGTTTGTTGATGTTGGCAATGGTATTTCAGATTGTGCTTTAAAATCCTGTACTAACTAATTAAGCTGAAGCCTTCAATGACAACATTAAAATTTTATTCCGAGAATCTGTGGTCCCTGTCTGCTCCAAATGGACAGCAAATATTAACCCTTTGCCTAAGCAAACAAAAGTGAGCTATCTGAATGACTACAGACTGGTGGCACTCAATCCAAACGATGAAGTGCTTTGACAGACTTCTGCCAGGACACGTTAAGCAGAATTGTCCAGACAGCCGTGATCACCTCCAGTTTGCATATCATCACAACTGGTCCACAGGGGGTGCCATATCCTTTGCACTTTGTACAATCCTGGAACATCTGAATAATAAAAACTGTTATCCCTATATATAGACTACAACTCATCACTCGATGTTGTTCAACCAGAAATGCTGATCACCAAACTCCTCAATTATATGCTTAGCGCAACCCTCTGCAACTAGATTTTGGACCTAAATTGTCAATCGCTGTATGTTTAGTTTGCTCTCTTTTCTCAAGACTGTAGTGGTCACCTTTGTATGAAATCTTCCACTTTTTGGTAACCTGTCACATGAAATGACCATCATTTTGCAAAACAACAATGGACTGATGTATATTTTTGAAAAAGCTGTTTAGTTTTGTCCATTTTTTAAACTAAAATTGAACTTTATGTATATCAGTACCTTGGCCCATATCAAACAATACAATTTACTTGCTTTATTGGACAGAATAACACCTTTCAGTCATGCTAACATAATTACAAATGTTTCTCTGATAACCAACATTTAAACAAAATTAATTAAGGATGACTTAACTTTATCATTAGGATACTGAAGTAATGGCTACTGAAAATACTGCATTGCAGTCATAGGCCATATAGCCATTTGCGATACTGTATTAGCAATACCTTGCCTTTACTTTTATATTAATTTAATGGCACCTTGATAACACAAGTATTAATTTCTATTAAAAACATGAAAAATATTATCAAATATACATTTTAAGTAACTGGATGTATATATTTGTTTCATGCTGCAGTATGTATCATTTTTATGTTTGTATGTGTGTGTGTAAATGTGTCTTTGCTACTACTGTATTATTGTCACCATTGTGAGATATGCAAGTAAGAATTTCATTGTATTCTGCACACAACAATAAACTTGAACTTGGACTTCAAATGGTTGTTGGTAATATTATGCAAAATATAAATTTTTCTGTTCTGTTTTACTGGATAAACTGTTAATCAGTACTTGAATTTTTGTGTAAAGCTGTAGTGGAAATGTTTTTAAAATGTAAATGTAAAATTGTTAATCACTTATCTGTCCTATAAAAATATAAAGCCTGTCAAAATCATAATAACTGCCTTTCATATGTGCAATGCCACTTTCAAAAATAAAATAACCACATTTCCTCTTGGACATTCATTAAAAGACACTAGTAGTTTAAAAGAAGGCCAGTTCTCATAATATTTTAAGGCTTTAAAATTGTTCTACATGCCTGTATAAGTCAGATTTGGTGAACTTCATGTGCACTTCCTGGGGTGCCTCAGATTAAATGTCTATCGTTGACAAGCATCTGAAAAAATATAGATAAGTATACAATATCATTAAGGTAATGGCAGTGACCTTCACTTGGGGAAGAATAGGTGTAAACTTTTCATCGAGTATGCAATACTTCTTTGGTACTAGGTTTGCTATCTTGATGTAACTGTGTATCATTTTCTCTCGAGTGGCCTTGCATACCACACCAGCACAGCAATGGACGATGGTCTAACTTGCCCTAATGACTGTCCTACTGTATACTTAATGCAATGGGCAAATCTGCTAAAAAAGCTATGCCAAGGGGCCTTCTGTCTGGCACTGGTGGTCAATTGGTAATTAATGATCCAACAAATTATCCTAAGCAACTATACAGCATTTCTAATGTTGATTGTGACATTTTAAAGTGTAGCTTGAGACCTTCAGTAAAATGGATCTCTGCTAAAACCTTTTATAACTTTTTCACTGTTTTATTGTGTTATCAGATCACCTACAGTATGATTTGCACCTAACATGAAAGGTACAAACTAACCTCTTGGTTCTTTTTCTAAATGGGGAGTAGGAAAAAATGTCAAAACCAGCTATACAGCTGGTATCAGTAACTTCTTACCTGTCTCACTCTCCATGCTATACCTCGCTTATTTAACCCAGGAGACCTCAATGGCTATTTGCTGACTAGCGCTGCCTTTGGAACTCAGAAATTCTGACTCCCCACTTTAAATGTGAATTTTCAACTGGAACACCCCCCTTAAGTCTGATTTCCAACTGGAAAACTCAGGGCTGGTCTGTCAAGCTCGAGTTTGCCAGACTTTAGATCTTGATTTCAATCCAAAATAGTGACGCACATCACAAACTTTAGTGAAAGCTGTAGTATTTATTGTTTATTAGCACTTCTGTCTATTTGTGTCTCATTAAATCAGTCATGCACACAGTACTGTCCAGCGTCTATCTGTGGATATGTTTCTACAGTGTTTGAATAAATACCACGTAATGCATTGTTATCAACTGCTATTTATTTTCTGATGGAGCAAGCACAACAAAAGTTTCCTTTGATGAGTCCATATCGGTTTTCTGAATGTCTTTACTAAAACATGGTCTACTCGGGTGTGACGTCATTCCCAGCTCCAACATCTGACTTCTGAGGTAAATGGAACACACCATGAGCTTCAAGGCAGTGCTCCCACAGATTTTTCATTGCAATATGTACTTATGTAAATGGACATGCTCTGGGGCTCCCTCCCAGGCAATTGTCTGCCTTGCATGTCCTGTCACTATGTCTCTGCCAACACAGAATGAAGTCTGCTACCCAAGAAGACCTATCCAAGACGGACGGCCTGTGGCTTATTCCCTTCTACCGCCCCACTAGCCATATACTTTTACTGAGGAGTGAAGCCTGGTAACTAATCATATAATTGGAAGTGCCCTTTTATGCCAAATAGTTGAATAACAAGGAAAGAAAGAGTAAGATGGTGTATTATTTTGTGATATTTTACTTTACATAAACTACTGTGTCGCTGAATAAAACTGGCAGCCTGGTGCATGTTGGTGAATTGTGCAGATAGGAATTTCATTGCACTGTTCACACATTACAACAACTTTGAAATGAACTGGTGACACTATGTTTTTATCAAACATTTTTGAAAAAGCCAATACTACTGTACACCTACATATCATTACTAAGTGTGATAGAGATGATTGAACAAATTAAAATGAGATTTTTTAGTGCATGCCAAGTTGCTGTTCAAAATATGGTAAAAAGAAAATGACTGACGATGGCATTTTACTGTTTCTTGATGGTAGACATTTATTCAGGTCCATTTTATGATGAGGCACTTATAAGTTTTAGGTTTGAAGCCACCAAAGTGTCACGAAGTATAGCAATTTAAAATCAGCTTTGCATGAATCATCTTTACAACATTATTAATTCCTGTCACTGGTACTCTTTCCTGTAATAGTACAGAAGCTTGCAGCTCTGTCTCTGAACTCTAACCCCCCACCCTCCTTTCAGCCCCCCAACTGTAGATGCTGTCTGCAATCAGTGAAATAAATTATTCAACAAGCTATCCAGTTTATTCATGTGGAGTTAAACATTGTCACACACGTGCGCATGGGAGGCAGCTAAAGGGCTTGAGTGACGGCAGTTCTGAGGCCTGCCAGGATGTGGCAGAGTGCACTGACTCTTTTTCTCTCTTTCTTGTAGACTATTCCCGGGAGATTCCATCTGGCTTTCTTGACGTCACTTCCAGGACCGAGCCAATGGAAGGAGACCTTACCAGCTCCGGCCCCTGTGATGTCACGTCCGGGCTCGAACCAATGGCTAAAGAACATGGGCCCGATCCTTATGACCTCACTTCCTGTCTTCCCCTTTAAAAGCCTGCACCTTTTCCCTATTTCCTCAGTCTTGTTTTGGACTCCGTTGTATGCACATCAGTGCTGTTTATTTGATAAAAAAACGACTTTGCAGCCAGGATACCACATTATACGGGTGGCTGCCCCAAACCTTTATCTGAGTATGTCTCGTTATTGTGACAACATCTATATATGAACTGACACCTGATGGTAGCTTTCATGGTTCCAACCCAACCAGAACTTAACACACTTATGGAATCCAGTCATACATAAAAAGAACAAATTCTCAACTCATGAGAGCACAGAAGTTGATAGTCATTAGAGAGGAGTTGTAGATGACAGACAGACACACGCATTTCAAAAACACATAAATATTTGCTTTCTTACCTTAACCCATTATAGAAATACACTTAGACAATGCTGGGTACTTCAACTAATTTCAGTATACAGCGATCCCGCGCTATATCGCGCTTCGCCTTTCGCGGCTTCACTCTATCGCGGATTTTATATGTAAGCATATTTAAATATATATTGCGGATTTTTTGCTGGTTCGCGGATTTCTGAGGACAATGGGTCTTTTAATTTCTGGTACATGCTTCCTCAGTTGGTTTGCCCAGTTGATTTCATACAAGGGACGCTATTGGCAGATGGCTGAGAAGATACCCAACTTACTTTCTCTCTCTCTCTCTTGCGCTGACTTTCTCTGATCCTGACGTAGGGGGTGTGAGCAGGGGGGCTGTTCGCACACCTAGACGATACGGACGCTCGTCTAAAAATGCTGAAAGATTATCTTCACGTTGCTACCTTCTGTGTGCAGCTGCTTCCTGAAGCGACATGCTGCACGGTGCTTCGCATACTTAAAAGCTCGAAGGGCAGTATTGATTTTTCACTGTTTGTTTTTCTCTGTCTCTCTCTCTCTCTCTCTCTCTCCCTGCTCCTGATGGAGGGGGTGTGAGCTGCCGCCTTCAACAGCTTTGTACCGGCGGTGCTTTGCATACTTAAAAGCCAAACAGCCCTATTGATTTGTTTCTCTGTCTCTCTCTGACATTCTGTGCTCCTGACGCGCACTCCTTTGAAGAGGAAGATATGTTTGCATTCTTTTAATTGTGAGACAGAACTGTCATCTCTGTCTTGTCATGGAGCACAGTTTAAACTTTTGAAAAAGAGACAAATGTTTGTTTGCAGTGTTTGAATAACGTTCCTGTCTCTCTACAACCTCCTGTGTTTCTGCGCAAATCTGTGACCCAAGCATGACAATATAAAAATAACCATATAAACATATGGTTTCTACTTCGCGGATTTTCTTATTTCGCGGGTGGCTCTGGAACGCAACCCCCACGATGGAGGAGGGATTACTGTACATGAAATTCCAGTTGAAATCAGGCTAAACGACAATTTTTAGTTTGTAAATTTTTTTTTCAGTAAATTACATCATTACATAAATAATTTATATTGCTAAGAGTCAGTTTGATGAAAATGAGCTGTTAGCAGCAAAATTCACAAACACTTATTAAACGCATTATCATTTAATTGTTCAATAAATATGCATTAAGTCAATGGAAACATACTTAATTTAAAATTAAACTAGAAATCCCAGTCTTGGGTCTAACACTTGTTAAAGTTCTATCCATGAATATAACTGCAGAAGTTTTAATGGGAAGTAACACTGTAAAGAAAATGGCATTAGACAAAAGCACCCAAATTTCACATGCAGTACTGCATCTACAGAACAGCTTCAAGCTTTTGTTCATGCACACTTTGGTAAGACTACTTCGATTTGAAGCTACAGTGGAAAGTTGTGTTGTTTTCAAAGGTTCATTTTGAATATGCACTTAGTTTTTCTGTCAGGTCTCCTTCACATCTTTCAAATGGGCTGCTGCCTTTTAGCTATTGGCCAACACAACTGTTTTTTTATGTAATTATTTATTTTTATTTTGAATTACATTTTTTTTACCATGAGCTGGAAAACTTGTCAAACACTAATAAAGAGAGAACCCTGTGGAATTCACTTGACTTCGGCAAAACTGCAGAAAGTTTTGGGAATTTTGACAAACTCGGTGAAATGCATTGAAGTCAGTGGGAAGGAGATGCTGTACTAGTTTTCAGTGGATTATAATGGTGCAATGGTCTTTAAAGCATCCATGGCGGGGCAGGAAGAACATACCAACTATGCAGAACTAGTTAGTATTGGCCATAAATGTGACCTGAGCTATGAGGCCAGAGTGCTAACCATTGCACTGAACTCTATTTTGTCCTTGTTCTTGTCTGGTGTTTTTTTTTTCTCTTGGTTCAGACCCTTGCTTCATTTATACTTTTTTTTCTTTCAGTCGTTCTCATTTTTTCTTGCCCTCCAGACAAGATACTGTATCTGTTCTGCATCAGAAGATTGGTTTCTACTGGCAGTCTCTGAGCCTGTGATGCAAGGGATCAGCATTATATACACAGGTGTCTGCCCTGTCCAACCTTGGCTGCTACAGTTCTGTGATGTCATGCTGGCCTTGCAAAAAACATCATGGGGCACTGAGAAAAAAAAAAGCTGGAAAAATTCGGCAAATAAGGTCACTGGTAAAACCAGCAAATTCTATGTGAAAAATGCTTTGGTGAACACTATGAAACACAAAGATCACTGCTACTTTAGACTGCTGCTACAGCCATTTTTCCACCCAGAGGGCCTTGGCCTAGACAATTCCCTATACTGCTTATGCTCTGGGCTGAACTAATGTGGTTTAAAGGTGTAGGAAGCTCTTCTAAAAACACATTCTAGGAACTAAAAAAATTTGTGTTTGTTTAATGCAAACTATTACCTGTGTAACAGAAGAGGCTCAAGATTATACTGTATGCATAAGGGACAAAGAAGTCCTCAAACTATAATGATGTTAGCATAGATTCCATCCTGACATCACTGATTATTCAGCAGATGATTAATTAAACTGGCTGTTAGCTAAAATAGCAATTAAAATAAAAAATAATCCTGCCACACTCATGCAAGTGTTTATGCAGCCCAGTGTGCTGTACATGTCATCTGATTAAAATGTAGCCAAATGAACCAAGGCCATCATAAAGATGAATGATGGTATGGACAAATTTGACAGTCATCATGCAGGTATATGCAGTATAGCGCCCTGCCTAAGATTTACTCCTAGTTCATATTGGGTGCTGGCCTAACTGGACCTTGCTTTCTGCAAACCTTAATTGGATTAAGTGGTTTGAAAATGGATGATATAGATGAAGTGGTTGCAGCAGTCTTGGCATGAACATTGACAACCACCAAACAAATGTAGAAAATGGTAGGAGTGTTTTATATTGGTCTAATTTAGGTATTGTGAAGGAAACCAAAGCAGCATTAATATTTGTCATCAACATATGGTGCAAGTTATGGAGAAATGGGTTTAAAAGGATCCTAGGTAAAACACAGAAATGGCCTTTGAGTTATACAGAATTCCTCAAATCACAGGTATGGTTCTGTATAACACAACATGTGTGGTAGTTCCTCATACACACTGGGAAAGACAATTTTTCTGGCCTTCACCTGTAAATGCTGGTTCCACTAAGTGAGGATCATACCTGTATGTCCCCGGGGATTTGTGACATCACCAAGGATTCCAGAAACATTTGCAAATGGCTATCTGGATGTGATGTCAAGCCATTATTTAAAATTCCCTTTCACCCAAATGCATGGGAAGATTTAAGTTGTGAAATGATTTTTGAACACGGGCTCAACTGGCATTGGGAAGTAAGCCAAAGTATAAGAAATTGGTGTTCAAGGTGGTAAGCAGGGTGAGAGTTTGCACAGTGGGTATGTGTGCCAGCCACCTGACAAGTTAGACAGAGACTACTTGTGTATATGCAGGCCAAGGTATTTATTGTTCTTACCTTTTCTGCTTATATTTCAGATCTTACTCCTGTAATTGTTCTGGTTTATGTCAGTAAACCTAATTTTTGTTTTTACTCTGGATTTGGGATTAGTTTATGAACACCTCTACAGGCAACAGTATTAATAAAACCTAAATGCTACATATTGAAACACTAAATTTTGGGTTTCTAAGTCAGCCCAGATTGTGGATGTTGAGAAACTGACATAATACTGTGGATTTGACAAAAAATAGACTTTCAGCATGACAATGTCATTTTTGTTATTAATGATATGAAAAGTAGGATAACTCGGTTGTGAGAGAACAAAAAATATTTTAAAACAAGTCAAAGTAGTTAAATTATTTTGCTATTTTCTTTTCTTTCAAGGTAGGTTGTGTAAATCTGCACAGAGGACTCTTGGATTTTACTTCATTTTGTATTTCAAGACAGAAACATGCAGTATGGTAAATTCAAAGTTGTGGCTAAACTTAACAGGAGCAGACACAATCTAATTTTGCCTCTCTTTGCTCATAACCTCCTCCATCCATAAGAGACTTTAAAATGCAGAAATCTCAACACATATTCTATATAAGAAAATTCTACCAATCTTCTGCTGCTTATACTACCTCTGTAGAGGTATGTCTTTTTCTTATGCACTTGCTAATGGCAAAGCAAAATGTGTTCACAATGTGCAGATTAACTTCAGAGATAAGGCTTCTTATCTCGTACAGGAATTGGCACAGTGCTTCTAAACATCCTCTTGTTCTGATTGTGCAGTCAGGTTTGCATAAAAACAGAAAAAAATTGTGACTCAACATTACCATAGGTATACAAACTAAGCACATGCTTGCCTTTCTTTGTCTACAGTACATACAGTGTAAATAAATTGTTTATAATATGAGGGAATGGGGCGAAAAGTAAACTAAAACTAAATATTTATTGACAAATAAGCGCAATAAAGGGTGTAAATACAGGGAGAATGCAAAGTGCAAATACAGAGAGAGTAGCCAGCTCATATAGCCTCTCAGCACTCTCCTATACAATACTGGAGTTCCAGCTGGTCTGAAGGGATGGTTCATCTACTTACCTACCTACCAAGCATCAAAACACAACCCTCCCTTCATCTCCCTGTCTCTTAATATTGATCTTATTCCTCCTCCCAACTCTAGACTTGGTATTGGTGACATTTCCAGCCTAGCCACAGAACCACTTTTAAGGGTTAGAAGATGTTCTACTTGTTTTCTTTAGAGGCTCCCTGCCTTTAAAGGGTTGGAGTATGTTTTCATCACTATGGGTTAGGCAGAAGGGAGCTTGACCTCATTTGACTTTTAATGGGCATATATATTGTGAAGGACAGCCGGGTCCCATGCCCGGCAGGGACGCCCCTGCTGCATCTATTCCGGGGGAGCCACCATGGGCAGCTCAGTACCTCCCCCGGGACGCTTGGTGGCAGCCTCCCTGGTGGACGATGATTCCCCAACCTGGCGCAAGGCTCCATGGGACATGGAGTCCTCCAGAGCCTGGTTGGGGGCTTGGATGGCCGCCAGGGGGAGCTGCATGGACTTACCAGCCCGGCTGGTCAATTCCTCAGCCCCACCCGGAAATGCAATTAAGCCCAGGTGACCAAGCACCTGGACTACATCCGGGTGGGGTATAAAAAGGCCAGCCACCACCACTCGAGAGCCAGAGTCAGGAGGAAGAGGACTAAGCCTGAGGAGGAGGAGTGGTGGTGCTGAGGTGGAGAGAAGTGTGAGTTATTTGTGTTGGAACTGCTTTTGGGACTGTGTTGGGCCTGTGGGACACGGGGAAGGCGTGCCCCACGGCTGAAGAGAAAATAAAGTACCTTTTATTAAAGTACGTGCCTCTGCGTGAGTCTGTGCCGGGTCGGGCGCTATATAGCGCCTTTTACAACTGGCGTAGTCGGCAGGAGACCGGTCCGTCCATTTGGACCGGAACCTGCAAATAAAATTTGTGCAGAGACCCAGCATAGCAACCTTTGACAGCGCGAGGCACGTCCTCGACTGAGTTGCACGGAGAGCGCGCTCCCGTTGCAGCTACAAGCAGGCACGGCCCAGAGAGGACAGCACAGCGCAACCAAAGCGCGCACACGCGGCAGGAGCCGGCAGCTGTAAGCAAGCACGCGCAGCACAGCGTGAGAAGCGCGAAGCGCGCATACGCAGCAGCGGCCGCAAGCCGGCACGCGCAGCACAGAGGGAGCAACTGAGAGCTCCTAAAAGACACCGCGGGATGGGAAAGAAGAAAGCCGGGCGGTCACAGAAGACAGCCGCCAGACACTGCCATGCCCTCCAGCAGACCGGGTTGCAGCCGGAGGTAGGTGACGGGCCCAAAGGGGAAGGGCTGCGGGAAGGGTTTTCCGCATTCGCGTCAGCCTGCCTCCTAGGTGGCGAGCCACACAGCACCCGGTGCTGGCCGGACGAGATCTGTCCATGGAGGGATGGTGGAGTCCGCTCAGCGGAGACCGAGGCAGAGCCGTGTCTTCCCTTCGCCCTGCTGGATCGACTGGCGGAGGAGAGCCCGGACGAGCTTCCCAGCGTGGTGTCACCGCTCAAGGAGTCCGACCTCCTTTCGGAAACAGGTGAAGGGGGGGAGGGCGTGTATCAGTTGCCCGCCGAAGAAAGGTTGCAGGCGGGGCTGACAGATCTTCTCCCTGAGCCTCCGAAATGCCCGAACGGGCCTGCGGAGATGCCGCAGGGCCTTGATGGCTCGCGGTCGGCGGAAGGGGACAAGGGGAGCCCTAGTCCACCGCCGACCGATACTATTAACTTTTCCTGGGCTACAGGGGAGGTGCAATCAGTTGTCCTCGCCCTGCAGTCCTTCAATGTTTTTAAGGTCCTGCAGGAGTCAAAGGAGGGGCTTGAGAAGAAGCTCGGCGGCCCGTGCGGAGCCCTGGTTGAATGGCTTCGGACAGGTGGGTCGTCACCCTCCAGCCTGCAGGACGCAGCGACTCAGGTAGGTGAAGCCTGGGTCGAACAGGAAGGAGGGCGGTGTGCAGCGGCGGCAGTGGTGATTAGTACTGCTTGCCAAGCCACTCCGTCCTCAACACAAGACGTTGCCGTGATGACAGACAGCGTGGCAGAAGAGCGTGCGGGGAGGCAGCTGGTGAATATCAGCTGCCAAACAACTCCGCCCCGATTGCCCGCGCCTGTCTTACGGCCGTCTAAAGGGGTGCAGACGGCACGGGGTCTCCCTTCTTCCCATAAGGGGACTCAGACCGTCAGTGCACCCCAAAGAAAGAGGAGGACCCGGACAAAGAGGTTGGGGACTCCTAACAAGGTGCAGCATGAGCCCGTTGGGTTAACGCAGCGGGAGGGCTATGCTGCAGAGGGGCGGAAGTGTCACAAGCCCTCCTCAGAGCGGGCTATGGGGCAGGTGTTTCCTGCCTGCTTCCACGCCCGCAAGGGTCGAACTGGAGGGGGTCGGGCGTGCTATAACTGCGGCTGCGGTGGCCACGTCTGGAGGTGTTGTCCAGTGAAGACGTCCGAATGGCAGGGACGTCGGGGCAGCACCCCCAGACCTGTTGCTTATATTTTCACAGGCCGCAGGAGAGAAGCCAAGAATGCAGACTCCCTATCCTGGAGAGGACCGGCCCTCGCGGGGCAGGCCGATGAGCCCCAGAAGCCTCATCTGAGGGAGGGGCCATGTGAAGGACAGCCGGGTCCCATGCCCGGCAGGGACGCCCCTGCTGCATCTATTCCGGGGGAGCCACCATGGGCAGCTCAGTACCTCCCCCGGGACGCTTGGTGGCAGCCTCCCTGGTGGACGATGATTCCCCAACCTGGCGCAAGGCTCCATGGGACATGGAGTCCTCCAGAGCCTGGTTGGGGGCTTGGATGGCCGCCAGGGGGAGCTGCATGGACTTACCAGCCCGGCTGGTCAATTCCTCAGCCCCACCCGGAAATGCAATTAAGCCCAGGTGACCAAGCACCTGGACTACATCCGGGTGGGGTATAAAAAGGCCAGCCACCACCACTCGAGAGCCAGAGTCAGGAGGAAGAGGACTAAGCCTGAGGAGGAGTGGTGGTGCTGAGGTGGAGAGAAGTGTGAGTTATTTGTGTTGGAACTGCTTTTGGGACTGTGTTGGGCCTGTGGGACACGGGGAAGGCGTGCCCCACGGCTGAAGAGAAAATAAAGTACCTTTTATTAAAGTACGTGCCTCTGCGTGAGTCTGTGCCGGGTCGGGCGCTATATAGCGCCTTTTACAATATATATTGTGATGGATGGCCGGCTACAGACTCCGGTCGCCGCCGCCAGGAGGAGCCCTCTGGACAGCATGATCAATCCCCGAGTTCCAGCAGGGCTTCATGGACTTTGTAGTTTGTATACACAGCCCTGCTGGATACCTTGGGGACCACCGGGATTTGCTAGTGGGCTCTTATGTGCTCTATAACCCGGGAGTGCATCATCATCACGTGACAAGAAGGAATGACGTGCTCCCGGGCTGAAGAAAAGGACTGTTTACCCTGACCCGGAGGGAATAAGGACTTGTGGGTTTGGATGGGAACCACTTCCGGGTCAGGGGATATAAAAGGACTGTGGGAAAGCCCAGACACTGAGCTGAGCTGGGAGGAAGGGTGGCAAGTGTCTGGGCGAGGAGGAGAGAGTATTATTGATTTATTATTGTGATTTATGAGTGTGGAGTGGAGGGTGCTTTGTGCACAGTGTAACAGTAAAATAAATAGTGATTACACTTTCATCTGGTGTTCAGAGTGGTACCTGAGGGTTCAAGAGGTGGACCACACCTCTATCTGCTACAATATATATATATATATATATATACTAATAAAAGGCAAAGCCCTCACTGACTCACTGACTGACTGACTGACTGACTGACTCATCACTAATTCTCCAACTTCCCGTGTAGGTAGAATTCTGAAATTTGGCAGGCTCATTCCTTACACCTTACTTACAAAAGTTAGGCAGGTTTTATTTCGAAATTCTACGCGTAATGGTCATAACTGGAACCTGTTTGACTGACTCACTCATCACTAATTCTCCAACTTCCCGTGTAGGTAGAAGTCTGAAATTTGGCAGGCTCATTCCTTACAGCTTACTTACAAAAGTTAGGCAGGTTTTATTTCGAAATTCTACGCGTAATGGTCATAACTGGAACCTGTTTGACTGACTCACTCATCACTAATTCTCCAACTTCCCGTGTAGGTAGAAGTCTGAAATTTGGCAGGCTCATTCCTTACAGCTTACTTACAAAAGTTAGGCAGGTTTCATTTCGAAATTCTACGTGTAATGGTCATAACTGGAACCTGTTTTTTGTCCATATACTCTAATGGAGGAGGCGGGAACGAAGGTAAATGACGTTAATTGTTGACTGTCTTTTCATACTGTGTACTTGTTGAGTGTCTTTTAATACTGTGTAAGCATACATATTAACACATGTGCAATTAAACGTGTGCATTTATGGGGTGATTTCTCAGGCTTAAAAGCTCGCCTTTTATTAAAAAGGTAAATGCAAACTCTT